>NC_054468.1:227927540-228292540 GCF_017639515.1 Carcharodon carcharias
GAATGGGAATGGGAGTTGTGAATGGGAATACAGGGTGTGAATGGGAATGGAGGGTGTGTGAATGGGAATAGGGAATGAGCAGGTGTAAATGGGAATGGGGGTGAGAATGGGAATGGGGGATGAGCAGGTGTGGATGGGAATGGGAATGTGGGGAGTGTGACTGTGAATGGGTGTTGTGAACAGGAATGGGGGAATGTGAATGGGAATGGGTAGTGTGATTGGGAATAGGGGATGTGAATGGGAATGGGGCGTGTGAATGGGAATAAGGGGTCTGAATGGGAATGGGGCGTGTGAATGTGAATGGGGGTTGTGAATGGGAATGTTTGTTTGTGATTGGGAATTGGGCAGTGTGAATGGGAATTGGGGTTGTGAATGGGAATGGGGGGTGTCAATGAGAATGGGGGATGAGCAGGTATGAATTGGAAATGGGGGGTGTGAATGGGAATAATGGGGTGTGACATGGCATGGGGGTGGGAATGGGAATGGGGGTGGAATGGTAATGTGGGGTGTGTGAATGGGAGTGGGGGATGTGAATGTGAATGGGGGGTTGTGAATGGGAATGCGGGCGGTGTGAAAGAGAATGGGGTGTGTGAATGGGAAGGGGGGTGAGTGAATGGGAATGGGGGTGAGTGAAAGGGAATGGGGGTGTGATTGGGAATGTGCGGTCTTATTGGGAATGGGTGCAGTGTGAATGGGAATCATGGGGAGCGAATGGGAATCATGGAGTGTGAATGGGAATGGAGGGAGTGTGAATAGGAATGGGTGGTGTGAATGGGAATGGGTGGTGTGAATGTGATGGGGGGGTGTGAATGGGAATGGGGGTCGTGAATGGGAATGGGAGGTGTGAATGGGAATCATGGGTTGTGAATATGAATCATGGGGTGTGAACGGGAATGGGGGGTGTGAATGGGAATAGTGGGTGTGAATGGGAATGGGGGGACGTGAATGGGAAAGGGGGTTGTGAATGAGAAAGGGGTTGTGAATGAGAATGTGGGTGTGAATGGGAATCATGGGGTGTCAATGGGAATCATGGGTGGTGAATGGGAATGGAGGGTGTGAATGGGAATGGGGGTGTGTGAATGGGAATCATGGAGTGTGAATGGGAATGGGAAGGTTGTGAATGGGAATGGGGGTGAGAATGGGAATGGGGGTGTGAATGGGAATGGGGGGACGTGAATGGGAATGGGGGCTGTGAATGGGAATGGGTTTGTGAATGGGAATGGGGGGGTGAGTATGTGAATGGGGGAGACGTGAATGTGAATGGGGGGTGTGAATGGGAATGGGGGTGTGAATAGGAATGGCCGTTTTGTGAAGGGAATGGGGGCTGTGAATGGGAATGGGGGTGTGAATGGGAATGGGCGGTGTGTGAATGGGAATGGGTGTTTTGTATGTGAATGGGGGGGTGTGTGAATGGGAATGGGAGTTTGTGAATGGGAATGGGGGGGTGTGAAAGGCAATGGGGGAGGGGTGGATGAAAGAGAATGGGGAGTGTGAATGGGAATCATGGGTTGTGAATGGGAATGGAGGGTGGGAATGGGAGTGGGGGTGTGAATAGGAATGGGGTGTGTTTGAATGGGAATGGGGGGTGTGAATGGGAATGGGTGGGTGAAAGAGAATGAGGGGTGTGAATGGGAATGGGGTGTGTGAATGGGAATGTGGAGTGTGAATGGGAATGAGTTTGTGAATGGGAATGGGGGTGAGAATGGGAATGGGGGTTGTGAATGGGAATGAGGGGTGTGAATGGGAATGGGGGGAGTGTGAATGGGAATGGGGTGTGAATGGGAATGGGGGGATGAAAGCGAATGAGGTGTGTGAATGGGAATGGGGTGTGTGAATGGGAATGGGGAGTGTGAATGGGAAAGAGGTTGTGAAAGGGAATGGGGGTTAGTGAATGGGAATGGGGATGAGTATGGGAATGTGGGTGTGAAAGGGAATGGTGGTGTGTGAATGGGAATGGGGGTTGTGAATGGGAATGAGGTGTGTGAATGGGAATGGGGTGTGTGAATGGGAATGGGGAGTGTGAATGGGAATGAGGTTGTGAAAGGGAATGGGGGTGAGTGAATGGGAATGGGGATGAGAATGGGAATGTGGGTGTGAAAGGGAATGGTGGTGTGTGAATGGGAATGGGGGTTGTGAATGGGAATGAGGGGTGTGAATGGGAATGGGGGGAATGAGAATGGGAATGGGGGTGTGAATGGGATTGGGGGTGTGAATGGGAATCATGGGGAGCGAATGGGAATCATGGGGTGTGAAATGGAATGCGGGGTGTGAATGGGAATGGAGGGAGTGTGAATGGGAATGGGAGGTGTGAATGGGAATGGGGGTTGTGAATGGGAATGCAGGGTGTGAATGGGAATGGAGGGAGTGTGAATGGGAATGGGGGGTGTGAATGGGAATGGGGGTTGTGAATGGGAATGCAGGGTGTGAATGGGAATGGGGGTGTGAATGGGAATGGGAGTTGTGAATGGGAATACAGGGTGTGAATGGGAATGGAAGGTGTGTGAATGGGAATGGGGGAATGAGCAGGTGTAAATGGGAATGGGGCTGAGAATGGGAATGGGTGATGAGCAGGTGTGAATGGGAATGGGAATGGGGGGAGTGTGACTGGGAATGGGTGTTGTGAACAGGAATGGGGGAATGTGAATGGGAATGGGTAGTGTGAATGGGAATAGGGGGTGTGAATGGGAATGGGGTGTGTGAATGGGAATAGGGGGTCTGAATGGGAATGGGGCTTGTGAATGTGAATGGGGGGTGTGAATGGGAATGTGAGGATATGAATGGGAATAGGAATGGGGAGTGTGAATGGGAATGTGGGTGTGAATGGGAATGGGGGTTGTGAATGGGAATGGGGTTGTGCGAATGGGAATCATGGGGTGTGAATGGGAATGGGAAGGTTGTGAATGGGAATGGGGGTGAGAATGGAAATGGGGGTGTGAATGGGAATGGGGGGACGTGATTGGGAATGGGGGCTGTGAATGGGAATGGGTTTGTGAATGGGAATGGGGGGAGTGAGAATGTGAATGGGGGGGACGTGAATGGGAATGGGGGTGTGAATAGGAATGGGGGTGTGAATGGGAATAGGGGATGAGCAGGTGTGAATGGGAATGGGGGGTGGGATTGGGAGTGGGGGTGTGAATAGGAATGGGGCTTTTGTGAAGGGAATGGGTGGTGTGATTGGGAATGGGGGTGTGAATGGGAATGGGGGGTGTGTGAATGGGAATGGGGGTTGTGTATGGGAATGCGGGGGTGTGTGAATGGGAATAGGAGTTTGTGAATGGGAATGGGGGGGTGTGAATGGCAATGGGGGAGGGGTGTATGAAAGAGAATGGGGGGTGTGAATGGGAATCATGGGTTGTGAATGGGAATGGAGGATGGGAATGGGAGTGGGGGTGTGAATAGGAATGGGGTGTGTTTGAATGGGAATGGGGGGTGTGAATGGGAATGCGTGGGTGAAAGAGAATGAGGGGTGTGAATGGGAATGGGGGGTGTGAATGGGAATGGGGAGTGTGAATGGGAATGAGATTGTGAATGGGAATGGGGGTGAGTGAATGGGAATGGGGGTGAGAATTGGGAATGAGGGTGTGAAAGAGAATGGCGTGTGTGAATGGGAATGGGGGTTGTGAATGGGAATGAGGGGTGTGAATGGGAATGGGGGGAGTGTGAATGGGAATGGGGTGTGAATGGGAATGGGCGGATGAAAGAGAATGAGGGGTGTGAATGGGAATGGGGTGTGTGAATGGGAATGGGGAGTGTGAATGGGAATGAGGTTGTGAATGGGAATGGTGGTGAGTGAATGGGAATGGGGTTGAGAATGGGAATGGGGGTGTGAAAGGGTATGGGGATGTGTGAATGGGAATGGGGTTTGTGAATGGGAATGCAGGGTGTGAATGGGAATGGAGGGAGTGTGAATGGGAATGGGGGTGTGAATGGGAATGGGGGTTGTGAATGGGAATGCAGGGTGTGAATGGGAATGGAGGGAGTGTGAATGGGAATGGGGGTGTGAATGGGAATGGGAATTGTGAATGGGAATACAGGGTGTGAATGGGAATGGAAGGTGTGTGAATGGGAATGGGGGAATGAGCAGGTGTAAATGGGAATGGGGCTGAGAATGGGAATGGGGGACGAGCAGGTGTGAATGGGAATGGGAATGGGGGGAGTGTGACTGGGAATGGGTGTTGTGAACCGGAATGGGGGAATGTGAATGGGAATGGGTAGTGTGAATGGGAATAGGGGTTGTGAATGGGAATGGGGCGTGTGAATGGGAATAGGGGGTCTGAATGGGAATGGGGCGTGTGAATGTGAATGGGGGGTGCGAATGGGAATGTGAGGATATGAATGGGAATGGGGGGGTGTGTGAATGGGAATCAAGGGGTGTGAATGGGAATGGGGGATGTGTAAATGGGAATGGGGCGTGAATGGGAATGGGGTTGTGAATGGGAATGGGGGCGAGTGAATGGGAATGGGGGTGTGATTGGGAATGTGGTTTGTGATTGGGAATGGGTGGAGTGTGAATGGGAATCATGGGGAGCGAATGGGAATCATGGGGTGTGAATGGGAATGGGTGGTGTGAATGGGATGGGGGGGTGTGAATGGGAATGGGGGTCGTGAATGGGAATGGGGGGTGTGAATTGGAATCATGGGTTGTGAATATGAATCATGGGGTGTGAACGGGAATGGGGTGTGTGAATGGGAATGGTGGGTGTGAATGGGAATGCGGGGACGTGAATGGGAATGGGGGTTGTGAATGGGAATGGGGGTGTGAAAGGGAATCATGGTGTGTGAATGGGAATCATGGGTGGTGAATTGGAATGGAGGGTGTGAATGGGAATGTGGGTTTGTGCATGGGAATCATGGGGTGTGAATGGGAATGGGAAGGTTGTGAATGGGAATGGGGGTGAGAATGGGAATGGGGGTGTGAATGGGAATGGGGGGACGTGAATGGGAATGGGGGCTGTGAATGGGAATGGGTTTGTGAATGGGAATGGGGTGGTGAGAATGTGAATGGGGGGGACGTGAATGGGAATGGGGGGTGTGAATGGGAATGGGGGATGTGTACTGGAAATGGGGTGTGAATGGGAATGGGTGTGTGAATGGGAATGGGGGCGGTGAATGGGAATGGGGAGATGTGAATGGTAATGGGGGTGTGAATGAGAATGGGGGGACGTGAATGGGAATGGGGTGTGTGAATTGGAATGGGGGGTGTGTGAATGGGAATGGGGAGAATTGAATGGGAATGGGGGGGTGAGAGAGAATGAGGGGTGTGAATGGGAATGGGGTGTGTGAATGTGAAAGGGGAGTATGAATGGGAATGAGGTTGTGAATGGGAATGGGTGTGAGTGAATGGGAATGGGGATGAGAATGGGAATGGGGGTTGTGAATAGGAATGCAGGGTGTGAATGGGAATGGGGGTTGTGAATGGAAATACAGGGTGTGAATGGGAATGGAGGGTGTGTGAATGGGAATGGGGGAATGAGCAGGTGTAAATGGGAATGGGGGTGAGAATGGGAATGGGTGATGAGCAGGTGTGAATGGGAATGGGAATGGGGGGCGTGTGACTGGGAATGGGTGTTGTGAACACGAATGGGGGAGTGTGAATGGGAATGTGGGTGTGAATGGGAATGGGGGTTGTGAATGGGAATGGGGTTGTGCGAATGGGAATCATGGGGTGTGAATGGGAATGGGAAGGTTGTGAATGGGAATGGGGGTGAGAATTGAAATGGGGGTGTGAATGGGAATGGGGGGACGTGATTGGGAATGGGGGCTGTGAATGGGAATGGGTTTGTGAATGGGAATGGGGGGAGTGAGAATGTGAATGGGGGGGACGTGAATGGGAATGGGGGTGTGAATAGGAATGGGGGTGTGAATGGGAATAGGGGATGAGCAGGTGTGAATGGGAATGGGGGGTGGGATTGGGAGTGGGGGTGTGAATAGGAATGGGGCTTTTGTGAAGGGAATGGGTGGTGTGATTGGGAATGGGGGTGTGAATGGGAATGGGGGGTGTGTGAATGGGAATGGGGGTTGTGTATGGGAATGCGGGGGTGTGTGAATGGGAATAGGAGTTTGTGAATGGGAATGGGGGGGTGTGAATGGCAATGGGGGAGGGGTGTATGAAAGAGAATGGGGGGTGTGAATGGGAATCATGGGTTGTGAATGGGAATGGAGGATGGGAATGGGATTGGGGGTGTGAATAGGAATGGGGTGTGTTTGAATGGGAATGGGGGGTGTGAATGGGAATGGGTGGGTGAAAGAGAATGAGGGGTGTGAATGGGAATGGGGGGTGTGAATGGGAATGGGGAGTGTGAATGGGAATGAGGTTGTGAATGGGAATGGGGGTGAGTGAATGGGAATGGGGGTGAGAATTGGGAATGAGGGTGTGAAAGGGAATGGCGTGTGTGAATGGGAATGGGGGTTGTGAATGGGAATGAGGGGTGTGAATGGGAATGGGGGGAGTGTGAATGGGAATGGGGTGTGAATGGGAATGGGCGGATGAAAGAGAATGAGGGGTGTGAATGGGAATGGGGTGTGTGAATGGGAATGGGGAGTGTGAATGGGAATGAGGTTGTGAATGGGAATGGTGGTGAGTGAATGGGAATGGGGTTGAGAATGGGAATGGGGGTGTGAAAGGGTATGGGGATGTGTGAATGGGAATGGGGTTTGTGAATGGGAATGAGGGGTGTGAATGGGAATGGGGGGGCTGTGAATGGGAATGGGTTTGTGAATGGGAATTGAGGTGTGAATGGGAATGGGGTGTGTGTGAATGGGAATGGGGTTGTGTATGGGAATGGGGGGGGTTGTGTATGGGAATGGGAGTTTGTGAATGGGAATGGGGGGGGTGTGAATGGCAATGGGGGAGGGGTGTATGAAAGAGAATGGGGGGTGTGAATGGGAATCATGGGTTGTGAATGGGAATGGAGGGTGGGAATGGGAGTGGGGGTGTGAATAGGAATGGGTGTGTTTGAATGGGAATGGGGGGTGTGAATGGGAATGGGTGGGTGAAAGAGAATGATGGGTGTGAAAGGGAATGGGGTGTGTGAATGGGAATGGGGATTGTGAATGGGAATGAGGTTGTGAATGGGAATGGGGGTGAGTGAATGGGAATGGGGGTTGTGAATGGGAATGGGGGGGATGAAAGAGAATGAGGTGTGTGAATGGGAATGGAGTGTGTGAATGGGAATGGGGAGTGTGAATGGGAATGGGGGTGAGTGAATGGGAATGGGGGTTGTGAATGGGAATGGAGGTGTGAAAGGGAATGGGGATGTGTGAATGGGAATGGGGGTTGTGAATGGGAATGAGGGGTGTGAATGGGAATGGGGGGAATGTGAATGGGAATGGGGGTGTGAATGGGAAAGGGGGTGTGAATGGGAATGGGGAGTGTGAATGGGAATGAGGTTTTGAATGGGAATGGGGGTGAGTGAATGGGAATGGGGATGAGAATGGGAATGGGGGTGTGAAAGGGAATGGGGGTGTGTGAATGGGAATGGGGGTTGTGAATGGGAATGGGTGTTGTGAATGGGAATGGTGGTGTGAATGGGAATGGGGGAGGGGTGTATGAAAGAGAATGGGGGGTGTGAATGGGAATCATGGGTTGTGAATGGGAATGGAGGGTGGGAATGGGAGTGGGGCTGTGAATAGGAATGGGGTGTGTTTGAATGGGAATGGGGGTGTGAACGGGAATGGGTGGGTGAAAGAGAATGAGGGGTGTGAATGGGAATGGGGTGTGTGAATGGGAATGGGGAGTGTGAATGGGAATGAGGTTTTGAATGGGAATGGGGGTGAGTGAATGGGAATGGGGATGAGAATGGGAATGGGGGTGTGAAAGGGAATGGGGGTGTGTGAATGGGAATGGGGGTTGTGAATGGGAATGGGTGTTGTGAATGGGAATGGGGGTGTGAATGGGAATGGTGGTGTGAATGGGAATGGGGGGACGTGAATGGGAATTGGGGCTGTGAATGGGAATGGGTTTGTGAATGGGAATGGGGGGTGTTAATGTGAATGGGGGGGACGTGAATGGGAATGGGGGTTGTGAATGTGAATGGGGGTGTGAATGGGAATGGGGGATGAGCAGGTGTGATTGGGAATCGGGGGTGGGTTTGGGACTGGGGGTGTGAATAGGAATGGCTGTTTTGTGAAAGAAATGGGGGTTGTGAATGGGAATTGAGGTGTGAATGGGAATGGGGTGTGTGTGAATGGGAATGGTGTTGTGTATGGGAATGGGGGGGGTTGTGTATGGGAATGGGAGTTTGTGAATGGGAATGGGGGGGTGTGAATGGCAATGGGGGAGGGGTGTATGAAAGAGAATGGGGGATGTGAATGGGAATCATGGGTTGTGAATGGGAATGGAGGGTGGGAATGGGAGTGGGGGTGTGAATAGGAATGGGTGTGTTTGAATGGGAATGGGGGGTGTGAATGGGAATGGGTGGGTGAAAGAGAATGATGGGTGTGAAAGGGAATGGGGTGTGTGAATGGGAATGGGGATTGTGAATGGGAATGAGGTTGTGAATGGGAATGGGGGTGAGTGAATGGGAATGGGGGTTGTGAATGGGAATGGGGGGGAAGAAAGAGAATGAGGTGTGTGAATGGGAATGGAGTGTGTGAATGGGAATGGGGAGTGTGAATGGGAATGGGGGTGAGTGAATGGGAATGGGGGTTGTGAATGGGAATGGAGGTGTGAAAGGGAATGGGGATGTGTGAATGGGAATGGGGGTTGTGAATGGGAATTAGGGGTGTGAATGGGAATGGGGGGAATGTGAATGGGAATGGGGGTGTGAATGGGAAAGGGGGTGTGAATGGGAATGGGGAGTGTGAATGGGAATGAGATTTTGAATGGGAATGGGGGTGAGTGAATGGGAATGGGGATGAGAATGGGAATGGGGGTGTGAAAGGGAATGGGGGTGTGTGAATGGGAATGGGGGTTGTGAATGGGAATGGGTGTTGTGAATGGGAATGGTGGTGTGAATGGGAATGGGGGAGGGGTGTATGAAAGAGAATGGGGGGTGTGAATGGGAATCATGGGTTGTGAATGGGAATGGAGGGTGGGAATGGGAGTGGGGGTGTGAATAGGAATGGGGTGTGTTTGAATGGGAATGGGGGGTGTGAATGGGAATGGGTGGGTGAAAGAGAATGATGGGTGTGAAAGGGAATGGGGTGTGTGAATGGGAATGGGGAGTGTGAATGGGAATGAGGTTGTGAATGGGAAAGGGGGTGAGTGAATGGGAATGGGGGTTGTGAATGGGAATGGGGGGATGAAAGAGAATGAGGTGTGTGAATGGGAATGGGGTGTGTGAATGGGAATGGGGAGTGTGAATGGGAATGAGGTTGTGAATGGGAATGGGGGGAATGTGAATGGGAATGGGGGTGTGAATGGGAAAGGGGGTGTGAATGGGAATGGGGAGTGTGAATGGGAATGAGGTTTTGAATGGGAATGGGGGTGAGTGAATGGGAATGGGGATGAGAATGGGAATGGGGGTGTGAAAGGGAATGGGGGTGTGTGAATGGGAATGGGGGTTGTGAATGGGAATGGGTGTTGTGAATGGGAATGGTGGTGTGAATGGGAATGGGGGGACGTGAATGGGAATTGGGGCTGTGAATGGGAATGGGTTTGTGAATGGGAATGGGGGGTGTTAATGTGAATGGGGGGGACGTGAATGGGAATGGGGGTTGTGAATGTGAATGGGGGTGTGAATGGGAATGGGGGATGAGCAGGTGTGATTGGGAATCGGGCGTGGGTTTGGGACTGGGGGTGTGAATAGGAATGGCCGTTTTGTGAAAGGAATGGGGGTTGTGAATGGGAATTGAGGTGTGAATGGGAATGGGAATGGGGGTTGTGTATGGGAATGGGAGTTTGTGAATGGGAATGGGGGGGGTGTGAATGGCAATGGGGGAGGGGTGTATGAAATTGAATGGGGGGTGTGAATGGGAATCATGGGTTGTGAATGGGAATGGAGGGTGGGAATGGGAGTGGGGCTGTGAATAGGAATGGGGTGTGTTTGAATGGGAATGGGGGGTGTGAATGGGAATGGGTGTGTGAAAGAGAATGAGGGGTGTGAATGGGAATGGGGGGTGTGAATGGGAATGGGGTGTGTGAATGGGAATGGGGAGTGTGAATGGGAATGAGGTTGTGAATGGGAATGGGGGTGAGTGAATGGGAATGGGGGTTGTGAATGGGAATGAGGGGAGTGAATGGGAATGGGGGGAGTGTGAATGGGAATGGGGTGTGAATGGGAATGGGGGGGATGAAAGAGAATGAGGTGTGTGAATGGGAAGGGGGGTGTGAATGGGAATGGGGTTGTGAATGGGAATGGGGGCGAGTGAATGGGAATGGGGGTGTGATTGGGAATGTGGTTTGTGATTGGGAATGGCTGGAGTGTGAATGGGAATCATGAGGAGTGAATGGGAATCATGGGGTGTGAATGGTAATGGGTGGAGTGTGAATGGGAATAGGTGGTGTGAATGGGATGGGGGCGTGTGAATGGGAATGTGGGTCGTGAATGGGAATTGGGGGTGTGAATGGGAATCATGGGTTGTGAATATGAATCATGGGGTGTGAACGGGAATGGGGTGTGTGAATGGGAATGGTGGGTGTGAATGGGAATGGGGGGACGTGAATTGTGAATGAGAATGGGAATCATGGTGTGTGAATGGGAATCATGGATGGTGAATTGGAATGGAGGGTGTGAATGTGAATGGGGGTGTGTGCATGGGAATCATGGGGTGTGAATGGCAATGGGAAGGTTGTGAATGGGAATGGGGGTGAGAATGGGAATGGGGGTGTGAATGGGAATGGGGTGATGTGAATGGGAATGGGGGCTGTGAATGGGAATGTGTTTGTGAATGGGAATGGGGGGTGTGAGAATGTGAATGTTGGGGACGTGAATGGGAATGGGGGGTGTGAATGGGAATGGGGGTGTGAATGGGAATGGGGGATGAGCAGGTGTGAATGGGGGATGAGCAGGTGTGAATGGGAATGGGGGGTGGGATTGGGAGTGGGGGTGTGAATAGGAATGGGGGTTTTGTGAAGGGAATGTGGGGTGTGAATGGTAACGGGGGTGTGAATCGGAATGGGGGGTGTGTGAATGGGAATGGGGCATGTGTATGGGAATGGGGGGGTGTGTGAATGGGATTGGGTGTTTGTGAATGGGAATGGGGGTGTGTGAATGGCAATGGGGGAAGGGTGTATGAAAGAGAATGGAGGGTGTGAATGGGAATCATGGGTTGTGAATGGGAATGGAGGATGGGAATGGGAGTGGGGGTGTGAATAGGAATGGGGTGTGTTTGAATGGGAATGGGGGGTGTGAATGGGAATGGGTGGGTGAAAGAGAATGAGGGGCGTGAATGGGAATGGGGTGTGTGAATGGGAATGGGGAGTGTGAATGGGAATGAGGTTGTGAATGGGAATGGGGCTGAGTGAATGGGAATGGGGGTGTGAATGGGACTGGGGGTGTGTGAATGGGAATGAGGGTTGTGAATGGGAATGAGGGGTGTGAATGGGAATGGGGGGAGTGTGTATGGGAATGAGGTGTGAATGGGAATGGGGGGGATGAAAGAGAATGAGGGGTGTGAATGGGAATGTGGTTTGTGAATGGGAATGGGGGTGAATGAATTGGAATGGGGATGAGAATGGGAATGGGGGTGTGAAAGGGAATGGGGGTGTGTGAATGGGAATGGGGGTTGTGAATGGGAATGAGGGGTGTGAATGGGAATGGGGGGAATGTGAATGGGAATGGGGGTGTGAATGGGAATGGGGGTGTTAATGGGAATCATGGGGAGCGAATGGGAATCATGGGGTGTGAAATGGAATGCGGGGTGTGAATGGGAATGGAGGGAGTGTGAATGGGAATGGGGAGTGTGAATGGAAATGAGGGTTGTGAATGGGAATACAGGGTGTGAATGGGAATGGAGGGTCTGTGAATGGGAATGGGGGAATGAGCAGGTGTAAATGGGTATGGGAATGGGGGGAGTGTGACTGGGAATGGGTGTTGTGAACAGGAATGGGGGAATGTGAATGGGAATGGGTAGTGTGAATGGGAATAGGTGGTTTGAATGGGAATGGGGTGTGTGAATGTGAATGGGGGGTGTGAATGGGAATGTGAGGATATGAATGGGAATGGGGGGGTTTGTGAATGGGAATCAAGGGGTGTGAATGGGAATGGGGGATGTGAAAATGGGAATGGGGTGTGAATGGGAATGGGGGTGTGAATGGGGGCGGTGAATGGGAATGGGGAGATGTGAATGAGAATCGGGGGGGTGGTGAAAGAGAATGAGGGGTGTGAATGGGAATGGGGTGTGTGAATGGGAAAGGGGAATGTGAATGTGAATGAGGTTGTGATTGGGAATTGGTGTGAGTAAATGGGAATGGGGGTGAGAATGGGAATGGAGGTATGAAAGGGAATGGGGGTGTGTGAATGGGTATGGGGGATTTTTACTGAAATGGGATGTGAATGGGAATGGGGGTGTGAATGGGAATGGGGGTGTGAATGGGAATGAGGAGATGTGAATGGTAATGGGGGTGTGAATGAGAATGGGGGGACGTGAATGGGAATGGGGGTGTGAATGGGAATGGGGGGTGTGTGAATGGGAATGGGGAGACTTGAATGGGAATGGGGGGGTGAAAGAGAATGAGGGGTGTGAATGGGAATGGGGTGTGTGAATGCGAATGGGGAGTGTGAATGGGAATGAGGTTGTGAATGGGAATGGGGGTGAGTGAATGGGAATGGGGATGAGAATGGGAATAGGGCTGTGAAAGGGAATGGGGGTGTGTGAATGGGAATGGGGGTTGTGAATGGGAATGAGGGGTGTGAATGGGAATTTGGGGTGTGAATGGGAATCATGTGGTGTGAATGGGAATGGGGGTGTGTGAATGAGAATGGGGGTGTGAATGGGAATGGGGGGATGTGAATGGGAATTTGGGGTGTGAATGGGAATCATGTGGTGTGAATGGGAATGGGGGTTGTGAATGGGAATGGGGGTGTGAATGGGAATAGGGGCGTGTGAATGGGAATGGGGGTGTGAATGGGAATAGGGGGTGTGAATGGGAATGGGGGGTGTGAATGGGAATGGGGGGTGTGAATGCGAAAGGGGGTGTGAATGGGAATGTGGTGTGTGTGAATGGGAATGGGGGATGTGTGAATGGGAATGGGGGGACGTGAATGGGAATGGGGAGTGGGAATGGGAATGGGGGTTGTGAATGGGAATGGGGGGTGTGAATGAGAATGGGGGTTGTGAATGGGAACCCGGGGAGTGTGAATGGAAATGGAGGTGTGTGAATGGGAATGGGGGTGTGTGAATGGGAATGGAGCTGAGAATGGGAATGGTGGTGTGAATGGGAATGGGGGAGTGAGAATGGGATTAGTGGGTGTGAATGGGAATGGGGGTGTGAATGGGAATGGGTGGGTGTGAATGGGAATGGGGGTGTGTGAATGGAAATGGTGGGTGTGAATGGGAATGGGGGAGTGAATGGGAATGGCGTGTGCGAATGGGAATGGGGGTGTGTGAATGGGAATGGGGATGTGAATGGGAATGGGGGGTGTGAATGAGAATGGGGGTTGTGAATGGGAACCCGGGGAGTGTGAATGGAAATGGAGGTGTGTGAATGGGAATGGGGGTGTGTGAATGGGAATGGGGCTGTGAATGAGAATGGGGGGTGTGAATGAGAATGTGGGGTTGTGAATGGGAACGCGTGGAGTGTGAATGGGAATGGGGGAGTGTGAATGGTAATCGGGGGTTGTGAATGGGAATGAGGGGTGTGAATGGGAAGTGGGGGACGTGAATGGGAATGGGGGGTGTGAATTGGAATGGGGGTGTGTGAATGAGAATGGGGTGTGTGAATGGGAATGAGGGGTTGTGAATGGGAATGGGGGGTGTGATGAGAATGGGGGATGAGCAGGTGTGAATGGGAATGGGGGGTGTGAATGGGAATCATGGGGTGTGAAATGGAATGGGAGTGGGAATGGGAATGGGTGTGTGAATTAGAATTGGGGGAATGGGAATGGGAATGGGGGTTGTGAATGGGAATGGGGGGGTGTGAATGGGAATGGGGGGTGTGAATAGGAATGGGGGGTGTGAATGGGAATGGGGGTAGTGTGAATGGGAAAGGAGGAGTGAATGGGAATGGGGGTTGTGAATGGGAATGGGGGTGTGAATGGGAATGTGGTGTGTGTGAATGGGAATGGGGGCTGTGTGAATGGGAATGGGGGGATGTGAAAGGGAATGGGGTCTGTGAATGGGAATGGGGGGTGTGTGAATGGTAATGGGGAGTTTGAATGGGAATGGGGGGGTGTGAAATCGAATGGGGGTGTGAAAGGGAATGGGGTTGTGATCGGGAATGGGGGGACGTGAATGGGAATGGGGGTGTGTAAATGGGAATGGGGAAGTGTGAATGGGAATGGGGGTGTGAATGGGAATGGGGGTGTGTGAATGGGAATCATGGGGTGTGAATGGGAATGGGGAGGGTGAGAATGGGAATGGAGCTGAGAATGGGAATGGTGGTGTGAATGGGAATGGGATGAGTGAGAATGGGATTAGTGGGTGTGAATGGGAATGGGGGTGTGAATGGGAATGGGTGGGTGTGAATGGGAATGGGGGTGTGTGAAAGGAAATGGTGGGTGTGAATGGGAATGGGGGAGTGAATGGGAATGGCGTGTGTGAATGGGAATGGGGGTGTGTAAATGGGAATGGGGATGTGAATGGGAATGGGGGGTGTGAATGAGAATGGGGGTTGTGAATGGGAACCCGGGGAGTGTGAATGGAAATGGAGGTGTGTGAATGGGAATGGGGGTGTGTGACTGGAATGGGGCTGTGAATGGGAATGGGGGGTGTGAATGAGAATGTGGGGGTGTGAATGGGAACGCGGGGAGTGTGAATGGGAATGGGGGAGTGTGAATGGCAATCGGGGGTTGTGAATGGGAATGGGGGGGGTGTGAATGGGAAGGGGGGGATGTGAATGGGAATGGGGGGTGTGAATTGGAATGGGGGTGTGTGAATGAGAATGGGGTGTGTGAATGGGAATGAGGGGTTGTGAATGGGAATGGGGGGTGTGATGAGAATGGGGGATGAGCAGGTGTGAATGGGAATGGGGGGTGTGAATGGGAATCATGGGTTGTGAAATGGAATGGGAGTGGGAATGGGAATGGGGGTGTGAATTATAATTGGGGGAATGGGAATGGGAATGGGGGTTGTGAATGGGAATGGGGGGTTGCGAATGGGATTGCGTGGGGTGTGAATGGGAATGTGGGTGTGAATGGGAATGGGGGTGTGAATGGGAATGGGGGTGTGTGAATGTGAATGGGGTGGTTTGAATGTGAATGGGGGGTGTGAATGGGAATGGGGAGTGTGAATTGGAATGGGGGGTGTGAATGGGAATGGGGGGTTGCGAATGGGATTGCGTGGGGTGTGAAGGAGAAAGGGGCTTGTGAATTGGAATGGGAAGTGTGAATGGGAATGGGGGAGTGTGAATGCGAAGGGGGGTGTGAATGGGAATGGGTGGTGTGTGAATGGGAATGGGGTTGTGAATGGGAATGGGGGGGTGTGAATGGGAATGGGGGGTGTGAATGGGAATGGGAGAGTGTGATTGGGAAGGGGGGTGTGTGAATGAGAATGGGGGTGCGAATGGGAATGGGGGGGTGAGAATGGGAATGGGGAGTGTGAATGGGAATGGGGGAGTGTGAATGGGAAGGGGGGTGTGTGAATGAGAATTGGGGTGTGAATGGGAATGGGGGGTGTGAATGGGAATTTGGGGTGTGAATGGGAATCATGTCGTGTGAATGGGAATGGGGGTTGTGAATGGGAATAGGGGCGTGTGAATGGGAATGGGGGCGTGTGAATGGGAATGGGGAGTGTGAATGCGAAAGGGGGTGTGAATGGGAATTTGGGGTGTGAATGGGAATGGAGGGAGTGTGAGTGGGAATGGGGGGTGTGAATGGGAATGGGGAGTGTGAATGGGAATGGGGGAGTGTGAATGGGAAGGGGGGTGTGTGAATGAGAATTGGGGTGTGAATGGGAATGGGGGGTGTGAATGGGAATTTGGGGTGTGAATGGGAATCATGTGGTGTGAATGGGAATGGGGGTGTGTGAATGAGAATGGGGGTATGAATGGGAATGGGGGGTGTGAATGGGAATGGGGAGTGTGAATGGGAATGGGGGAGTGTGAACGGGAAGGGGGGTGTGTGAATGAGAATTGGGGTGTGAATGGGAATGGGGGGCGTGAATGGGAATTTGGGGTGTGAATGGGAATCATGTGGTGTGAATGGGAATGGGGGTGTGTGAATGAGAATGGGGGTGTGAATGGGAATGGGGGGTGTGAATGGGAATTTGGGGTGTGAATGGGAATCATGTGGTGTGAATGGGAATGGGGGTTGTGAATGGGAATGGGGGTGTGAATGGGAATAGTGGCGTGTGAATGGGAATGGGGGCGTGTGAATGGGAATGGGGGTGTGAATGGGAATGGGGGTGTGAATGGGAATGGGGGGTGTGAATGGGAATGGGGGGTGTGAATGCGAAAGGGGGTGTGAATGGGAATGTGGTGTGTGTGAATGAGAATGGGGGTGTGAATGGGAATGGGGGGTGTGAATGGGAATTTGGGGTATGAATGGGAATCATGTGGTGTGAATGTGAATGGGGGTTGTGAATGGGAATGGGGGTGTGAATGGGAATAGTGGCGTGTGAATGGGAATGGGGGCGTGTGAATGCGAAAGGGGGTGTGAATGGGAATGTGGTTTGTGTGAATGGGAATGGGGGATGTGTGAATGGGAATGGGGGGACGTGAATGGGAATGGGGGTGTGTAAATGGGAATGGGGAAGTGTGAATGGGAATGGGGTTGTGAATGGGAATGGGGGTGTGTGAATGGGAATCATGGGGTGTGAATGGGAATGGGGAGGGTGTGAATGGGAATGGAGCTGAGAATGGGAATGGTGGTGTGAATGGGAATGGGGGGAGTGTGAATGGGATTAGTGGGTGTGAATGGGAATGGGGGTGTGAATGGGAATGGGTGGGTGTGAATGGGAATGGGGGTGTGTGAATGGAAATGGTGGGTGTGAATGGGAATGGGGGAGTGAATGGGAATGGCGTGTGTGAATGGGAATGGGGGTGTGTGAATGGGAATGGGGATGTGAATGGGAATGGGGGGTGTGAATGAGAATGGAGGTTGTGAATGGGAACCCGGGGAGTGTGAATGGAAATGGAGGTGTGTGAATGGGAATGGGGGTGTGTGAATGGGAATGGGGCTGTGAATGGGAATGGGGGTGTGAATGAGAATGTGGGGGTGTGAATGGGAACGCGGGGAGTGTGAATGGGAATGGGGGAGTGTGAATGGTAATCGGGGGTTGTGAATGGGAATGGGGGGGTGTGAATGGGAAGGGGGGGATGTGAATGGGAATAGGGGGTGTGAATTGGAATGGGGGTGTGTGAATGAGAATGGGGTGTGTGAATGGGAATGGGGGGTGTGAATGGGAATGGGGAGTGTGAATGGGAATGGGGGAGTGTGAACGGGAAGGGGGGTGTGTGAATGAGAATTGGGGTGTGAAGGGGAATGGGGGGTGCGAATGGGAATTTGGGGTGTGAATGGGAATCAAGTGGTGTGAATGGGAATGGGGGTGTGTGAATGAGAATGGGGGGTGTGAATGGGAATGGGGGGTGTGAATGGGAATTTGGGGTGTGAATGGGAATCATGTGGTGTGAATGGGAATGGGGGTTGTGAATGGGAATGGGGGTGTGAATGGGAATAGGGGCGTGTGAATGGGAATGGGGGCGTGTGAATGGGAATGGGGGGCATGAATGGGAATGGGGGCGTGTGAATGCGAAAGGGGGTGTGAATGGGAATGTGGTGTGTGTGAATGGGAATGGGGGATGTGTGAATGGGAATGGGGGGACGTGAATGGGAATGGGGAGTGGGAATGGGAATGGGGGTTGTGAATGGGAATGGGAGGTGTGAATGAGAATGGGTGTTGTGAATGGGAACCCGGGGAGTGTGAATGGAAATGGAGGTGTGTGAATGGGAATGGAGGTGTGAATGGGAATGGGGGGTGTGAATGAGAATGTGGGGGTGTGAATGGGAACGCGGGGAGTGTGAATGGGAATGGGGGAGTGTGAATGGTAATCGGGGGTTGTGAATGGGAATGGGGGGGTGTGAATGGGAAGGGGGGGACGTGAATGGGAATGAGGGGTGTGAATGGGAATGGGTGTTTGTGAATGGGAATGAGGGGTTGTGAATGGGAATGGGGGGTGTGAATGGGAATCATGGGGTGTGAAATGGAATGGGAGTGGGAATTGGAATGGGGGTGTGAATAGGAATTGGGGGAATGGGAATGGGAATGGGGGTTGTGAATGGGAATGGGGGGTTGTGAATGGGATTGCAGGGGGTGTGAAGGAGAATGGGGCGTGTGAATTGGAATGGGAAGTGTGAATGGGAATGGGGGAGTGTGAATTCGAAGGAGGGTGTGAATGGGAATGGGTGGTGTGTGAATGGGAATGGGGGAGTGTGAATGGGAAGGGAGGTGTGTGAATGAAAATTGGGGTGTGAATGGGAATGGGGAGTGTGAATGGGAATGGGGGAGTGTGAATGGGAAGGGAGGTGTGTGAATGAAAATTGGGGTGTGAATGGGAATGGGGAGTGTGAATGGGAATGGGGGAGTGTGAATGGGAAGGGAGGTGTGTGAATGAAAATTGGGGTGTGAATGGGAATGGGGAGTGTGAATGGGAATGGGGGGTGAGAATGGGAATGGGGAGTGTGAATGGGAATGGGGGAGTGTGAATGGGAAGGGAGGTGTGTGAATGAAAATTGGGGTGTGAATGGGAATGGGGGGTGTGAATGGGAATTTGGGGTGTGAATGGGAATCATGTGGTGTGAATGGGAATGGGGGTGTGTGAATAAGAATGGCGGTGTGAATGGGAATGGGGGGCATGAATCGGAATGGGGGCGTGTGAATGCGAAAGGGGGTGTGAATGGGAATGTGGTGTGTGTGAATGGGAATGGGGGATGTGTGAATGGGAATGGGGGGACGTGAATGGGAATGGGGAGTGGGAATGGGAATGGGGGTTGTGAATGGGAATGGGGGGTGTGAATGAGAATGGGGGTTGTGAATGGGAACCCGGGGAGTGTGAATGGAAATGGAGGTGTGTGAATGGGAATGGGGGTGTGTGAATGGGAATGGGGCTGTGAATGGGAATGGGGGGTGTGAATGAGAATGTGGGGGTGTGAATGGGAACGCGGGGAGTGTGAATGGGAATGGGGGAGTGTGAATGGTAATCGGGGGTTGTGAATGGGAATGGGGGGGGTGTGAATGGGAAGGGGGGGACGTGAATGGGAATGGGGGGTGTGAATGGGAATGGGTGTTTGTGAATGGGAATGAGGGGTTGTGAATGGGAATGGGGGGTGTGAATGGGAATCATGGGGTGTGAAATGGAATGGGAGTGGGAATTGGAATGGGGGTGTGAATAGGAATTGGGGGAATGGGAATGGGAATGGGGGTTGTGAATGGGAATGGGGGGTTGTGAATGGGATTGCAAGGGGGTGTGAAGGAGAATGGGGCGTGTGAATTGGAATGGGAAGTGTGAATGGGAATGGGGGAGTGTGAATTCGAAGGAGGGTGTGAATGGGAATGGGTGGTGTGTGAATGGGAATGGGGGAGTGTGAATGGGAAGGGAGGTGTGTGAATGAAAATTGGGGTGTGAATGGGAATGGGGAGTGTGAATGGGAATGGGGGAGTGTGAATGGGAAGGGAGGTGTGTGAATGAAAATTGGGGTGTGAATGGGAATGGGGAGTGTGAATGGGAATGGGGGAGTGTGAATGGGAAGGGAGGTGTGTGAATGAAAATTGGGGTGTGAATGGGAATGGGGAGTGTGAATGGGAATGGGGGGTGAGAATGGGAATGGGGAGTGTGAATGGGAATGGGGGAGTGTGAATGGGAAGGGAGGTGTGTGAATGAAAATTGGGGTGTGAATGGGAATGGGGGGTGTGAATGGGAATTTGGGGTGTGAATGGGAATCATGTGGTGTGAATGGGAATGGGGGTGTGTGAATAAGAATGGCGGTGTGAATGGGAATGGGGGGTGTGAATGGGAATTTGGGGTGTGAATGGGAATCATGTGGTGTGAATGGGAATGGGGGTTGTGAATGGGAATGGGGAGTGTGAATGGGAATGGGGGAGTGTGAACGGGAAGGGGGGTGTGTGAATGAGAATTGGGATGTGAATGGGAATGGGGGGCGTGAATGGGAATTTGGGGTGTGAATGGGAATCATGTGGTGTGAATGGGAATGGGGGTGTGTGAATGAGAATGGGGGTGTGAATGGGAATGGGGGGTGTGAATGGGAATTTGGGGTGTGAATGGGAATCATGTGGTGTGAATGGGAATGGGGGTTGTGAATGGGAATGGGGGTGTGAATGGGAATAGTGGCATGTGAATGGGAATGGGGGCGTGTGAATGGGAATGGGGGTGTGAATGGGAATGGGGGTGTGAATGGGAATGGGGGTTGTGAATGGGAATGGGGGGTGTGAATGCGAAAGGGGGTGTGAATGGGAATGTGGTGTGTGTGAATGAGAATGGGGGTGTGAATGGGAATGGGGGGTGTGAATGGGAAATTGGGGTATGAATGGGAATCATGTGGTGTGAATGTGAATGGGGGTTGTGAATGGGAATGGGGGTGTGAATGGGAATAGTGGCGTGTGAATGGGAATGGGGGCGTGTGAATGCGAAATGGGGTGTGAATGGGAATGTGGTTTGTGTGAATGGGAATGGGGGATGTGTGAATGGGAATGGGGGGACGTGAATGGGAATGGGGGTGTGTAAATGGGAATGGGGAAGTGTGAATGGAAATGGGGTTGTGAATGGGAATGGGGGTGTGTGAATGGGAATCATGGGGTGTGAATGGGAATGGGGAGGGTGTGAATGGGAATGGAGCTGAGAATGGGAATGGTGGTGTGAATGGGAATGGGGGGAGTGTGAATGGGATTAGTGGGTGTGAATGGGAATGGGGGTGTGAATGGGAATGGGTGGGTGTGAATGGGAATGGGGGTGTGTGAATGGAAATGGTGGGTGTGAATGGGAATGGGGGAGTGAATGGGAATGGCGTGTGTGAATGGGAATGGGGGTGTGTGAATGGGAATGGGGATGTGAATGGGAATGGGGGGTGTGAATGAGAATGGAGGTTGTGAATGGGAACCCGGGGAGTGTGAATGGAAATGGAGGTGTGTGAATGGGAATGGTGGTGTGTGAATGGGAATGGGGCTGTGAATGGGAATGGGGGGTGTGAATGAGAATGTGGGGGTGTGAATGGGAACGCGGGGAGTGTGAATGGGAATGGGGGAGTGTGAATGGTAATCGGGGGTTGTGAATGGGAATGGGGGAGTGTGAATTCGAAGGAGGGTGTGAATGGGAATGGGTGGTGTGTGAATGGGAATGGGGGAGTGTGAATGGGAAGGGAGGTGTGTGAATGAAAATTGGGGTGTGAATGGGAATGGGGAGTGTGAATGGGAATGGGGGAGTGTGAATGGGAAGGGAGGTGTGTGAATGAAAATTGGGGTGTGAATGGGAATGGGGAGTGTGAATGGGAATGGGGGAGTGTGAATGGGAAGGGAGGTGTGTGAATGAAAATTGGGGTGTGAATGGGAATGGGGAGTGTGAATGGGAATGGGGGGTGAGAATGGGAATGGGGAGTGTGAATGGGAATGGGGGAGTGTGAATGGGAAGGGAGGTGTGTGAATGAAAATTGGGGTGTGAATGGGAATGGGGGGTGTGAATAGGAATTTGGGGTGTGAATGGGAATCATGTGGTGTGAATGGGAATGGGGGTGTGTGAATAAGAATGGCGGTGTGAATGGGAATGGGGGGCATGAATCGGAATGGGGGCGTGTGAATGCGAAAGGGGGTGTGAATGGGAATGTGGTGTGTGTGAATGGGAATGGGGGATGTGTGAATGGGAATGGGGGGACGTGAATGGGAATGGGGAGTGGGAATGGGAATGGGGGTTGTGAATGGGAATGGGGGGTGTGAATGAGAATGGGGGTTGTGAATGGGAACCCGGGGAGTGTGAATGGAAATGGAGGTGTGTGAATGGGAATGGGGGTGTGTGAATGGGAATGGGGCTGTGAATGGGAATGGGGGGTGTGAATGAGAATGTGGGGTTGTGAATGGGAACGCGGGGAGTGTGAATGGGAATGGGGGAGTGTGAATGGTAATCGGGGGTTGTGAATGGGAATGGGGGGGTGTGAATGGGAAGGGGGGGACGTGAATGGGAATGGGGGGTGTGAATGGGAATGGGTGTTTGTGAATGGGAATGAGGGGTTGTGAATGGGAATGGGGGGTGTGAATGGGAATCATGGGGTGTGAAATGGAATGGGAGTGGGAATTGTAATGGGGGTGTGAATAGGAATTGGGGGAATGGGAATGGGAATGGGGGTTGTGAATGGGAATGGGGGGTTGTGAATGGGATTGCAGGGGGTGTGAAGGAGAATGGGGCGTGTGAACTGGAATGGGAAGTGTGAATGGGAATGGGGGAGTGTGAATTCGAAGGAGGGTGTGAATGGGAATGGGTGGTGTGTGAATGGGAATGGGAGAGTGTGAATGGGATTGGGGAGTGGGAATGGGAATGGGGGTTGTGAATGGGAATGGGGGGTGTGAATGGGAATGGGGGTGTGAATGGGAATGTGGTGTGTGAACAGGAATGGGGGCTGTGTGAATGGGAATGGGGGGCTGAGCAGGTGTGAAATGGAATGGGCTCTATGAATGTGAATGGGGGGTGTGAATGGGAATGGGGGCTGTGTGAATGGGAATGGGGGTGTGTGAATGGGAATGGGGGGCTGAGCAGGTGTGAAATGGAATGGGCTCTATGAATGTGAATGGGGGTGTGAATGGGAATGGGGTGTGTGAATGGGAATGGGGGGCTGAGCAGGTGTGAAATGGAATGGGCTCTATGAATGTGAATGGGGGGTGTGAATGGGAATGGGGAGTGTGAATTGGAATGGGGGGTGTGAATGGGAATGGGGGGTGTGAATGGGAATTTGGGGTGTGAATGGGAATGGAGTGAGTGTGAATGGGAATGGGGGTGTGAATGGGAATGGGTGTTTGTGAATGAGAATGAGGGGTTGTGAATGGGAATGGGGGGTGTGAATGGGAATGTGGTGTGTGAACAGGAATGGGGGCTGTGTGAATGGGAATGGGGGGCTGAGCAGGTGTGAAATGGAATGGGCTCTATGAATGTGAATGGGGGGTGTGAATGGGAATGGGGGCTGTGTGAATGGGAATGGGGGTGTGTGAATGGGAATGGGGGGCTGAGCAGGTGTGAAATGGAATGGGCTCTATGAATGTGAATGGGGGGTGTGAATGGGAATGGGGTGTGTGAATGGGAATGGGGGGCTGAGCAGGTGTGAAATGGAATGGGCTCTATGAATGTGAATGGGGGGTGTGAATGGGAATGGGGAGTGTGAATTGGAATGGGGGGTGTGAATGGGAATGGGGGGGTGTGAATGGGAATTTGGGGTGTGAATGGGAATGGAGTGAGTGTGAATGGGAATGGGGGTGTGAATGGGAATGGGTGTTTGTGAATGAGAATGAGGGGTTGTGAATGGGAATGGGGGGTGTGAATGGGAATCATGGGGTGTGAAATGGAATGGGAGTGGGAATGTGAATGGGGGTGTGAATGGGAATTGGGGGAATGGGAATGGGAATGGGGGGTGATGAATGGGATTGCGGGGGGTGTGAAGGAGAACGGGGCGTGTGAATTGGAAAGGGGAGTGTGAATGGGAATGGGTGGTGTGTGAATGGGAATGGGGTTGTGAATGGGAATGGGGGTGTGTGAATGCGAATGGTGAGTGTGAATGGGAATGGGGGAGTGTGAATGGGAAGGGGGGTGTGTGAATGAAAATTGGGGTGTGAATGGGAATGGGGGGTGTGAATGGGAAATTGGGGTGTGAATGGGAATCATGTGGTGTGAATGGGAATGGGGGTGTGTGAATGAGAATGGGGGTGTGAATGGGAATGGGGGGTGTGAATGGGAATTTGGGGTGTGAATGGGAATCATGTGGTGTGAATGGGAATGGGGGTTGTGAATGGGAATGGGGGTGTGAATGGGAATAGGGGCGTGTGAATGGGAATGGGAGCGTGTGAATGGGAATGGGGGTGTGAATGGGAATGGGGGGTGTGAATGGGAATTGGAGGTGTGAATGCGAAAGGAGGTGTGAATGGGAATGTGGTGTGTTTGAATGGGAATGCGGGATGTGTGAATGGGAATGGGGGGACGTGAATGGGAATGGGGAGTGGGAATGGGAATGGGGGTTGTGAATGGGAATGGGGGGTGTGAATGGGAATTTGGGGTGTGAATGGGAATCATGTGGTGTGAATGGGAATGGGGGTTGTGAATGGGAATGGGAGTGTGAATGGGAATAGGGGCGTGTGAATGGGAATGGGGGCGTGTGAATGGGAATGGGGAGTGTGAATGCGAAAGGGGGTGTGAATGGGAATGTGGTGTGTGGGAATGGGAATGGGGGTGTGTGAATGAGAATGGGGGTGTGAATGGAATGGGGGGTGTGAATGGGAATTTGGGGTGTGAATGGGAATTTGGGGTGTGAATGGGAATCATGTGGTGTGAATGGGAATGGGGGTTGTGAATGGGAATGGGGGTGTGAATGGGAATAGTGGCGTGTGAATGGGAATGGGGGCGTGTGAATGGGAATGGGGGGTGTGAATGGGAATGGGGGCGTGTGAATGCGAAAGGGGGTGTGAATGGGAATGTGGTGTGTGTGAATGGGAATGGGGGATGTGTGAATGGGAATGGGGGGGACGTGAATGGGAATGGGGAGTGGGAATGGGAATGGGGGTTGTGAATGGGAATGGGGGGTGTGAATGAGAATGGGGGTTGTGAATGGGAACCCGGGGAGTGTGAATGGAAATGGAGGTGTGCGAATGGGAATGGGGGTGTGTGAATGGGAATGGGGCTGTGAATGGGAATGGGGGGTGTGAATGGGAATGGGGGGTGTGAATGGGAATGTGGTGTGTGTGAATGGGAATGGGGGTGTGTGAATGAGAATGGGGGTGTGAATGGGAATGGGGGGTGTGAATGGGAATTTGGGGTGTGAATGGGAATGGAGGGAGTGTGAATGGGAATGGGGGGTGTGAATGGGAATGGGGAGTGTGAATGGGAATGGGGGAGTGTGAATGGGAATGGGGGTGTGTGAATGAGAATTGGGGTGTGAATGGAATGGGGGGTGTGAATGGGAATTTGGGGTGTGAATGGGAATCATGTGGTGTGAATGGGAATGGGGGTGTGTGAATGAGAATGGGGGTGTGAATGGGAATGGGGGGTGTGAATGGGAATTTGGGGTGTGAATGGGAATCATGTGGTGTGAATGGGAATGGGGGTGTGTGAATGAGAATGGGGGTGTGAATGGGAATGGGGGGTGTGAATGGGAATTTGGGGTATGAATGGGAATCATGTGGTGTGAATGGGAATGGGGGTTGTGAATGGGAATGGGGGTGTGAATGGGAATAGTGGCGTGTGAATGGGAATGGGGGCGTGTGAATGGGAATGGGGGGTGTGAATGGGAATGGGGGCGTGTGAATGCGAAAGGGGGTGTGAATGGGAATGTGGTGTGTGTGAATGGGAATGGGGGATGTGTGAATTGGAATGGGGGGACGTGAATGGGAATGGGGAGTGGAATGGGAATGGGGGTTGTGAATGGGAATGGGGGTTGTGAATGGGAACCCGGGGAGTGTGAATGGAAATGGAGGTGTGTGAATGGGAATGGGGGTGTGTGAATGGGAATGGGGCTGTGAATGCGAATGGGGGGTGTGAATGAGAATGTGGGGGTGTGAATGGGAACGCGGGGAGTGTGAATGGGAATGGGGGTGTGTGAATGGTAATCGGGGGTTGTGAATGGGAATGGGGGGGTGTGAATGGGAAGGGTGGGACGTGAATGGGTATGGGGGGTTTGAATGGGAATGGGTGTTTGTAAATGAGAATGAGGGGTTGTGAATGGGAATGGGGGGTGTGAATGGGAATCATGGGGTGTGAAATGGAATGGGAGTGGGAATGGGAATGGGGGTGTGAATGGGAATTGGGGGAATGGGAATGGGAATGTGGGGTTGTGAATGGGATTGCGGGGGGTGTGAAGGAGAATGGGGCGTGTGAATTGGAATGGGAAGTGTGAATGGGAATGGGTGGTGTGTGAATGGGAATGGGGTTGTGAATGGGAATGGGGGTGTGTGAATGGGAATGGTGAGTGTGAATGGGAATGGGGGAGTGTGAATGGGAAGGGGGGTGTGTGAATGAAAATTGGGGTGTGAATGGGAATGGGGGGTGTGAATGGGAATTTGGGGTGTGAATGGGAATCATGTGGTGTGAATGGGAAAGGGGGTGTGTGAATGAGAATGGGGGTGTGAATGGGAATGGGGGGTGTGAATGGGAATTTGGGGTGTGAATGGGAATCATGTGGTGTGAATGGGAATGGGGGTTGTGAATGGGAATGGGGGTGTGAATGGGAATAGGGACGTGTGAATGGGAATGGGGGCGTGTGAATGGGAATGGGGGTGTGAATGGGAATGGGGGGTGTGAATGGGAATGGAGGGTGTGAATGCGAAAGGAGGTGTGAATGGGAATGTGGTGCGTGTGAATGGGAATGCGGGATGTGTGAATGGGAATGGGGAGTGGGAATGGGAATGGGGGTTGTGAATGGGAATGGGGGGTGTTAATTGGAATGGGGGTGTGAATGGGAATGTGGTGTGTGTGATTGGGAATGGGGGCTGTGTGAATGGGAATGGGGAGTGTGAATTGGAATGGGGGGGTGTGAATGGGAATTGGGGGATGTGAATGGGAATGTGGTGTGTGAACAGGAATGGGGGCTGTGTGAATGGGAATGGGGGGCTGAGCAGGTGTGAAATGGAATGGGCTCTATGAATGTGAATGGGGGGTGTGAATGGGAATGGGGGCTGTGTGAATGGGAATGGGGGTGTGTGAATGGGAATGGGGGGCTGAGCAGGTGTGAAATGGAATGGGCTCTATGAATGTGAATGGGGGTGTGAATGGGAATGGGGTGTGTGAATGGGAATGGGGGGCTGAGCAGGTGTGAAATGGAATGGGCTCTATGAATGTGAATGGGGGGTGTGAATGGGAATGGGGAGTGTGAATTGGAATGGGGGGTGTGAATGGGAATGGGGGGTGTGAATGGGAATTTGGGGTGTGAATGGGAATGGAGTGAGTGTGAATGGGAATGGGGGTGTGAATGGGAATGGGTGTTTGTGAATGAGAATGAGGGGTTGTGAATGGGAATGGGGGGTGTGAATGGGAATCATGGGGTGTGAAATGGAATGGGAGTGGGAATGTGAATGGGGGTGTGAATGGGAATTGGGGGAATGGGAATGGGAATGGGGGGTGATGAATGGGATTGCGGGGGGTGTGAAGGAGAACGGGGCGTGTGAATTGGAAAGGGGAGTGTGAATGGGAATGGGTGGTGTGTGAATGGGAATGGGGTTGTGAATGGGAATGGGGGTGTGTGAATGCGAATGGTGAGTGTGAATGGGAATGGGGGAGTGTGAATGGAAGGGGGGTGTGTGAATGAAAATTGGGGTGTGAATGGGAATGGGGGGGTGTGAATGGGAAATTGGGGTGTGAATGGGAATCATGTGGTGTGAATGGGAATGGGGGTGTGTGAATGAGAATGGGGGTGTGAATGGGAATGGGGGGTGTGAATGGGAATTTGGGGTGTGAATGGGAATCATGTGGTGGTGAATGGGAATGGGGGTTGTGAATGGGAATGGGGGTGTGAATGGGAATAGGGGCGTGTGAATGGGAATGGGAGCGTGTGAATGGGAATGGGGGTGTGAATGGGAATGGGGGGTGTGAATGGGAATTGGAGGTGTGAATGCGAAAGGAGGTGTGAATGGGAATGTGGTGTGTTTGAATGGGAATGCGGGATGTGTGAATGGGAATGGGGGGACGTGAATGGGAATGGGGAGTGGGAATGGGAATGGGGGTTGTGAATGGGAATGGGGGGTGTGAATGGAATTTGGGGTGTGAATGGGAATCATGTGGTGTGAATGGGAATGGGGGTTGTGAATGGGAATGGGAGTGTGAATGGGAATAGGGGCGTGTGAATGGGAATGGGGGCGTGTGAATGGGAATGGGGAGTGTGAATGCGAAAGGGGGTGTGAATGGGAATGTGGTGTGTGGGAATGGGAATGGGGGTGTGTGAATGAGAATGGGGGTGTGAATGGGAATGGGGGGTGTGAATGGGAATTTGGGGTGTGAATGGGAATTTGGGGTGTGAATGGGAATCATGTGGTGTGAATGGGAATGGGGGTTGTGAATGGGAATGGGGGTGTGAATGGGAATAGTGGCGTGTGAATGGGAATGGGGGCGTGTGAATGGGAATGGGGGGTGTGAATGGGAATGGGGGCGTGTGAATGCGAAAGGGGGTGTGAATGGGAATGTGGTGTGTGTGAATGGGAATGGGGGATGTGTGAATGGGAATGGGGGGGACGTGAATGGGAATGGGGAGTGGGAATGGGAATGGGGGTTGTGAATGGGAATGGGGGGTGTGAATGAGAATGGGGGTTGTGAATGGGAACCCGGGGAGTGTGAATGGAAATGGAGGTGTGCGAATGGGAATGGGGGTGTGTGAATGGGAATGGGGCTGTGAATGGGAATGGGGGGTGTGAATGGGAATGGGGGGTGTGAATGGGAATGTGGTGTGTGTGAATGGGAATGGGGGTGTGTGAATGAGAATGGGGGTGTGAATGGGAATGGGGGGTGTGAATGGGAATTTGGGGTGTGAATGGGAATGGAGGGAGTGTGAATGGGAATGGGGGGTGTGAATGGGAATGGGGAGTGTGAATGGGAATGGGGGAGTGTGAATGGGAATGGGGGTGTGTGAATGAGAATTGGGGTGTGAATGGGAATGGGGGGTGTGAATGGGAATTTGGGGTGTGAATGGGAATCATGTGGTGTGAATGGGAATGGGGGTGTGTGAATGAGAATGGGGGTGTGAATGGGCATGGGGGGTGTGAATGGGAATTTGGGGTGTGAATGGGAATCATGTGGTGTGAATGGGAATGGGGGGTGTGTGAATGAGAATGGGGGTGTGAATGGGAATGGGGGGTGTGAATGGGAATTTGGGGTATGAATGGGAATCATGTGGTGTGAATGGGAATGGGGGTTGTGAATGGGAATGGGGGTGTGAATGGGAATAGTGGCGTGTGAATGGGAATGGGGGCGTGTGAATGGGAATGGGGGGTGTGAATGGGAATGGGGGCGTGTGAATGCGAAAGGGGGTGTGAATGGGAATGTGGTGTGTGTGAATGGGAATGGGGGATGTGTGAATTGGAATGGGGGGACGTGAATGGGAATGGGGAGTGGGAATGGGAATGGGGGTTGTGAATGGGAATGGGGGTTGTGAATGGGAACCCGGGGAGTGTGAATGGAAATGGAGGTGTGTGAATGGGAATGGGGGTGTGTGAATGGGAATGGGGCTGTGAATGCGAATGGGGGGTGTGAATGAGAATGTGGGGGTGTGAATGGGAACGCGGGGAGTGTGAATGGGAATGGGGGTGTGTGAATGGTAATCGGGGGTTGTGAATGGGAATGGGGGGGTGTGAATGGGAAGGGTGGGACGTGAATGGGTATGGGGGGTTTGAATGGGAATGGGTGTTTGTAAATGAGAATGAGGGGTTGTGAATGGGAATGGGGGGTGTGAATGGGAATCATGGGGTGTGAAATGGAATGGGAGTGGGAATGGGAATGGGGGTGTGAATGGGAATTGGGGGAATGGGAATGGGAATGTGGGGTTGTGAATGGGATTGCGGGGGGTGTGAAGGAGAATGGGGCGTGTGAATTGGAATGGGAAGTGTGAATGGGAATGGGTGGTGTGTGAATGGGAATGGGGTTGTGAA
The DNA here is from genome assembly GCF_017639515.1 of Carcharodon carcharias. Lineage (NCBI taxonomy): Eukaryota > Metazoa > Chordata > Chondrichthyes > Lamniformes > Lamnidae > Carcharodon > Carcharodon carcharias. The sequence goes on from NC_054468.1 coordinate 227,957,409, forward strand.
TGGGAATGGGGGTGTGTGAATGGGAATGGTGAGTGTGAATGGGAATGGGGGAGTGTGAATGGGAAGGGGGGTGTGTGAATGAAAATTGGGGTGTGAATGGGAATGGGGGGTGTGAATGGGAATTTGGGGTGTGAATGGGAATCATGTGGTGTGAATGGGAAAGGGGGGTGTGTGAATGAGAATGGGGGTGTGAATGGGAATGGGGGGTGTGAATGGGAATTTGGGGTGTGAATGGGAATCATGTGGTGTGAATGGGAATGGGGGTTGTGAATGGGAATGGGGGTGTGAATGGGAATAGGGACGTGTGAATGGGAATGGGGGCGTGTGAATGGGAATGGGGGTGTGAATGGGAATGGGGGGTGTGAATGGGAATGGAGGGTGTGAATGCGAAAGGAGGTGTGAATGGGAATGTGGTGCGTGTGAATGGGAATGCGGGATGTGTGAATGGGAATGGGGAGTGGGAATGGGAATGGGGGTTGTGAATGGGAATGGGGGGTGTTAATTGGAATGGGGGTGTGAATGGGAATGTGGTGTGTGTGATTGGGAATGGGGGCTGTGTGAATGGGAATGGGGAGTGTGAATTGGAATGGGGGGGTGTGAATGGGAATTGGGGGATGTGAATGGGAATTGGGGGATGTGAATGGGAATGGGGCGTGTGAATGTGAATGTGGGTGTGAATGGGAATGGGAGGTGTGAATGGGAATGGGGGTGTGTGAATGTGAATGGGGTGGTTTGAATGTGACTGGGGGGTGTGAATGCGAATGGGGAGTGTGAATTGGAATGGGGGGTGTGAATGGGAATGGGGGTGTGAATGGGAATGGGGGGGTGAATGGGAATGGGGGTGTGAATGGGAATGGGGGTGTGAATGGGAATGTGGTGTGTGTGAAATGGAATGGGGGCTGTGCGAATGGGAATGGGGGGACGTGAATTTGAAAGGGGGCTGGGAATGGGAATGGGGCGTGTGAATGGGAATGGGGGTGTGAATGGGAATGGGGGGTGTGAATGGGAATGGGGGGTTGTGAATGGGAATGCGGGATGTGTGAATGGGAATGGAGGGTGGGAATGGGAATGGGGCGTGTGAATGGGAATGGGGTGTGTGAATAGGAATGGGGGCTGTGTGAATGGGAATGGGGGGCTGAGCAGGTGTGAAATGGAATGGGCTCTATGAATGTGAATGGGGGATGTGAATGGGAACAGGGGATGTGAATGTGAATGTGGGTTTGAATGGGAATGAGGGGTTGTGAATGGGAATGGGGGGTGTGATGAGAATGGGGGATGAGCAAGTGTTAATGGGAATGGGGGTGTGAATGGGAATCATGGGGTGTGAAATGGAATGGGAGTGGGAATGGGAATGGGTGTGTGAATTAGAATTGGGGGAATGGGAATGGGAATGGGGGTTGTGAATGGGAATGGGGGGGTGTGAATGGGAATGGGGGGTGTGAATAGGAATGGGGGGTGTGAATGGGAATGGGGGTAGTGTGAATGGGAATGGGGGTGTGAATGGGAATGGGGGCTGTGAATGGGAATGGGGGGTGTGTGAATGGTAATGGTGAGTTTGAATGGGAATGGGGGGGTGTGAAATCGAATGGGGGTGTGAAAGGGAATGGGGTTGTGATCGGGAATGGGGGGACGTGAATGGGAATGGGGGTGTGTAAATGGGAATGGGGAAGTGTGAATGGGAATGGGGGTGTGAATGGGAATGGGGGTGTGTGAATGGGAATCATGGGGTGTGAATGGGAATGGGGAGGGTGTGAATGGGAATGGAGCTGAGAATGGGAATGGTGGTGTGAATGGGAATGGCGTGTGTGAATGGGAATGGGGGTGTGTGAATGAGAATGGGGGTGTGAATGGGAATGGGGGGTGTGAATGGGAATGGGGAGTGTGAATGGGAATGGGGGAGTGTGAACGGGAAGGGGGGTGTGTGAATGAGAATTGGGGTGTGAATGGGAATGCGGGGTGTGAATGGGAATTTGGGGTGTGAATGGGAATCATGTGGTGTGAATGGGAATGGGGGTGTGTGAATGAGAATGGGGGTGTGAATGGGAATGGGGGTGTGAATGGGAATTTGGGGTATGAATGGGAATCATGTGGTGTGAATGGGAATGGGGGTTGTGAATGGGAATGGGGGTGTGAATGGGAATAGTGGCGTGTGAATGGGAATGGGTTCGTGTGAATGGGAATGGGGGGTGTGAATGGGAATGGGGGCGTGTGAATGCGAAAGGGGTGTGAATGGGAATGTGGTGTGTGTGAATGGGAATGGGGGATGTGTGAATGGGAATGGGGGGACGTGAATGGGAATGGGGGTGTGTAAATGGGAATGGGGAAGTGTGAATGGGAATGGGGGTGTGAATGGGAATGGGGGTATGTGAATGGGAATCATGGGGTGTGAATGGGAATGGGGAGGGTGTGAATGGGAATGGAGCTGAGAATGGGAATGGTGGTGTGAATGGGAATGGGGGGAGTGAAAATGGGATTAGTGGGTGTGAATGGGAATGGGGGTGTGAATGGGAATGGGTGGGTGTGAATGGGAATGGGGGTGTGTGAATGGAAATGGTGGGTGTGAATGGGAATGGGGGAGTGAATGGGAATGGCGTGTGTGAATGGGAATGGGGGTGTGTGAATGGGAATGGGGATGTGAATGGGAATGGGGGGTGTGAATGAGAATGTGGGGGTGTGAATGGGAACGCGGGGAGTGTGAATGGGAATGGGGGAGTGTAATGGTAATCGGGGGTTGTGAATAGGAATGGGGGGGTGTGAATGGGAAGGGGGGGATGTGAATGGGAATGGGGGGTGTGAATTGGAATGGGGTGTGTGATTGGGAATCATGGGGTGTGAATGGGAATGGCGTGTGTGAATGGGAATGGGGGTGTGTGAATGGGAAGGGGGGGATGTGAATTGGAATGGGAAGTGTGAATGGGAATGGGGGGTGTGAATGGGAATGGGGGGTGTGAATGGAAATGGGGAGTGTGAATGGGAAGGGGGGTGTGAATGGGAATGGGGGGTTGCGAATGGGATTGCGTGGGGTGTGAAGGAGAATGGGGCGTGTGAATTGGAATGGAAAGTGTGAATGGGAATGGGGGAGTGTGAATGGGAAGGGGGGTGTGAATGGGAATGGGGTGTGTGAATGGGAATGGGGTTGTGAATGGGAATGTGGTGTGTGTGAATGGGAATGGGGGCTGTGTGAATGCGAATGGGGGGATGTGAATGGGAATGGGGTCTGTGAATGGGAATGGGGGGTGTGTGAATGGTAATGGGGAGTTTGAATGGGAATGGGGGGGTGTGAAATCGAATGGGGGTGTGAAAGGGAATGGGGTTGTGATCGGGAATGGGGGGACGTGAATGGGAATGGGGGTGTGTAAATGGGAATGGGGAAGTGTGAATGGGAATGGGGGTGTGAATGGGAATGGGGGTGTGTGAATGGGAATCATGGGGTGTGAATGGGAATGGGGAGGGTGTGAATGGGAATGGAGCTGAGAATGGGAATGGTGGTTTGAATGGGAATGGGGGGAGTGAGAATGGGATTAGTGGGTGTGAATGGGAATGGGGGTGTGAATGGGAATGGGTGGTTGTGAATGGGAATGGGGGTGTGTGAATGGAAATGGTGGGTGTGAATGGGAATGGGGGAGTGAATGGGAATGGTGTGTGTGAAAGGGAATGGGGGTGTGTGAATGGGAATGGGGATGCGAATGGGAATGGGGGGTGTGAATGAGAATGGGGGTTGTGAATGGGAACCCGGGGAGTGTGAATGGAAATGGAGGTGTGTGAATGGGAATGGGGGTGTGTGAATGGGAATGGGGCTGTGAATGGGAATGGGGGGTCTGAATGAGAATGTGGGGGTGTGAATGGGAACGCGGGGAGTGTGAATGGGAATGGGGGAGTGTGATGTTAATCGGGGGTTGTGAATGTGCATGGGGTGTGTGAATGGGAATGGGGGTAGTGTGAATGGGAATGGGGGTGTGAATGGGAATTTGGGGTGTGAATGGGAATCATGTGGTGTGAATGGGAATGGGGGTGTGTGAATGGAAATGGTGGGTGTGAATGGGAATGGGGGAGTGAATGGGAATGGTGTGTGTGAAAGGGAATGGGGGTGTGTGAATGGGAATGGGGATGCGAATAGGAATGGGGGGTGTGAATGAGAATTTTGGGCTGTGAATGGGAACCCGGGGAGTGTGAATGGAAATGGAGGTGTGTGAATGGGAATGGGGGTGTGTGAATGGGAATGGGGCTGTGAATGGGAATGGGGGGTCTGAATGAGAATGTGGGGGTGTGAATGGGAACGCGGGGAGTGTGAATGGGAATGGGGGAGTGTGATGGTAATCGGGGGTTGTGAATGTGCATGGGGGGTGTGAATGGGAATGGGGGTAGTGTGAATGGGAATGGGGGTGTGAATGGGAATTTGGGGTGTGAATGGGAATCATGTGGTGTGAATGGGAATGGGGGTTGTGAATGGGAATGGGAGTGTGAATGGGAATAGGGGCGAATGAATGGGAATGGGGGCGTGTGAATGGGAATGGGGAGTGTGAATGCTAAAGGGGGTGCGAATGGGAATGTGGTGTGTGTGAATGGGAATGGGGGTGTGTGAATGAGAATGGGGGTGTGAATGGGAATGGGAGGTGTGAATGGGAATTTGGGGTGTGAATGGGAATGGAGGGAGTGTGAATGGGAATGGGGGGTGTGAATGGGAATGGGGAGTGTGAATGGGAATGGGGGAGTGTGAATGGGAAGGGGGGTGTGTGAATGAGAATTGGGGTGTGAATGTGAAAGGGGGGTGTGAATGGGAATTTGGGGTGTGAATGGGAATCATATGGTGTGAATGGGAATGGGGGTGTGTGAATGAGAATGGGGGTGTGAATGGGAATGGGGGGTGTGAATGGAAATGGGGAGTGTGAATGGGAATGGGGGAGTGTGAACGGGAAGGGGGGTGTGTGAATGGGAATCATGTGGTGTGAATGGGAATGGGGGTGTGTGAATGAGAATGGGGGTGTGAATGGGAATGGGGGGTGTGAATGGGAATTTGGGGTGTGAATGGGAATCATGTAGTGTGAATGGGAATGGGGGTGTGTGAATGAGAATGGGGGCGTGTGAATGGGAATGGGGGGTGTGAATGGGAATTTGGGGTGTGAATGGGAATCATGTGGTGTGAATGGGAATGGGGGTTGTGAATGGGAATGGGAGTGTGAATGGGAATAGGGGCGTGTGAATGGGAATGGGGGCGTGCGAATGGGAATGGGGAGTGTGAATGCGAAAGGGGGTGTGAATGGGAATGTGGTGTGTCTGAAAGGGAATGGGGGTGTCTGAATGAGAATGGGGGTGTGAATGGGAATGGGGGGTGTGAATGGGAATTTGGGGTGTGAATGGGAATGGAGGGAGTGTGAATGGGAATGGGGGGTGTGAATGGGAATGGGGAGTGTGAATGGGAATGGGGGAGTGTGAATGGGAAGGGGGGTGTGTGAATGAGAATTGGGGTGTGAATGGGAATGGGGGGTGTGAATGGGAATTTGGGGTGTGAATGGGAATCATATGGTGTGAATGGGAATGGGGGTGTGTGAATGAGAATGGGGGTGTGAATGGGAATGGGGGGTGTGAATGGGAATGGGGAGTGTGAATGGGAATGGGGGAGTGTGAACGGGAAGGGGGGTGTGTGAATGGGAATCATGTGGTGTGAATGGGAATGGGGGTGTGTGAATGAGAATGGGGGTGTGAATGGGAATGGGGGGTGTGAATGGGGATTTGGGGTGTGAATGGGAATCATGTGGTGTGAATGGGAATGGGGGTTGTGAATGGGAATGGGGGTGTGAATGGGAATAGGGGCGTGTGAATGGGAATGGGGGCGTGTGAATGGGAATGGGGGTTTGAATGGGAATGGGGGTGTGAATGGGAATGGGGGGTGTGAATGGGAATGGGGGTGTGAATGCGAAAGGGGGTGTGAATGGGAATGTGGTGTGTGTGAATGGGAATGGGGGTGTGTGAATGAGAATGGGGGTGTGAATGGGAATGGGGGGTGTGAATGGGAATTTGGGGTGTGAATGGGAATGGAGGGAGTGTGAATGGGCATGGGGGGTGTGAATGGGAATGGGGAGTGTGAATGGGAATGGGGGAGTGTGAATGGGAAGGGGGGTTTGTGAATGAGAATTGGGGTGTGAATGGGAATGGGGGGTGTGAATGGGAATTTGGGGTGTGAATGGGAATCATCTGGTGTGAATGGGAATGGGGGTGTGTGAATGAGAATGGGGGTGTGAATGGGAATGAGGGGTGTGAATGGGAATGGGGAGTGTGAATGGGAATGGGGGAGTGTGAACGGGAAGGGGGGTGTGTGAAAGAGAATTGGGGTGTGAATGGGAATGGGGGGTGTGAATGGGAATTTGGGGTGTGAATGGGAATCATGTGGTGTGAATGGGAATGGGTGTGTGTGAATGAGAATGGGGGTTGTGAATGGGAATGGGGGTGTGAATGGGAATAGTGGCGTGTGAATGGGAATGGGGGCGTGTGAATGTGAATGGGGGGTGTGAATGGGAATGGGGGCATGTGAATGCGAAAGGGGGTGTGAATGGGAATGTGGTGTGTGTGAATGGGAATGGGGGATGTGTGAATGGGAATGGGGGGACGTGAATGGGAATGGGGGTGTGTGAATGGGAATGGGGAAGTGTGAATGGGAATGGGGGTGTGAATGGGAATGGGGGTGTGTGAATGGGAATCATGGGGTGTGAATGGGAATGGGGAGGGTGTGAATGGGAATGGAGCTGAGAATGGGAATGGTGGTTTGAATGGGAATGGGGGGGAGTGAGAATGGGATTAGTGGGTGTGAATGGGAATGGGGGTGTGAATGGGAATGGGTGGGTGTGAATGGGAATGGGGGTGTGTGAATGGAAATGGTGGGTGTGTTTGGGAATGGTGGAGTGAATGGGAATGGCGTGTGTGAATGGGAATGGGGGTGTGTGAATGGGAATGGGGATGTGAATGGGAATGGGGGGTGTGAATGAGATTGGGGGTTGTGAATGTGAACCCGGGGAGTGTGAATGGAAATGGAGGTGTGTGAATGGGAATGGGGGTGTGTGAATGGGAATGGGGCTGAGAATGGGAATGGGGGGTGTGAATGAGAATGTGGGGGTGTGAATGGGAACGCGGGGAGTGTGAATGGGAATGGGGGAGTGTGATGGTAATCGGGGGTTGTGAATGGGAATGGGGGGGTGTGAATGGGAAGAGGGGGATGTGAATGGGAATGGGGGGTGTGAATTGGAATGGGGGGTGTGAATGGGAATGGGGGGTTGAGAATGGGATTGCGTGGGGTGTGAAGGAGAATGGGGCGTGTGAATTGGAATGGGAAGTGTGAATGGGAATGGGGGAGTGTGAATGGGAAGGGGGTTGTGAATGGGAATGGGTGGTGTGTGAATGGGAATGGGGTTGTGAATGGGAATGGGGGTGTGTGAATGGGAATGGGGAGTGTGAATGGGAATCATGTGGTGTGAATGGGAATTGGGGTTGTGAATGGGAATGGGGGTGTCTGAATGTGAATGGGGTTGTGAATGGGAATGGGGGGGTGTGAATGGGAATGGGGAGTGTGAATGGGAATGGGGGAGTGTGAATGGGAAGGGGGGTGTGTGAATGAGAATGGGGGTGCGAATGGAATGGGGGGGTGAGAATGGGAATGGGGGGTTTGAATGGGAATGGGGAGTGTGAATGGGAATGGGGGAGTGTGAATGGGAATGGGGGTGTGAATGTGAATGGGGGGTGTGAATGGGAATTTGGGGTGTGAATGGGAATCATGTGGTGTGAATGGGAATGGGGGTTGTGAATGGGAATGGGGGTGTAAATGGGAATAGGGGCGTGTGAATGGGAATGGGGGCGTGTGAATGGGAATGGGGGTGTGAATGGGAATGGGCGTGTGAATGGGAATGGGGGGTGTGAATGGAATGGGGGGTTGTGAATGCGAAAGGGGGGTGTGAATGGGAATGTGGTGTGTGTGAATGGGAATGGGGGTGTGTGAATGAGAATGGGGGTGTGAATGGGAATGGGGGGTGTGAATGGGAATTTGGGGTGTGAATGGGAATGGAGGGATTGTGAATGGGAATTTGGGGTGTGAATGGGAATCATGTGGTGTGAATGGGAATGGTGGTGTGTGAATGAGAATGGGGGTGTGAATGGGAATGGGGGGTGTGAATGGGAATGGGTAGTGTGAATGGGAATGGGGGAGTGTGAACGGGAAGGGGGGTGTGTGAATGAGAATTGGGGTGTGAATGGGAATGGGGGGTGTGAATGGGAATTTGGGGTTTGAATGGGAATTATGTGGTATGAATGGGAATGGGGGTGTGTGAATGAGAATGGGGGTGTGAATGGGAATGGGGGGTGTGAATGGGAATTTGGGGTATGAATGGGAATCATGTGGTGTGAATGGGAATGGGGATTGTGAATGGGAATGGGGGTGTGAATGGGAATAGTGGCGTGTGAATGGGAATGGGGGCGTGTGAATGGGAATGGGGGGTGTGAATGTGAACCCAGGGAGTATGAATGGAAATGGAGGTGTGTGAATGGGAATGGGGGTGTGTGAATGGGAATGGGGCTGTGAATGGGAATGGGGGGTGTGAATGAGAATGTGGGGGTGTGAATGGGAACGCGGGGAGTGTGAACGGGAATGGGGGAGTGTGATGGTAATCGGGGGTTGTGAATGGGAATGGGGGGGTGTGAATGGGAAGGGGGGGATGCGAATGGGAATGGGGGGTGTGAATTGGCATGGGGGTGTGTGAATGAGAATGGGGTGTGTGAATGGGAATGAGGGGTTGTGAATGGGAATGGGGGGTGTGATGAGAATGGGGGATGAGCAGGTGTGAATGGGAATGGGGGGTGTGAATGGGAATCATGGGGTGTGAAATGGAATGGGCGTGTGAATGTGAATGTGGGTGTGAATGGGAATGGGGGGTGTGAATGGGAATGGGGGTGTGTGAATGTGAATGGGGTGGTTTGAATGTGAATGGGGGGTGTGAATGGGAATGGGGAGTGTGAATTGGAATGGGGGGTGTGAATGGGAATGTGGGGTTGAAAATGGGATTGCGTGGGGTGTGAAGGAGAATGGGGCGTGTGAATTGGAATGGGAAGTGTGAATGGGAATGGGGGAGTGTGAATGGGAAGGGGGTTGTGAATGGGAATGGGTGGTGTGTGAATGGGAATGGGGTTGTGAATGGGAATGGGGGGTGTGAATGGGAATGGGGAGTGTGAATGGGAATCATGTGGTGTGAATGGGAATTGGGGTTGTGAATGGGAATGGGGGTGTGTGAATGAGAATGGGGGTGCGAATGGGAATGGGGGGGTGAGAATGGGAATGGGGAGTGTGAATGGGAATGGGGGAGTGTGAATGGGAAGGGGGGTGTGTGAATGAGAATTGTGGTGTGAATGGGAATGGGGGGTGTGAATGGGAATTTGGGGTGTGAATAGGAATCATGTGGTGTGAATGGGAATGGGGGTGTGTGAATGAGAATTGGGGTGTGAATGGGAATGGGGGGTGTGAATGGGAATTTGGGGTGTGAATGGGAATCATGTGGTGTGAATGGGAATGGGGGTTGTGAATGGGAATGGGAGTGTGAATGGGAATAGTGGCGTGTGAATGGGAATGGGGGCGTGAGAATGGGAATGGGGAGTGTGAATGCGAAAGGGGGTGTGAATGGGAATGTGGTGTGTGTGAATGGGAATGGGGGTGTGTGAATGAGAATGGGGGTGTGAATGGGAATGGGGGGTGTGAATGGGAATTTGGGGTGTGAATGGGAATGGAGGGAGTGTGAATGGGAATGGGGGGTGTGAATGGGGAGTGTGAATGGGAATGGGGGAGTGTGAATGGGAAGGGGGGTGTGTGAATGAGAATTGGGGTGTGAATGGGAATGGTGGGTGTGAATGGGAATTTGGGGTGTGAATGGGAATCATGTGGTGTGAATGGGAATGGGGGTGTGTGAATGAGAATGGGGGTGTGAATAGGAATGGGGGGTGTGAATGGGAATGGGGAGTGTGAATGGGAATGGGGGAGTGTGAATGGGAATGGGGGTGTGAATGTGAATGGGGGGTGTGAATGGGAATTTGGGGTGTGAATGGGAATCATGTGGTGTGAATGGGAATGGGGGTTGTGAATGGGAATGGGGGTGTAAATGGGAATAGGGGCGTGTGAATGGGAATGGGGGCGTGTGAATGGGAATGGGGGTGTGAATGGGAATGGGCGTGTGAATGGGAATGGGGGGTGTGAATGGGAATGGGGGGTGTGAATGCGAAAGGGGGTGTGAATGGGAATGTGGTGTGTGTGAATGGGAATGGGGGTGTGTGAATGAGAATGGGGGTGTGAATGGGAATGGGGGGTGTGAATGGGAATTTGGGGTGTGAATGGGAATGGAGGGATTGTGAATGGGAATGGGGGCTGTGAATGGGAATGGGGAGTGTGAATGGGAATGGGGGAGTGTGAATGGGAAGGGGGGTGTGTGAATGGGAATTGGGGTGTGAATGGGAATGGGGGGTTTGAATGGGAATTTGGGGTGTGAATGGGAATCATGTGGTGTGAATGGGAATGGGGGTGTGTGAATGAGAATGGGGGTGTGAATGGGAATGGGGGGTGTGAATGGGAATGGGGAGTGTGAATGGGAATGGGGGAGTGTGAACGGGAAGGGGGGTGTGTGAATGAGAATTGGGGTGTGAATGGGAATGGGTTGGTGTGAATGGGAATTTGGGGTGTGAATGGGAATTATGTGGTATGAATGGGAATGGGGGTGTGTGAATGAGAATGGGGGTGTGAATGGGAATGGGGGGTGTGAATGGGAATTTAGGGTATGAATGGGAATCATGTGGTGTGAATGGGAATGGGGATTGTGAATGGGAATGGGGGTGTGAATGGGAATAGTGGCGTGTGAATGGGAATGGGGGCGTGTGAATGGGAATGGGGGGTGTGAATGGGAATGGGGCTGTGAATGGGAATGGGGGGTGTGAATGAGAATGTGGCGGTGTGAATGGGAACGCGGCGAGTGTGAATGGGAATGGGGGAGTGTGACGGTAATCGGGGGTTGTGAATGGGAATGGGGGGGTGTGAATGGGAAGGGGGGGATGTGAATGGGAATGGGGGGTGTGAATTGGAATGGGGGTGTGTGAATGAGAATGGGGTGAGTGAATGGGAATGAGGGGTTGTGAATGGGAATGGGGGGTGTGATGAGAATGGGGGATGAGCAGGTGTGAATGGGAATGGGGGGTGTGAATGGGAATCATGGGGTGTGAAATGGAATGGGAGTGGGAATGGGAATGGGGGTGTGAATGGGAATGGGGGGTGTGAATGGGAATGGGTGTGTGTGAATGTGAATGGGGTGGTTTGAATGTGAATGGGGGGTGTGAATGGGAATGGGGAGTGTGAATTGGAATGGGGGGTGTGAATGGGAATGGGGGGTTGAGAATGGGATTGCGTGGGGTGTGAAGGAGAATGGGGCGTGTGAATTGGAATGGGAAGTGTGAATGTGAATGGGGGAGAATGAATGGGAAGGGGGTTGTGAATGGGAATGGGTGGTGTGTGAATGGGAATGGGGTTGTGAATGGGAATGGGGGTTGTGAATGGGAATGGGGAGTGTGAATGGGAATCATGTGGTGTGAATGGGAATTGGGGTTGTGAATGGGAATGGGGGTGTGTGAATGAGAATGGGGGTGCGAATGGGAATGGGGGGTGAGAATGGGAATGGGGAGTGTGAATGGGAATGGGGGAGTGTGAATGAGAAGGGGGGTGTGTGAATGAGAATTGTGGTGTGAAAGGGAATGGGGGGTGTGAATGGGAATTTGGGGTGTGAATGGGAATCATGTGGTGTGAATGGGAATGGGGGTGTGTGAATGAGAATGGGGGTGTGAATGGGAATGGGGGGCGTGAATGGGAATTTGGGGTGTGAATGGGAATCATGTGGTGTGAATGGGAATGGGGGTTGTGAATGGGAATGGGAGTGTGAATGGGAATAGGGGCGTGTGAATGGGAATGGGGGCGTGAGAATGGGAATGGGGAGTGTGAATGAGATAGGGGGTGTGAATGGGAATGTGGTGTGTGTGAATGGGAATTGGGGGTGTGTGAATGAGAATGGGGGTGTGAATGGAAATGGGGGGTGTGAATGGGAATTTGGGGTGTGAATGGGAATGGAGGGAGTGTGAATGGGAATGGGGGGTGTGAATGGGAATGGGGATTGTGAATGGGAATGGGGGAGTGTGAATGGGAAGGGGGGTGTGTGAATGAGAATTGGGGTGTGAATGGGAATGGGGGGTGTGATGAGAATGGGGGATGAGCAGGTGTGAATGGGAATGGGGGGTGTGAATGGGAACCATGGGGTGTGAAATGGAATGGGAGTGGGAATGCGAATGGGGGTGTGAATTAGAATTGGGGGAATGGGAATGGGAATGGGGGTTGTGAATGGGAATGTGGGGTTGCGAATGGGATTGCGTGGGGTGTGAAGGAGAATGGGGCGTGTGAATTGGAATGGGAAGTGTGAATGGGAATGGGGGAGTGTGAATGGGAAGGGGGTTGTGAATGGGAATGGGTGGTGTGTGAATGGGAATGGGGTTGTGAATGGGAATGGGGGGTGTGAATGGGAATGGGGAGTGTGAATGGGAATGGGGGAGTGTGAATGGGAATGGGGGTGTGTGAATGAGAATGGGGGTGTGAATGGGAATGGGGTTGTGAATGGGAATTTGGGGTGTGAATGGGAATCATGTGGTGTGAATGGGAATGGGGGTGTATGAATGAGAATGGGGGTGTGAATTGGAATGGGGGGTGTGAATGGGAATTTGGGGTGTGAATGGGAATCATGTGGTGTGAATGGGAATGGGGGTTGTGAATGGGAATGGGAGTGTGAATGGGAATAGGGGCGTGTGAATGGGAATGGGGGCGTGTGAATGGGAATGGGGAGTGTGAATGCGAAAGGGGGTGTGAATGGGAATGTGGTGTGTGTGAATGGGAATGGGGGTGTGTGAATGAGAATGGGGGTGTGAATGGGAATGGGGGGTGTGAATGGGAATTTGGGGTGTGAATGGGAATGGAGGGAGTGTGAATGGGAATGGGGGGTGTGAATGGGAATGGGGAGTGTGAATGGGAATGGGGGAGTGTGAATGGGAAGGGGGGTGTGTGAATGAGAATTGGGGTGTGAATGGGAATGGGGGGTGTGAATGGGAATTTGGGGTGTGAATGGGAATCATGGGGTGTGAATGGGAATGGGGAGGGTGTGAATGGGAATGGAGCTGAGAATGGGAATGGTGGATTGAATGGGAATGGGGGGAGTGAGAATGGGATTAGTGGGTGTGAATGGGAATGGGGGTGTGAATGGGAATGGGTGGGTGTGAATGGGAATGGGGGTGTGTGAATGGAAATGGTGGGTGTGAATGGGAATGGGGGAGTGAATGGGAATGGCGTGTGTGAATGGGAATGGGGGTGTGTGAATGGGAATGGGGATGTGAATGGGAATGGGGGGTGTGAATGAGAATGGGGGTTGTGAATGGGAACCCGGGGAGTGTGAATGGAAATGGAGGTGTGTGAATGGGAATGGGGCTGTGAATGGGAATGGGGGGTGTGAATGAGAATGTGGGGGTGTGAATGGGAACGCGGGGAGTGTGAATGGGAATGGGGGAGTGTGAATGGTAATCGGGGGTTGTGAATGGGAATGGGGGGGTGTGAATGGGAAGGGGGGGACGTGAATGGGAATGGGGGGTGTGAATGGGAATGGGTGTTTGTGAATGGGAATGAGGGGTTGTGAATGGGAATGGGGGGTGTGAATGGGAATCATGGGGTGTGAAATGGAATGGGAGTGGGAATTGGAATGGGGGTGTGAATAGGAATTGGGGGAGTGAATGGGAATGGGGGGTGTGAATGCGAAAGGGGGTGTGAATGGGAATGTGGTGTGTGTGAATGGGAATGGGGAGTGTGAATGGGAATGGGGGAGTGTGAATGGGAAGGGGGGTTTGTGAATGAGAATTGGGGTGTGAATGGGAATGGGGGGTGTGAATGGGAATTTGGGGTGTGAATGGGAATCATCTGGTGTGAATGGGAATGGGGGTGTGTGAATGAGAATGGGGGTGTGAATGGGAATGAGGGGTGTGAATGGGAATGGGGAGTGTGAATGGAAATGGGGGAGTGTGAACGGGAAGGGGGGTGTGTGAAAGAGAATTGGGGTGTGAATGGGAATGGGGGGTGTGAATGGGAATTTGGGGTGTGAATGGGAATCATGTGGTGTGAATGGGAATGGGGGTGTGTGAATGAGAATGGGGGTTGTGAATGTGAATGGGGCTGTGAATGGGAATAGTGGCGTGTGAACGGGAATGGGGGCGTGTGAATGTGAATGGGGGGTGTGAATGGGAATGGGGGCATGTGAATGCGAAAGGGGGTGTGAATGGGAATGTGGTGTGTGTGAATGGGAATGGGGGATGTGTGAATGGGAATGGGGGGACGTGAATGGGAATGGGGGTGTGTAAATGGGAATGGGGAAGTGTGAATGGGAATGGGGGTGTGAATGGGAATGGGGGTGTGTGAATGGGAATCATGGGGTGTGAATGGGAATGGGGAGGGTGTGAATGGGAATGGAGCTGAGAATGGGAATGGTGGTTTGAATGGGAATGGGGGGAGTGAGAATGGGATTAGTGGGTGTGAATGGGAATGGGGGTGTGAATGGGAATGGGTGGGTGTGAATGGGAATGGGGGTGTGTGAATGGAAATGGTGGGTGTGAATGGGAATGGGGGAGTGAATGGGAATGGCGTGTGTGAATGGGAATGGGGGTGTGTGAATGGGAATGGGGATGTGAATGGGAATGGGGGGTGTGAATGAGATTGGGGGTTGTGAATGTGAACCCGGGGAGTGTGAATGGAAATGGAGGTGTGTGAATGGGAATGGAGGTGTGTGAATGGGAATGGGGCTGAGAATGGGAATGGGGGGTGTGAATGAGAATGTGGGAGTGTGAATGGGAACGCGGGGAGTGTGAATGGGAATGGGGGAGTGTGATGGTAATCGGGGGTTGTGAATGTAATGGGGGGGTGTGAATGGGAAGGGGGGGATGTGAATGGGAATGGGGGGTGTGAATTGGCATGGGGGTGTGTGAATGAGAATGGGGTGTGTGAATGCGAATGAGGGGTTGTGAATGGGAATGGGGGGTGTGATGAGAATGGGGGATGAGCAGGTGTGAATGGGAATGGGGGGTGTGAATGGGAATCATGGGGTGTGAAATGGAATGGGCGTGTGAATGTGAATGTGGGTGTGAATGGGAATGGGGGGTGTGAATGGGAATGGGGGCGTGTGAATGTGAATGGGGTGGTTTGAATGTGAATGGGGGGTGTGAATGGGAATGGGGAGTGTGAATTGGAATTTGGGGTGTGAATGGGAATGGGGGGTTGAGAATGGGATTGCGTGGGGTGTGAAGGAGAATGGGGCGTGTGAATTGGAATGGGAAGTGTGAATGGGAATGGGGGAGTGTGAATGGGAAGGGGGTTGTGAATGGGAATGGGTGGTGTGTGAATGGGAATGGGGTTGTGAATGGGAATGGGGTGTATGAATGGGAAGGGGGGTGTGTGAATGAGAATTGTGGTGTGAATGGGAATGGGGGGTGTGAATGGGAATTTGGGGTGTGAATAGGAATCATGTGGTGTGAATGGGAATGGGGGTGTGTGAATGAGAATGGGGGTGTGAATGGGAATGGGGGGTGTGAATGGGAATTTGGGGTGTGAATGGGAATCATGTGGTGTGAATGGGAATGGGGGTGTGTGAATGTGAATGGGGTGTTTTGAATGTGAATGGGGGGTGTGAATGGGAATGGGGAGTGTGAATTGGAATGGGGGGTGTGAATGGGAATGGGGGGTTGAGAATGGGATTGCGTGGGGTGTGAAGGAGAATGGGGCGTGTGAATTGGAATGGGAAGTGTGAATGGGAATGGGGGAGAGTGAATGGGAAGGGGGTTGTGAATGGGAATGGGTGGTGTGTGAATGGGAATGGGGTTGTGAATGGGAATGGGGGGGTGTGAATGGGAATGGGGAGTGTGAATGGGAATCATGTGGTGTGAATGGGAATTGGGGTTGTGAATGGGAATGGGGGTGTGTGAATGAGAATGGGGGTGCGAATGGGAATGGGTGGTGAGAATGGGAATGGGGAGTGTGAATGGGAATGGGGGAGAGTGAATGGGAAGGGGGGTGTGTGAATGAGAATTGTGGTGTGAATGGGAATGGGGGGTGTGAATGGGAATTTGGGGTGTGAATGGGAATCATGTGGTGTGAATGGGAATGGGGGAGTGTGAATGAGAATGGGGGTGTGAATGGGAATGGGGGGTGTGAATGGGAATTTGGGGTGTGAATGGGAATCATGTGGTGTGAATGGGAATGGGGGTGTGAATGGGAATAGGCGCGTGTGAATGGGAATGGGGGCGTGAGAATGGGAATGGGGAGTGTGAATGCGATAGAGGATGTGAATGGGAATGTGGTGTGTGTGAATGGGAATGGGGGTGTGTGAATGAGAATGGGGGTGTGAATGGGAATGGGGGGTGTGAATGGGAATTTGGGGTGTGAATGGGAATGGAGGGATTGTGAATGGGAATGGGGGGTGTGAATGGGAATGGGGATTGTGAATGGGAATGGGGGAGTGTGAATGGGAAGGTGGGTGTGTGAATGAGAATTGGGGTGTGAATGGGAATGGGGGGTGTGAATGGGAATTTGGGGTGTGAATGGGAATGGAGGGAGTGTGAATGGGAATGGGGGGTGTGAATGGGAATGGGGAGTGTGAATGGGAATGGGGGAGTGTGAATGGGAAGGGGGGTGTGTGAATGAGAATTGGGGTGTGAATGGGAATGGGGGGTGTGAATGGGAATTTGGGGTGTGAATGGGAATCATGGGGTGTGAATGGGAATGGGGAGGGTGTGAATGGGAATGGAGCTGAGAATGGGAATGGTGGATTGAATGGGAATGGGGGGAGTGAGAATGGGATTAGTGGGTGTGAATGGGAATGGGGGTGTGAATGGGAATGGGTGGGTGTGAATGGGAATGGGGGTGTGTGAATGGAAATGGTGGGTGTGAATGGGAATGGGGGAGTGAATGGGAATGGCGTGTGTGAATGGGAATGGGGGTGTGTGAATGGGAATGGGGATGTGAATGGGAATGGGGGGTGTGAATGAGAATGGGGGTTGTGAATGGGAACCCGGGGAGTGTGAATGGAAATGGAGGTGTGTGAATGGGAATGGGGCTGTGAATGGGAATGGGGGGTGTGAATGAGAATGTGGGGGTGTGAATGGGAACGCGGGGAGTGTGAATGGGAATGGGGGAGTGTGAATGGTAATCGGGGGTTGTGAATGGGAATGGGGGGGTGTGAATGGGAAGGGGGGGACGTGAATGGGAATGGGGGGTGTGAATGGGAATGGGTGTTTGTGAATGGGAATGAGGGGTTGTGAATGGGAATGGGGGGTGTGAATGGGAATCATGGGGTGTGAAATGGAAAGGGAGTGGGAATTGGAATGGGGGTGTGAATAGGAATTGGGGGAGTGAATGGGAATGGGGGGTGTGAATGCGAAAGGGGGTGTGAATGGGAATGTGGTGTGTGTGAATGGGAATGGGGAGTGTGAATGGGAATGGGGGAGTGTGAATGGGAAGGGGGGTTTGTGAATGAGAATTGGGGTGTGAATGGGAATGGGGGGTGTGAATGGGAATTTGGGGTGTGAATGGGAATCATCTGGTGTGAATGGGAATGGGGGTGTGTGAATGAGAATGGGGGTGTGAATGGGAATGAGGGGTGTGAATGGGAATGGGGAGTGTGAATGGAAATGGGGGAGTGTGAACGGGAAGGGGGGTGTGTGAAAGAGAATTGGGGTGTGAATGGGAATGGGGGGTGTGAATGGGAATTTGGGGTGTGAATGGGAATCATGTGGTGTGAATGGGAATGGGGGTGTGTGAATGAGAATGGGGGTTGTGAATGTGAATGGGGCTGTGAATGGGAATAGTGGCGTGTGAACGGGAATGGGGGCGTGTGAATGTGAATGGGGGGTGTGAATGGGAATGGGGGCATGTGAATGCGAAAGGGGGTGTGAATGGGAATGTGGTGTGTGTGAATGGGAATGGGGGATGTGTGAATGGGAATGGGGGGACGTGAATGGGAATGGGGGTGTGTAAATGGGAATGGGGAAGTGTGAATGGGAATGGGGGTGTGAATGGGAATGGGGGTGTGTGAATGGGAATCATGGGGTGTGAATGGGAATGGGGAGGGTGTGAATGGGAATGGAGCTGAGAATGGGAATGGTGGTTTGAATGGGAATGGGGGGAGTGAGAATGGGATTAGTGGGTGTGAATGGGAATGGGGGTGTGAATGGGAATGGGTGGGTGTGAATGGGAATGGGGGTGTGTGAATGGAAATGGTGGGTGTGAATGGGAATGGGGGAGTGAATGGGAATGGCGTGTGTGAATGGGAATGGGGGTGTGTGAATGGGAATGGGGATGTGAATGGGAATGGGGGGTGTGAATGAGATTGGGGGTTGTGAATGTGAACCCGGGGAGTGTGAATGGAAATGGAGGTGTGTGAATGGGAATGGAGGTGTGTGAATGGGAATGGGGCTGAGAATGGGAATGGGGGGTGTGAATGAGAATGTGGGAGTGTGAATGGGAACGCGGGGAGTGTGAATGGGAATGGGGGAGTGTGATGGTAATCGGGGGTTGTGAATGTAATGGGGGGGGTGTGAATGGGAAGGGGGGGATGTGAATGGGAATGGGGGGTGTGAATTGGCATGGGGGTGTGTGAATGAGAATGGGGTGTGTGAATGCGAATGAGGGGTTGTGAATGGGAATGGGGGGTGTGATGAGAATGGGGGATGAGCAGGTGTGAATGGGAATGGGGGGTGTGAATGGGAATCATGGGGTGTGAAATGGAATGGGCGTGTGAATGTGAATGTGGGTGTGAATGGGAATGGGGGGTGTGAATGGGAATGGGGGCGTGTGAATGTGAATGGGGTGGTTTGAATGTGAATGGGGGGTGTGAATGGGAATGGGGAGTGTGAATTGGAATTTGGGGTGTGAATGGGAATGGGGGGTTGAGAATGGGATTGCGTGGGGTGTGAAGGAGAATGGGGCGTGTGAATTGGAATGGGAAGTGTGAATGGGAATGGGGGAGTGTGAATGGGAAGGGGGTTGTGAATGGGAATGGGTGGTGTGTGAATGGGAATGGGGTTGTGAATGGGAATGGGGTGTATGAATGGGAAGGGGGGTGTGTGAATGAGAATTGTGGTGTGAATGGGAATGGGGGGTGTGAATGGGAAATTGGGGTGTGAATAGGAATCATGTGGTGTGAATGGGAATGGGGGTGTGTGAATGAGAATGGGGGTGTGAATGGGAATGGGGGGTGTGAATGGGAATTTGGGGTGTGAATGGGAATCATGTGGTGTGAATGGGAATGGGGGTGTGTGAATGTGAATGGGGTGTTTTGAATGTGAATGGGGGGTGTGAATGGGAATGGGGAGTGTGAATTGGAATGGGGGGTGTGAATGGGAATGGGGGGTTGAGAATGGGATTGCGTGGGGTGTGAAGGAGAATGGGGCGTGTGAATTGGAATGGGAAGTGTGAATGGGAATGGGGGAGAGTGAATGGGAAGGGGGTTGTGAATGGGAATGGGTGGTGTGTGAATGGGAATGGGGTTGTGAATGGGAATGGGGGGGTGTGAATGGGAATGGGGAGTGTGAATGGGAATCATGTGGTGTGAATGGGAATTGGGGTTGTGAATGGGAATGGGGGTGTGTGAATGAGAATGGGGGTGCGAATGGGAATGGGTGGTGAGAATGGGAATGGGGAGTGTGAATGGGAATGGGGGAGAGTGAATGGGAAGGGGGGTGTGTGAATGAGAATTGTGGTGTGAATGGGAATGGGGGGTGTGAATGGGAATTTGGGGTGTGAATGGGAATCATGTGGTGTGAATGGGAATGGGGGAGTGTGAATGAGAATGGGGGTGTGAATGGGAATGGGGGGTGTGAATGGGAATTTGGGGTGTGAATGGGAATCATGTGGTGTGAATGGGAATGGGGGTGTGAATGGGAATAGGCGCGTGTGAATGGGAATGGGGGCGTGAGAATGGGAATGGGGAGTGTGAATGCGATAGAGGATGTGAATGGGAATGTGGTGTGTGTGAATGGGAATGGGGGTGTGTGAATGAGAATGGGGGTGTGAATGGGAATGGGGGGTGTGAATGGGAATTTGGGGTGTGAATGGGAATGGAGGGATTGTGAATGGGAATGGGGGGTGTGAATGGGAATGGGGATTGTGAATGGGAATGGGGGAGTGTGAATGGGAAGGTGGGTGTGTGAATGAGAATTGGGGTGTGAATGGGAATGGGGGGTGTGATGAGAATGGGGGATGAGCAGGTGTGAATGGGAATGGGGGGTGTGAATGGGAACCATGGGGTGTGAAATGGAATGGGAGTGGGAATGCGAATGGGGGTGTGAATTAGAATTGGGGGAATGGGAATGGGAATGGGGGTTGTGAATGGGAATGGGGGGTTGCGAATGGGATTGCGTGGGGTGTGAAGGAGAATGGGGCGTGTGAATTGGAATGGGAAGTGTGATTGGGAATGGGGGAGTGTGAATGGGAAGGGGGTTGTGAATGGGAATGGGTGGTGTGTGAATGGGAATGGGGTTGTGAATGGGAATGGGGGGGTGTGAATGGGAATGGGGAGTGTGAATGGGAATGGGGGAGTGTGAATGGGAAGGGGGGTGTGTGAATGAGAATGGGGGTGCGAATGGGAATGGGGGGGTGAGAATGGGAATGGGGAGTGTGAATGGGAATGGGGGAGTGTGAATGGGAAGGGGGGTGTGTGAATGAGAATTGGGGTGTGAATGGGAATGGAGGTGTGTGAATGAGAATGGGGGTGTGAATGGGAATGGCGGGTGTGAATGGGAATTTGGGGTGTGAATGGGAATCATGTGGTGTGAATGGGAATGGGGGTTGTGAATGGGAATGGGAGTGTGAATGGGAATAGGGGCGTGTGAATGGGAATGGGGGCGTGAGAATGGGAATGGGGAGTGTGAATGCGATAGGGGGTGTGAATGGGAATGTGGTGTGTGTGAATGGGAATGGGGGTGTGTGAATGAGAATGGGGGTGTGAATGGGAATGGGGGGTGTGAATGGGAATTTGGGGTGTGAATGGGAATGGAGGGAGTGTGAATGGGAATGGGGGGTGTGAATGGGAATGGGGATTGTGAATGGGAATGGGGAAGTGTGAATGGGAAGGGGGGTGTGTGAATGAGAATTGGGGTGTGAATGGGAATGGGGGGTGTGAATGGGAATTTGGGGTGTGAATGGGAATCATGTGGTGTGAATGGGAATGGGGGTGTGTGAATGAGAATGGGGGTGTGAATAGGAATGGGGGGTGTGAATGGGAATGGGGAGTGTGAATGGGAATGGGGGAGTGTGAATGGGAATGGGGTTGTGAATGGGAAAGGGGGGTGTGAATGGGAATTTGGGGTGTGAATGGGAATCATGTGGTGTGAATGGGAATGGGGGTTGTGAATGGGAATGGGGGTGTAAATGGGAATAGGGGCGTGTGAATGGGAATGGGGGCGTGTGAATGGGAATGGGGGTGTAAATGGGAATGGGCGTGTGAATGGGAATGGGGGGTGTGAATGGGAATGGGGGGTGTGAATGCGAAAGGGGGTGTGAATGGGAATGTGGTGTGTGTGAATGGGAATGGGGGTGTGTGAATGAGAATGGGGGTGTGAATGGGAATGGGGGGTGTGAATGGGAATTTGGGGTGTGAATGGGAATGGAGGGATTGTGAATGGGAATGGGGGGTGTGAATGGGAATGGGGAGTGTGAATGGGAATGGGGGAGTGTGAATGGGAAGGGGGGTGTGTGAATGGGAATTGGGGTGTGAATGGGAATGGGGGGTGTGAATGGGAATTTGGGGTGTGAATGGGAATCATGTGGTGTGAATGGGAATGGGGGTGTGTGAATGAGAATGGGGGTGTGAATGGGAATGGGGGGTGTGAATGGGAATGGGGAGTGTGAATGGGAATGGGGGAGTGTGAACGGGAAGGGGTGTGTGTGAATGAGAATTGGGGTGTGAATGGGAATGGGGGGTGTGAATGTGAATTTGGGGTGTGAATGGGAATCATGTGGTATGAATGGGAATGGGGGTGTGTGAATGAGAATGGGGGTGTGAATGGGAATGGGGGGTGTGAATGGGAATTTGGGTTTGAATGGGAATCATGTGGTGTGAATGGGAATGGGGGTTGTGAATGGGAATGGGGGTGTGAATGGGAATAGTGGCGTGTGAATGGGAATGGGGGCGTGTGAATGGGAATGGGGGGTGTGAATGGGAATGGGGGCGTGTGAATGCGATAGGGGGTGTGAATGGGAATGTGGTGTGTGTGAATGGGAATGGGGGATGTGTGAATGGGAATGGGGGGACGTGAATGTGAATGGGGAGTGGGAATGGGAATGGGGGTTGTGAATGGGAATGGGGGGTGTGAATGAGAATGGGGGTTGTGAATGGGAACCCGGGGAGTGTGAATGGAAATGGAGGTGTGTGAATGGGAATGGGTGTGTGTGAATGGGAATGGGGCTGTGAATGGGAATGGGGGGTGTGAATGAGAATGTGGGGGTGTGAATGGGAACGCGGGGAGTGTGAATGGGAATGGGGGAGTGTGAATGGTAATCGGGGGTTGTGAATGGGAATGGGGGGGTGTGAATGGGAATGGGGGGTGTGAATGGGAATGGGTGTTTGTGAATGGGAATGAGGGGTTGTGAATGGGAATGGGGGGTGTGAATGGGAATCATGGGGTGTGAAATGGAATGGGAGTGGGAATGGGAATGGGGGTGTGAATGGGAATTGGGGGAATGGGAATGGGAATGGGGGTTGTGAATGGGAATGGGGGGTTGTGCATGGGATTGCGGGGGGTGTGAAGGAGAATGGGGCGTGTGAATTGGAATGGGAAGTGTGAATGGGAATGGGGGAGTGTGAATTCGAAGGAGGGTGTGAATGGGAATGGGTGGTGTGTGAATGGGAATGGGGTTGTGAATGGGAATGGGGGTGTGTGAATGGGAATGGGGAGTGTGAATGGGAATGCGGGAGTGTGAATGGGAAGGGGGGTGTGTGAATGAAAATTGGGGTGTGAATGGGAATGGGGGGTGTGAATGGGAATTTGGGGTGTGAATGGGAATCATGTGGTGTGAATGGGAATGGGGGTGTGTGAATGAGAATGGGGGTGTGAATGGGAATGGGGGGTGTGAATGGGAATTTGGGGTGTGAATGGGAATCATGTGGTGTGAATGGGAATGGGGGTTGTGAATGGGAATGGGGGTGTGAATGGGAATAGGGGCGTCTGAATGGGAATGGGGGCGTGTGAATGGGAATGGGGTGTGAATGGGAATGGGGGGTGTGAATAGAATGGGTGGTTTGAATGCGAAAGGAGGTGTGAATGGGAATGTGGTGTGTTTGAATGGGAATGCGGGATGTGTGAATGGGAATGGGGGGACGTGAATGGGAATGGGGAGTGGGAATGGGAATGGGGGTTGTGAATGGGAATGGGGGGTGTGATTGGGAATGGGGGTGTGAATGGGAATGTGGTGTGTGTGAGTGGGAATGGGGGCTGTGTGAATGGGAATGGGGGGACGGGAATGGGAATGGAGGGTGGGAATGGGAATGGGGCGTGTGAATGGGAATGGGGTGTGTGAATAGGAATGGGGGCTGTGTGAATGGGAATGGGGGGCTGAGCAGGTGTGAAATGGAATGGGCTCTATGAATGTGAATGGGGGATGTGAATGGGAACAGGGGATGTGAATGGGAATGGGGTGTGTGAATGGGAATGGGGGGTGTGAATCGGAATGTTGGGGTGGTGAATAGGAATGGGGCATGTGAATGTGAATGTGGGTGTGAATGGGAATGGGGGGTGTGAATGGGAATGGGGGTGTGTGAATGGGAATGGGGGGTATGAATGGGATGGGGGGGTGTGAATGGGAATTGGGGGGTGTGAATGGGAATGGGGGGTATGAATGGGATGGGGGGTTCTGAATGGGAATGGGGGGTGTGAAAGTGAATGTGGGGTGTGAATGGGAATGAGGGGTGTGAATGGGAATGGGGGTTGTGAATGGGAATGGGGGTGTGAATGGGAATGGGGGGTGTGAATGGGAATGGGGGTGTGAATGGGAATGGGGGTGTGAAAGGGAATGTGGTGTGTGTGAATGGAAATGGGGGCTGTGTGAATGGGAATGGGGGGACGTGAATGGGAAAGGGGTCTGGGAATGGGAATGGGGGGTGTGAATGGGAATGGGGGATGTGAATGGGAATGGGGCGTGTGAATGGGAATGGGGGATGTGAATGCGAATGGGGCGTGTGAATGTGAATGGGGGGTGTGAATGGGAATGGGGGGTGTGAATGGGAATGGGGGTGTGAATGTGAATGGGGGGTGTGAATGGGAATGGGGAGTGTGAAGTGGAATCGGGGGTGTGAATGGGAATGGGGGTGTGTGAATGGGAATTGGGGGGTGAGAATGGGAATTGGGGGGTGAGAATGGGAATGGGGGTTATGAATGGGATGGCGGGTTGTGAATGGGAATGGGGGTGTGTGAAGGTGAATGGGGGGTGTGAATGGGAATGAGGGGTGCGAATGCGAATGGGGGTTGTTAATGGGAATGGGCGGTGTGAATGGGAATGGGGGTAGTGTGAATGGGAATGTAGGTGTGAATGGGAATGGGGGTTGTGAATGGAAATGGGGGGACGTGAATGGGAATGGAGGGTGGGATTGGGAATGGGGGGTGTGAATGGGAATGGGGGGGTGTGTGAATGGGAATGGGGGGTGTGAATGGGAATGGGGGGGTGTGTGAATGGGAATGGGGGGTGTGAATGGGAATGGGGGGTGTGAATGGGAATGGGGGAGTGTGAACGGGAAGGGGGGTGTGTGAATGAGAATTGTGGTGTGAATGGGAATGGGGGGTGTGAATGGGAATTTGGGGTGTGAATGGGAATCATGTGGTGTGAATGGGAATGGGGGTTGTGAATGGGAATAGGGGCGTGTGAATGGGAATGGGGGCGTGTGAATGGGAATGGGGGTGTGAATGGGAATGGGGGCGTGTGAATGCGAAAGGGGGTGTGAATGGGAATGTGGTGTGTGTGAATGGGAATGCGGGATGTGTGAATGGGAATGGGGGGACGTGAATGGGAATGGGGAGTGGGAATGGGAATGGGGGTTGTGAATGGGAATGGGGGGTGTGAATGAGAATGGGGGTTGTGAATGGGAACCCGGGGAGTGGGAATGGAAATGGAGCTGTGTGAATGGGAATGGGGGTGTGTGAATGGGAATGGGGCTGTGAATGGGAATGGGGGGTGTGAATGAGAATGTGGGCGTATGAATGGGAACGCGGGGAGTGTGAATGGGAATGGGGGAGTTTGAATGGTAATCGGGGGTTGTGAATGGGAATGGGGGGGTGTGAATGGGAAGGGGGGGACGTGAATGGGAATGGGGGGTGTGAATGGGAATGGGTGTTTGTGAATGGGAATGAGGGGTTGTGAATGGGAATGGGGGGTGTGAATGGGAATCATGGGGTGTGAAATGGAATGGGAGTGGGAATGGGAATGGGGTTGTGAATGGGAATTGGGGGAATGGGAATGGGAATGGGGGTTGTGAATGGGAATGGGGGGTTGTGAATGGGGATTGCGGGGGGTGTGAAG
The DNA here is from genome assembly GCF_017639515.1 of Carcharodon carcharias. Lineage (NCBI taxonomy): Eukaryota > Metazoa > Chordata > Chondrichthyes > Lamniformes > Lamnidae > Carcharodon > Carcharodon carcharias. The sequence goes on from NC_054468.1 coordinate 227,983,054, forward strand.
GAGAATGGGGCGTGTGAATTGGAATGGGAAGTGTGAATGGGAATGGGGGAGTGTGAATTCGAAGGAGGGTGTGAATGGGAATGGGTGGTGTGTGAATGGGAATGGGGTTGTGAATGGGAATGGGGGTGTGTGAATGGGAATGGGGAGTGTGAATGGGAATGCGGGAGTGTGAATGGGAAGGGGGGTGTGTGAATGAAAATTGGGGTGTGAATGGGAATGGGGGGTGTGAATGGGAATTTGGGGTGTGAATGGGAATCATGTGGTGTGAATGGGAATGGGGGTTGTGAATGGGAATGGGAGTGTGAATGGGAATAGGGGCGTGTGAATGGGAATGGGGGCGTGTGAATGGGAATGGGGATGTGAATGGGAATGGGGGGTGTGAATGGGAATGGGGGGTGTGAATGCGAAAGGAGGTGTGAATGGGAATGTGGTGTGTGTGAATGGGAATGCGGGATGTGTGAATGGGAATGGGGGGACGTGAATGGGAATGGGGAGTGGGAATGGGAATGGGGGTTGTGAATGGGAATGGGGGGTGTGAATGGGAATGGGGGTGTGAATGGGAATGTGGTGTTTGTGAATGGGAATGGGGGCTGTGTGAATGGGAATGGGGGGACGTGAATGGGAATGGAGGGTGGGAATGGGAATGGGGCGTGTGAATGGGAATGAGGGGTGTGAATAGGAATGGGGGCTGTGTGAATGGGAATGGGGGGCTGAGCAGGTGTGAAATGGAATGGGCTCTATGAATATAAATGGGGGATGTGAATGGGAACAGGGGATGTGAATGGGAATGGGGTGTGTGAATGGGAATGGGGGGTGTGAATCGGAATGTTGGGGTGGTGAATGGGAATGGGGGGTGTGAATGGGAATGGGGAGTTTGAATTGGAATGGGGGGCGTGAATGGGAATGGGGGGTATGAATGGGATGGGGGGTTCTGAATGGGAATGGGGGGTGTGAAAGTGAATGTGGGGTGTGAATGGGAATGAGGGGTGTGAATGGGAATGGGGGGTGTGAAAGTGAATGTGGGGTGTGAATGGGAATGGGGGTTGTGAATGGGAATGGGGGTGTGAATGGGAATGGGGGTTGTGAATGGGAATGGGGGTGTGAATGGGAATGGGGGTGTGAATGGGAATGGGGGTGTGAATGGGAATGTGGTGTGTGTGAATGGGAATGGGGGGACGTGAATGGGAAAGGGGGCTGGGAAAGGGAATGGGGGGTGTGAATGGGAATGGGGGTGTGTGAATGGGAATGGGGGGTGAGAATGGGAATGAGGGGTGCGAATGGGAATGGGGGTTGTGAATGGGAATGGGCGGTGTGAATGGGAATATAGGTGTGAATGGGAATGGGGGTTGTGAATGGGAATGGGGGGACGTGATTGGGAATGGAGGGTGGGATTGGGAATGGGGGGTGTGAATGGGAATGGGGGGTGTGAATGGGAATGGGGCGTGTGAATGGGAATGGGGTGTGTGAATAGGAATGGGGGCTGTGTGAATGGGAATGGAGGGCTGAGCAGGTGTGAAATGGAATGGGCTCTATGAATGTGAATGGGGGATGTGAATGGGAACAGGGGATGTAAATGGGAATGGGGTGTGTGAATGTGAATGTGGGTGTGATTGGGAATGTGAGGGTGTGAATGGGAATGGGGGGTGTGAATGTGAATGTGGGTGTGAATGGGAATGGGGGGTGTGAATGGGAATGGGGGTGTGTGAATGTGAATGGGGTGGTTTGAATGTGAATGGGGGGTGTGAATGGGAATGGGGAGTGTGAATTGGAATGAGGTGTGTGAATGGGATTGGGGGTTCTGAATGGGAATGGGGGGTATGAAACTGAATGGGGGGTGTGAATGGGTATGAGGGGTGCGAATGGGAATGGGGGTTGTGAATGTGCATGGGGGGTGTGAATGGGAATGGGGGTAGTGTGAATGGGAATGGGGGGTGTGAATGGGAATTTGGGGTGTGAATGGGAATCATGTGGTGTGAATGGGAATGGGGGTTGTGAATGGGAATGGGAGTGTGAATGGGAATAGGGGCGTGTGAATGTGAATGGGGGCGTGTGAATGGGAATGGGGAGTGTGAATGCGAAAGGGGGTGTGAATGGGAATGTGGTGTGTGTGAATGGGAATGGGGGTGTGTGAATGAGAATGGGGGTGTGAATGGGAATGGGGGGTGTGAATGGGAATTTGGGGTGTGAATGGGAATGGAGGGAGTGTGAATGGGAATGGGGGGTGTGAATGGGAATGGGGAGTGTGAATGGGAATGGGGGAGTGTGAATGGGAAGAGGGGTGTGTGAATGAGAATTGGGGTGTGAATGGGAATGGGGGGTGTGAATGGGAATTTGGGGTGTGAATGGGAATCATGTGGTGTGAATGGGAATGGGGGTGTGTGAATGAGAATGGGGGTGTGAATGGGAATGGGGGGAGTGAATGGGAATGGGGAGTGTGAATGGGAATGGGGGAGTGTGAACGGGAAGGGGGGTGTGTGAATGAGAATTGGGGTGTGAATGGGAATGGGGGGTGTGAATGGGAATTTGGGGTGTGAATGGGAATCATGTGGTGTGAACGTGAAGGGGGGTGTGTGAATGAGAATGGGGGTGTGAATGGGAATGGGGGCGTGTGAATGGGAATCGGGGGTGTGAATGGGAATGGGGGCGTGTGAATGCGAAAGGGGGTGTGAATGGGAATGTGGTGTGTGTGAATGGGAATGGGGGATGTGTGAATGGGAATGGGGGGACGTGAATGGGAATGGGGAGTGGGAATGGGAATGGGGGTTGTGAATGGGAATGGGGGGTGTGAATGAGAATGGGGGTTGTGAATGGGAACCCGGGGAGTGTGAATGGAAATGGAGGTGTGTGAATGGGAATGGGGGTGTGTGAATGGGAATGGGGCTGTGAATGGGAATGGGGGGTGTGAATGAGAATGTGGGGGTGTGAATGGGAACGCGGGCAGTGTGAATGGGAATGGGGGTGTGTGAATGGTAATCGGGGGTTGTGAATGGGAATGGGGGGGTGTGAATGGGAAGGGGGGGACGTGAATGGGAATGGGGGGTGTGAATGGGAATGAGGGGTTGTGAATGGGAATGGGGGTTGTGAATGGGAATCATGGGGTGTGAAATGGAATGGGAGTGGGAATGGGAATGGGGGTGTGAATGGGAATTGGGGGAATGGGAATGGGAATGGGGGTTGTGAATGGGAATGGGGGGTTGTGAATGGGATTGCGGGGGGTGTGAAGGAGAATGGGGCGTGTGAATTGGAATGGGAAGTGTGAATGGGAATGGGGGAGTGTGAATTCGAATGGGGTTGTGAATGGGAATGGGGGTGTGTGAATGGGAATGGTGAGTGTGAATGGGAATGGGGGAATGTGAATGGGAAGGGGGGTGTGTGAATGAAAATTGGGGTGTGAATGGGAATGGGGGGTGTGAATGGGAATTTGGGGTGTGAATGGGAATCATGTGGTGTGAATGGGAATGGGGGTGTGTGAATGAGAATGGGGGTGTGAATGGGAATGGGGGGTGTGAATGGGAATTTGGGGTGTGAATGGGAATCATGTGGTGTGAATGGGAATGGGGGTTGTGAATGGGAATGGGGGTGTGAATGGGAATAGTGGCGTGTGAAAGGGAATGGGGGCGTGTGAATGGGAAGGGGGGTGTGTGAATGAGAATTGGGGTGTGAATGGGAATGAGGGGTGTGAATGGGAATTTGGGGTGTGAATGGGAATCATGTGGTGTGAATGGGAATGGGGGTTGTGAATGGGAATGGGGGTGTGAATGGGAATAGTGGCGTGTGAATGGGAATGTGGGCGTGTGAATGGGAATGGGGGGTGTGAATGGGAATGGGAGCGTGTGAATGCGAAAGGGGGTGTGAATGGGAATGTGGTGTGTGTGAATGGGAATGGGCGATGTGTGAATGGGAATCGGGGGACGTGAATGGGAATGGGGAGTGGGAATGGGAATGGGGGTTCTGAATGGGAATGGGGGTGTGAATGAGAATGGGGGTTGTGAATGGGAACCCGGGGAGTGTGAATGGGAATGGGGGTGTGTGAATGGGAATGGGGCTGTGAATGGGAATGGGGGGTGTGAATGAGAATGTGGGGGTATGAATGGGAACGCGGGGAGTGTGAATGGGAATGGGGGAGTGTGAATGGTAATCGGGGGTTTTGAATGGGAATGGGGGGGTGTGAATGGGAAGGGGGGACGTGAATGGGAATGGGGGGTGTGAATGGGAATGGGTGTTTGTGAATGGGAATGAGGGGTTGTGAATGGGAATGGGGGGTGTGAATGGGAATCATGGGGTGTGAAATGGAATGGGAGTGGAATGGGAATGGGGTTGTGAATGGGAATTGGGGGAATGGGAATGGGAATGGGGGCTGTGAAGGGAAATGGGGGGTTGTGAATGGGTTTGCGGGGGGTGTGAAGGAGAATGGGGCGTGTGAATTGGAATGGGAAGTGTGAATGGGAATGGGGGAGTGTGAATTCGAAGGAGGGTGTGAATGGGAATGGGTGGTGTGTGAATGGGAATGGGGTTGTGAATGGGAATGGGCGGTGTGAATGGGAATGGGGAGTGTGAATGGGAATGGGGGTAGTGTGAATGTGAATGTGGGTGTGAATGGGAATGTGGGTGTGAATGGGAATGGGGGGTGTGAATGGGAATGGGGGTGTGTGAATGTGAATGGGGTGGTTTGAATGTGAATGGGGGATGTGAAAGGGAATGGGGAGTGTGAATTGGAATGGGGGGTGTGAATGGGAATGGGGGGGTGTGATTGGGAATTGGGGGGTGTGAATGGGAATGGGGGGAGTGAATGGGAATGGGGAGTGTGAATGGGAATGGGGGAGTGTGAACGGGAAGGGGGGTGTGTGAATGAGAATTGGGGTGTGAATGGGAATGGAGGGTGTGAATGGGAATTTGGGGTGTGAATGGGAATCATGTGGTGTGAACGTGAAGGGGGGTGTGTGAATGAGAATGGGGGTGTGAATGGGAATGGGGGCGTGTGAATGGGAATCGGGGGTGTGAATGGGAATGGGGGCGTGTGAATGCGAAAGGGGGTGTGAATGGGAATGTGGTGTGTGTGAATGGGAATGGGGGATGTGTGAATGGGAATGGGGGGACGTGAATGGGAATGGGGAGTGGGAATGGGAATGGGGGTTGTGAATGGGAATGGGGGGTGTGAATGAGAATGGGGGTTGTGAATGGGAACCCGGGGAGTGTGAATGGAAATGGAGGTGTGTGAATGGGAATGGGGGTGTGTGAATGGGAATGGGGCTGTGGATGGGAATGGGGGGTGTGAATGAGAATGTGGGGGTGTGAATGGGAACGCGGGCAGTGTGAATGGGAATGGGGGTGTGTGAATGGTAATCGGGGGTTGTGAATGGGAATGGGGGGGTGTGAATGGGAAGGGGGGGACGTGAATGGGAATGGGGGGTGTGAATGGGAACGAGGGGTTGTGAATGGGAATGGGGGTTGTGAATGGGAATCATGGGGTGTGAAATGGAATGGGAGTGGGAATGGGAATGGGGGTGTGAATGGGAATTGGGGGAATGGGAATGGGAATGGGGGTTGTGAATGGGAATGGGGGGTTGTGAATGGGATTGCGGGGGGTGTGAAGGAGAATGGGGCGTGTGAATTGGAATGGGAAGTGTGAATGGGAATGGGGGAGTGTGAATTCGAATGGGGTTGTGAATGGGAATGGGGGTGTGTGAATGGGAATGGTGAGTGTGAATGGGAATGGGGGAATGTGAATGGGAAGGGGGGTGTGTGAATGAAAATTGGGGTGTGAATGGGAATGGGGGGTGTGAATGGGAATTTGGGGTGTGAATGGGAATCATGTGGTGTGAATGGGAATGGGGGTGTGAATGGGAATGGGGGGTGTGAATGGGAATTTGGGGTGTGAATGGGAATCATGTGGTGTGAATGGGAATGGGGGTTGTGAATGGGAATGGGGGTGTGAATGGGAATAGTGGCGTGTGAAAGGGAATGGGGGCGTGTGAATGGGAATGGGGGTGTGAATGGGAATGGGGGGTGTGAATGGGAATGGGGCGTGTGAATGCGAAAGGAGGTGTGAATGGGAATGTGGTGTGTGTGAATGGGAATGCGGGATGTGTGAATGGGAATGGGGGTTGTGAATGTGAATGGGGGGTGTGAATGGGAATGGGGAGTGTGAATTGGAATGGGAGGTGTGAATGGGAATGGGGGGGTGTGAATGGGAATTGGGGGGTGTGAATGGGAATGGGGGGTATGAATGGGATGGGGGGTTCTGAATGGGAATGGGGGGTGTGAAAGTGAATGGGGGGTGTGAATGGGAATGAGGGGTGCGAATGGGAATGGGGGTTGTGAATGGGCATGGGGGGTGTGAATGGGAATGGGGGTAGTGTGAATGGGAATGGGGGGTGTGAATGGGAATTTGGGGTGTGAATGGGAATCATGTGGTGTGAATGGGAATGGGGGTTGTGAATCGGAATGGGAGTGTGAATGGGAATAGGGGCGTGTGAATGGGAATTGGGGCGTGTGAATGGGAATGGGGAGTGTGAATGCGAAAGGGGGTGTGAATGGGAATGTGGTGTGTGTGAATGGAATGGGGGTGTGTGAATGAGAATGGGGGTGTGAATGGGAATGGGGGGTGTGAATGGGAATGGGGGGTGTGAATGAGAATGTGGGGGTATGAATGGGAACGCGGGGAGTGTGAATGGGAATGGGGGAGTGTGAATGGTAATCGGGGGTTTTGAATGGGAATGGGGGGGTGTGAATGGGAAGGGGGGACGTGAATGGGAATGGGGGGGTGTGAATGGGAATGGGTGTTTGTGAATGGGAATGAGGGGTTGTGAATGGGAATGGGGGGTGTGAATGGGAATCATGGGGTGTGAAATGGAATGGGAGTGGAATGGGAATGGGGTTGTGAATGGGAATTGGGGGAATGGGAATGGGAATGGGGGCTGTGAAGGGAAATGGGGGGTTGTGAATGGGTTTGCGGGGGGTGTGAAGGAGAATGGGGCGTGTGAATTGGAATGGGAAGTGTGAATGGGAATGGGTGGTGTGTGAATGGGAATGGGGTTGTGAATGGGAATTGGGGGAATGGGAATGGGAATGGGGGCTGTGAAGGGAAATGGGGGGCTGTGAATGGGTTTGCGGGGGGGTGTGAAGGAGAATGGGGCGTGTGAATTGGAATGGGAAGTGTGAATGGGAATGGGGGAGTGTGAATTCGAAGGAGGGTGTGAATGGGAATGGGTGGTGTGTGAATGGGAATGGGGTTGTGAATGGGAATGGGCGGTGTGAATGGGAATGGGGAGTGTGAATGGGAATGGGGGTAGTGTGAATGTGAATGTGGGTGTGAATGGGAATGTGGGTGTGAATGGGAATGGGGGGTGTGAATGGGAATGGGGGTGTGTGAATGTGAATGGGGTGGTTTGAATGTGAATGGGGGATGTGAAAGGGAATGGGGAGTGTGAATTGGAATGGGGGGTGTGAATGGGAATGGGGGGGTGTGATTGGGAATTGGGGGGTGTGAATGGGAATGGGGGGTATGAATGGGATGGGGGGTTCTGAATGGGAATGGGGGGTGTGAAAGTGAATGGGGGGTGTGAATGGGAATGGGTGTGTGAATGGGAATGGGGCATGTGAATGGGAATGGGGGTGAGAATGGGAATGGGGGTTGTGAATGGGAATGGGGGGTGTGAATGGGAATGGGGGTAGTGTGAATGGGAATTTGGGGTGTGAATGGGAATCATGTGGTGTGAATGGGAATGGGGGTTGTGAATGGGAATGGGAGTGTGAATGGGAATAGGGGCGTGTGAATGGGAATGGGGGCGTGTGAATGGGAATGGGGAGTGTGAATGCGAAAGGGGGTGTGAATGGGAATGTGGTGTGTGTGAATGGGAATGGGGGTGTGTGAATGAGAATGGGGGTGTGAATGGGAATGGGGGGGTGTGAATGGGAATTTGGGGTGTGAATGGGAATGGAGGGAGTGTGAATGGGAATGGGGGTGTGAATGGGAATGGGGAGTGTGAATGGGAATGGGGGAGTGTGAATGGGAAGGGGGGTGTGTGAATGAGAATTGGGGTGTGAATGGGAATGGGGGGTGTGAATGGGAATTTGGGGTGTGAATGGGCATCATGTGGTGTGAATGGGAATGGGGGTGTGTGAATGAGAATGGGGGTGTGAATGGGAATGGGGGGAGTGAATGGGAATGGGGAGTGTGAATGGGAATGGCGGAGTGTGAACGGGAAGGGGGGTGTGTGAATGAGAATTGGGGTGTGAATGGGTTTGGGGGGTGTGAATGGGAATTTGGGGTGTGAATGGGAATCATGTGGTGTGAATGGGAATGGGGGTGTGTGAATGAGAATGGGGGTGTGAATGGGAATGGGGGATGTGAATGGGAATTTGGGGTATGAATGGGAATCATGTGGTGTGAATGGGAATGGGGGTTGTGAATGGGAATGGGGGTGGGAATGGGAATAGTGGTGTGTGAATGGGAATGGGGGCGTGTGAATGGGAATCGGGGGTGTGAATGGGAATGGGGGCGTGTGAATGCGAAAGGGGGTGTGAATGGGAATGTGGTGTGTGTGAATGGGAATGGGGGATGTGTGAATGGGAATGGGGGGACGTGAATGTGAATGGGGAGTGGGAATGGGAATGGGGGTTGTGAATGGGAATGGGGGGTGTGAATGAGAATGGGGGTTGTGAATGGGAACCCGGGGAGTGTGAATGGAAATGGAGGTGTGTGAATGGGAATGGGGGTGTGTGAATGGGAATGGGGCTGTGAATGGGAATGGGGGGTGTGAATGAGAATGTGGGGGTGTGAATGGGAACGCGGGCAGTGTGAATGGGAATGGGGGGTGTGTGAATGGTAATCGGGGGTTGTGAATGGGAATGGGGGAGTGTGAAGGGGAAGGGGGGGACGTGAATGGGAATGGGGGGTGTGAATGGGAATGGGTGTTTGTGAATGGGAATGAGGAGTTGTGAATGGGAATGGGGGGTGTGAATGGGAATCATGGGGTGTGAAATGGAATGGGAGTGGGAATGGGAATGGGGGTGTGAATGGGAATGGGGGAGTGTGAATGGGAAGGGGGCTGTGTGAATGAGAATTGGGGTGTGAATGGGAATGGGGGGTGTGAATGGGAATTTGGGGTGTGAATGGGAATCATGTGGTGTGAATGGGAATGGGGGTGTGTGAATGAGAATGGGGGTGTGAATGGGAATGGGGGGAGTGAATGGGAATGGGGAGTGTGAATGGGAATGGCGGAGTGTGAACGGGAAGGGGGGTGTGTGAATGAGAATTGGGGTGTGAATGGGTTTGGGGGGTGTGAATGGGAATTTGGGGTGTGAATGGGAATCATGTGGTGTGAATGGGAATGGGGGTGTGTGAATGAGAATGGGGGTGTGAATGGGAATGGGGGATGTGAATGGGAATTTGGGGTATGAATGGGAATCATGTGGTGTGAATGGGAATGGGGGTTGTGAATGGGAATGGGGGTGGGAATGGGAATAGTGGTGTGTGAATGGGAATGGGGGCGTGTGAATGGGAATCGGGGGTGTGAATGGGAATGGGGGCGTGTGAATGCGAAAGGGGGTGTGAATGGGAATGTGGTGTGTGTGAATGGGAATGGGGGATGTGTGAATGGGAATGGGGGGACGTGAATGTGAATGGGGAGTGGGAATGGGAATGGGGGTTGTGAATGGGAATGGGGGGTGTGAATGAGAATGGGGGTTGTGAATGGGAACCCGGGGAGTGTGAATGGAAATGGAGGTGTGTGAATGGGAATGGGGGTGTGTGAATGGGAATGGGGCTGAGAATGGGAATGGGGGGTGTGAATGAGAATGTGGGGGTGTGAATGGGAACGCGGGCAGTGTGAATGGGAATGGGGGGTGTGTGAATGGTAATCGGGGGTTGTGAATGGGAATGGGGGGGTGTGAAGGGGAAGGGGGGGACGTGAATGGGAATGGGGGGTGTGAATGGGAATGGGTGTTTGTGAATGGGAATGAGGGGTTGTGAATGGGAATGGGGGGTGTGAATGGGAATCATGGGGTGTGAAATGGAATGGGAGTGCGAATGGGAATGGGGGTGTGAATGGGAATTGGGGGAATGGGAATGGGAATGGGGGTTGTGAATGGGAATGGGGGGTTGTGAATGGGATTGCGGGGGGTGTGAAGGAGAATGGGGCATGTGAATTGGAATAGGAAGTGTGAATGGGAATGGGGGAGTGTGAATTCGAAGGAGGGTGTGAATGGGAATGGGTGGTGTGTGAATGGGAATGGGGTTGTGAATGGGAATGGGGGTGTGTGAATGGGAATGGTGAGTGTGAATGGGAATGGGGGAGTGTGAATGGGAATTTGGGGTGTGAATGGGAATCATGTGGTGTGAATGGGAATGGGGGTGTGTGAATGAGAATGGGGGTGTGAATGGGAATGGGGGGTGTGAATGGGAATTTGGGGTGTGAATGGGAATCATGTGGTGTGAATGGGAATGGGGGTTGTGAATGGGAATGGGGGTGTGAATGGGAATAGGGGCGTGTGAATGGGAATGGGGGCGTGTGAATGGGAATGGGGGTGTGAATGGGAATGGGGGGTGTGAATGGGAATGGGGGGTGTGAATGCGAAAGGAGGTGTGAATGGGAATGTGGTGTGTGTGAATGGGAATGCGGGATGTGTGAATGGGAATGGGGGGACGTGAATGGGAATGGGGAGTGGGAATGGGAATGGGGGTTGTGAATGGGAATGGGGGGTGTGAATGGGAATGTGGTGTGTGTGAATGGGAATGGGGGCTGTGTGAATGGGAATGGGGGGACGTGAATGGGAATGGAGGGTGGGAATGGGAATGGGGCGTGTGAATGGGAATGGGGTGTGTGAATAGGAATGGGGGCTGTGTGAATGGGAATGGGGGGCTGAGCAGGTGTGAAATGGAATGGGCTCTATGAATGTGAATGGGGGATGTGAATGGGAACAGGGGATGTGAATGGGAATGGGGTGTGTGAATGGGAATGGGGGGTGTGAATCGGAATGTTGGGGTGGTGAATGTGAATGTGGGTGTGAATGGGAATGGGGGGTGTGAATGGGAATGGGGGTGTGTGAATGTGAATGTGGGTGTGAATGGGAATGGGGGTGTGTGAATGTGAATGGGGTGGTTTGAATGTGAATGGGGGGTGTGAATGGGAATGGGGAGTGTGAATTGGAATGGGGGGTGTGAATGGGAATGGGGGGGGTGTGAATGGGAATTGGGGGGTGTGAATGGGAATGGGGGGTATGAATGGGATGGGGGGTTCTGAATGGGAATGGGGGGTGTGAAAGTGAATGTGGGGTGTGAATGGGAATGAGGGGTGTGAATGGGAATGGGGGTTGTGTATGGGAATGGGGGTGTGAATGGGAATGGGGGGTGTGAATGGGAATGGGGGTGTGAATGGGAATGGGGGTTGTGAATGGGAATGGGGGTGTGAATGGGAATGTGGTGTGTGTGAATGGGAATGGGGGCTGTGTGAATGGGAATGGGGGGACGTGAATGGGAAAGGGGGCTGGAAATGGGAATGGGGCGTGTGAATGGGAATGGGGGGTGTGAATCGGAAAGTGGGGATGTGAATGGGAATGGGGCGTGTGAATGTGAATGTTGGGTGTGAATGGGAATGGGAGGTGTGAATGGGAATGGGGTGTGAATCGGAATGTGGGGGTGTGAATGGGAATGGGGGTGTGTGAATGTGAATGGGGTGGTTTGAATGTGAATGGGGGGGTGTGAATGGGAATGGGGAGTGTGAAGTGGAATCGGGGGTGTGAATGGGAATGGGGGGGTGTGAATGGGAATTGGGGGGTGAGAATGGGAATGGGGGGTGTGAAAGTGAATGGGGGTGAGAATGGGAATGGGGGTTGTTAATGGGAATGGGGGTTGTGAATGGGAATGGGGGTGTGAATGTGCATGGGGGTAGTGTGAATGGGAATGGGGGTGTGAATGGGAATGGGGGTTGTGAATGGGAATGGGGGTGTGAATGGGAATGGGGATAGTGTGAATGGGAATGGGGGTGTGAATGGGAATGGGGGTTGTGAATGGGAATGGGGGTGTGAATGGGAATGTGGTGTGTGTGAATGGGAATGGGGGCTGTGTGAATGGGAATGGGGGGAAGTGAATGGGAGTGGAGGGTGGGAATGGGAATGGGGGGTGTGAATGGGAATGGGAGGTGTGAATAGGAATGGGGGCTGTGTGAACGGGAATGGGGGGCTGAGCAGGTGTGAAATGGAATGGGCTGTATGAATGTGAATGGGGGGTGTGAATGTGAATGGGGGGTGTGAATGGGAATGGGGGTGTGTGAATGTGAATGGGGTGGTTTGAATATGAATGGGGGGTGTGAATGGGAATGGGGAGTGTGAATTGGAATGGGGGGTGTGAATGGGAATGGGGGGGATGTGAATGGGAATTGGGGGGTGTGAATGGGAATGGGGGGTATGAATGGGATGGGGGGTTCTGAATGGGAATGGGGGCTGTGAAAGTGAATGTGGGGTGTGAATGGGAATGGGGGGACATGAATGGGAAAGGGGGCTGGGAATGGGAATGGGGGGGTGTGAATGGGAATGGGGGGTGTGAATGGGAATGGGGGAGTGTGAATGGGAATGGGGGGTGTGAATAGGAATGGGGGGTGTGAATAGGAATGGGGGCTGTGTGAATGGGAATGGGGGGCTGAGCAGGTGAGAAATGGAATGGGCTGTATGAATGTGAATGGGGGATGTGAATGGGAACAGGGGATGTGAATGGGAATGGGGGTGTGTGAATGTGAATGGGGGGTGTGAATGGGAATGGGGAGTGTGAAGTGGAATCGGGGGTGTGAATGGGAATTGGGGGGTGTGAATGGGAATGGGGGTTATGAATGGGTTGGGGGGTTGTGAATGGGAATGGGGGGTGTGAAAGTGAATGGGGGGTGTGAATGGGAATGGGGGTGGTGTGAATGGGAATGGGGGTGTGAATGGGAATGGGGGTTGTGAATGGGAATGGGGGGTGTGAATGGGAATGGGGGGTGTGAAGTGGAATGGGTGGTGTGAATGGGAATGGGGGGGTGTGAATGGGAATTAGGGGGTGTGAATGGGAATGGGGGTTATGAATGGGATGGGGGGTTGTGAATGGGAATGGGGGGTGTGAAAGTGAATGGAGGGTGTGAATGGGAATGAGGGGTGTGAATGGGAATGGGGGTTGTGAATGGGATTGGGGGTAGTGTTAATGGGAATGGGGGTGTGAATGGGAATGGGGGTTGTGAATGGGAATGGGGGGTGTGAATTGGAATGGGGGATGTGAATGGGAATGGGGGGGTGAATGGGAATGGGGGTTGTGACTGGGAATGGTGGGGTATGAATTGGAATGGGGATGAACAGGTGTGAATGGGAATGCGTGTCTCAGAGGACAAATCTGAAGGGGTGACAGGCAAGGATGATTCAGAGGGGCTGGACAGCCTCAGAGGGTCCTGGGTAGAGGTCCCGGGGGTATTCAACAGCTGCTCCTGCTCCCTTTGGGTGCCCAATGACCCCTGCCTGACTCCTTGAGGGGATGGGGGCACCTGGAGGGAGGTCGAGGTGCCCTGTCCCCTCTCACTTAGCCACAGCAGAAGCTCCCCTGTGGTTACCGTGATGGAGAGCAGGTCTGTGCGCATCTCTAACAGAAACTGGGCGTTCTGCTGGACCAGGTTCTCCATGGTGTCCGCCAACCTCCCCATGGATACCTCGATGCGCACACATATCGGCACCGAGAGCAGGCGGACGGAATTCTTCGTGTCACGTGCAGCTCTGTTCAGGGCCTCTGACCTCTCTTCCTGATGTCCCCCCTCCTCTTGCAGCTTCTCCCAGATCAGGTGAGCGGCCCATCTCAGGGCTGGTCATCCGACACGGACGTGGCAGATGCCTCATACCCCCCTCCCCCCGCCCCCTGTGCTCCGAGTGCCGGTGAGCTTGGCTGACCCTGCCTCCTGCAGCTGCGGACACGTGTCAGTGCAGTGACCACCTGAATATGAGACCCTGCCTGAACTATATCTCGTACCCGCCAAGGTGTGTGCGTCTCGGAGCTGGTTGGAGGGTGCAGGCAGCTGCTGTGATGACTCTACAGATGCTCTTTCTTCCTCCTCCCCCATGTCTTGGTCCTCTGTGGGCTGGAGGAACTTCTGGACAGAGTCTCCTCTTCTTCCCTTGCCCTCTCCCTGCTGGCCCTGTAAGTGAGAGTGAAGAGAATGAGTGAGTGTATGAGCTGCCTCCAACTTGGAGGAACTCATGACCCTTAGATTTCTATGTGAATACATTTCGCACGGACCCTTCCTGGATGGAAGCCACCCACTGACCTCTCCATCTGCACAGGCTCAGATCGGTTCCTCTCAGCCTGCCTCACTCTCCTCAAACTCAGTGAGGTTCTTGAGATCCGGCCAGCCCCTTCCCGATTTCTCTCTCTCTCTCTCTCTCTCCCTCTCCCTCCTGTTGTGCCTCAATTGTCCTGTGGAAAGAGAGGGGATGGGGTTGAGAGCTGTTGGGTTTCTGGTATCTTCTTCATGCTCTCAGCCTTAGAAATAACCCACTGGATTGTGCGCCATGTGATTGACGCACTGCAGGTTGTCCAGGAGGGTTCTCTGGCAGCACCCTCCAGAGCAGTAAGCCCACACAGATAGAAGGATAAGGCTCACAGAGGCGTGGCATTAGCGGCTCTCGCTGGTGCCCTCAGCGCCTAAGATCCCTTCCGCAGACAGCGTGTGAGCTCCTTGTGTGGGAGAGCGAGGGACCCACAGTGTCCTCCCTGCCTGCAGAGTAGATGGACTGCAGTAGGGTTATGAGGCCTCACCTTATCACGTCGCCACTGAGGCCCATGTCCCCTGTACCATTCAGGGAGGTGAGTGTGAGCAGTCGAGGGTTCATTTACCTTGGCAGCGCAGGGCACCGACCGCTCTGGAGACTTCCTCCCATGCAGGGTTGGTCTGGTGACTAGGCCGCCTCCTGGTCTCCCCTGCATTGAGCAGGACTTCCAGGGAGGGGCCACTGAATCTGGGGGCTGGAGCCCCCTGCGATCGGTGGACCATCTCCTCCTTCGACAGTGGGTGACCCGATGTCCGGGGAGCCTTGTAAATATGGTGCCCAGATATGGAGGCCATCCAACCTGGACCACCGTGCAAAACATCTGGCACAATGAATTCCCACTGGCTCCTATGGCATGAGGCACTCGCGGACCCTACCCCCGCTGTGGGACTCAGTCCTGGGATGGAAAATTCCTGCAGTAGTTTACGTCCAGAGTTTAAATCATATCTTCACTTGGAGAACGACTTGCATTTATCTAGCACCTCTCACAGCCCCCAAGGGTGTCTCAAAGCACCTCACAGCGGAGGGGATATTGTTGAAGAGTCCGCCATGTTGTAATGCCAGGATATTGAGCTGCCAATCTGAGCACACGAGCTGCAATGGAATGACTTACCCGGTAGTCTGTCGGTTAGGCGCTACACGTTGGCAGGGCATTGGGAGGGGGAGTTCTGTTATTCTTTACAAAAGTGACTGTGGGAGGGTTCGATGGATTCCCACAGCCCACACAATACGCTGGGGTCAGGGGTAGGGAGCAGCCACACTTGCAAGCGCTGGATCGCAACCGGAATTCCGAGCCAGGGCTCTGGAGTGGGGCTTGAACCCTGAACTCTCTGGCTCAGAGCGGAGTGCTAAGCCCAAGGTTTGCTCTGAGGTAGTGGGACTGAACAAGTTAATGTTGGTGCTGAAGGAGGAGAGAGAGAGAGAGAGAGAGAGAGAGTAAGAGAGAGAGAGAGGAATTTCAGATAGAGTACCCATTATATCTTGGAGCTGTAATCTTGAAAGGATTGACTAATGCACTCTCTTTGAGGACACAGCAGGCTGCTATCGTGATGGGCTCCAACTCAAGAATCAATGGCACTCAGATCTCAAAGCTGTTCAGTTACTGATAATACTCAGCGACTTGTGCCAATCAGATAACGTTCACAGGGAGGATGATGCACTGTTTACAAAACTGTCCAATTGTGTAGGGTACCAATTATCAAAAACAACTCTTTAAATTGGCAATTAGGAAATATTCTGGTCACTTAACAGCTCTCTGATCAAATAGTCATTTGGTACTTCAGCACTTGAGTGTTGCTGAAAAAAGCCATTTTCTTTTTGTCGAAGCTTTTTGTCTTGCACTCATCAGGACAATTCAAAGAAAATACCAATGTCAGGGAAAACGACAATTTATACTGTATGAGAAGAGAGTGCTAATTGGCTGGCAAGTGGACTCTGATTGTTAGAGGCGTTGCCATGGGGAATGCACGAGTTGATGGTTACTGACAGTTAACTGCCAAGCATTGTTTGAAATTTAAACCAGGCAGCTTGATTCTGACTGGTCAAGACATGGGGAATGGACCAGCGAATGGCTGTTACTTACTTTGTTTAGCTCTCTGATTATAACAATACCATATTAAAGATGCTTTAACCCTACAGCTTACTTTGGACCTCCTGAGGTTGAGTTTCTATCTTGATGTTGGTGTACTGAACTCACATGACTTTCACAATTGATGCATTTTCATATTGTGAGTGAGCTACTGCCCATATTTGGGAACTCAGCCCTTTTGGGCCAGCATTTCGCAAATACTCAAGGAATAGACCTCTTGGTAACCTGTACAAAGACTGCTAATGTCCCTTATTACCTTAGCTTTTTCAAAGATTTTCTGAACCCCATTGGCTGACAAAACGAGTATGGGGGGAAGATACTAGGGGGAACTTTAACACCCCCATCCGCACCATACCCAAACAGGTGGGCTGACTATAGGTGGAAGAAACTAAAAATCTGAAAGCAAAACCTAACCCACCTTCAATCCGCCTGTTGGGTTTTATGCTTCAGAGATATGAAGAGATGATACATCCCAAGTAATATGTGTACAGGAGCTTTATTTACAATGCTTTCAAATGTCTGCTCCCAAGCTTACAGCTGCCTGCCTGCAGTTTAGTTTCTCTTTCTCAGTAACCATACCCAGGCCTGACTAATCACACACAGTGAGCAATCAGCAGTAAACAGACACACATAATCAAACACCAAACAATTGAACCCTACGCTGTTCAACCTGTGGGCTTGAATGGAGGCTGGATGAGAGATGGGCAATCGATCGCTTTCAGGAGGCCAGTTGGCCCTTTAAATATGTTAATGAGGCTGTGTACCTTCATTTTTAACAGTTGCCGTCGCGGCTCAGTTGGTGGCCCTCACACTGGGTCAGAAGGCTGTGGGTTCAAGCCCCTCTCCAGGAGCTGAGCAGTGCTGAGGGAGTGCTGCACGGTCAGAGGTATTAAACTGAGGTCCTGCCTGCCCTCTCGGGTGAACGTAAGGGATCCCAAGGAGAGCAGTGGAGTTACCCCTTGGTGCCTCGGCCAACGTTCACCCCTCAATCAAAAGCACATCGGGCAGAATTTTCCGTGCCTGCTGGCGTTGGGCATTATGGCGGGGAGGCCAAAGGTCGTCGTGAAGCCAGTTTTCGATTGTCCGCTCCGCCCGTCAATGGCGGGTCCCATTGCTCGCCTCTTATTTTTAAACTATGCCACCTAGCTTTAGCCTCCCCTCACAAGAGGAAATATCCTCCTGGTGTCCACCCTATCAAGCTCCCTCAGGGTCTTCCACGTTCCAGTAAGGTCACCTTTCCATCTTCTTGAACTCCAATGGGTACAGGCCTAACCTGCTCAACCTTTCTTCATAAGACAACCCCTTCATCCCAGGAATGAGTCCAGTGAACCTTCTCTGAGCCGCTTCTAAAGCAATTATATCTCTTTTTAAATAAGGAGACCAAAAACTGCACACGGTACCCCAGATGTAAGAAACAGGAGCAGGAGGAGGCCATTCGGCCCCTCAAGCCTACCCCGCCATTCAACAAGATCATGGCCGACCTGCCCCAGGCCTCAACTCCTCTATCGTGCCAGCTCCTCATAGGCCCTCGGCTCCCCGATATTTCAAAAATCTACCTACCCCCTCTTTAAATACTTTCAGTGATCTAGCCTCCACAACTCTCTGGGTTAGAAGATTTCAGACATTCACCACCCTCTGAGGGAAGAAATTCCTTCGCATCTCAGTTTTGAATGAGTGTCCCCTCGTCCTGTAACTACGACCCTTGGTTCGAGATTCCCCCACTAGTGGAAATACCTTCTCAACATCTAGCCTGTCAAGCCCCCTCAGA
Organism: Carcharodon carcharias; assembly: GCF_017639515.1. Taxonomy (NCBI): domain Eukaryota; kingdom Metazoa; phylum Chordata; class Chondrichthyes; order Lamniformes; family Lamnidae; genus Carcharodon; species Carcharodon carcharias. The sequence continues at coordinate 228,001,188 of NC_054468.1, forward strand.
ATCTGGTACGTTTCAACAAGATCACCCCCTCACCCTTCTAAACGCTAGTGAATAGAGGCTTTTGGGTGAAATTCTAAATCCTAAGCCCCGCTATCTCCTTTAACCCTTCGAGGGACAGAACTGTTAAATTTTCATATGCAACACCCCTTTCCGTCTGTAAAAACACTGAGGGCAAAAGGTGGACATTTTTACACTCTCGTGGGCAGACTCAAGAAAACCAACCTTTTGGCACCTTTTAAAACCGGTTTCAAAGGAGGAATTTGCTTTTGTCATTCGAATTCTTTAGTTTCGCCTGACGGAACTATCCCAGCACCGGGACCCCAATTTGTTACAGCGGGTCCCCAGGCGAGGTTCCCCCCCCCACCCCCCCAACCCCCCCACAAGCCGTTAACTTCCTGAACGGGACCCCAATTTTGTTATGGCCCTGGGTGAGGAGGAGCAAGCCGGATCTCCTTCTTTATTCAGCCCCCCCCTTGCTTGGGTCGCAACGAGGTTAATTTCAAAGCGATCCCTTCCGTCCTGGATACCGAATGTAATTATGGGCTGAATTTCCTGTTTGGCAAGGGTGGGGGCGGGGGGGCCGTGGGGTTGGGGGAGCTGGAGCGGGCGCGGGCGGGCATGGACCCGATTGCCGGGGGGGGTGCCAGTGTGCCCCTCGTTTCTTGGATGACTCGCTTGCTGCCCTCCTCGAGGAGGTGGTAGCATGGGGGGAGGTGCTGGTCCTCCGGGATGGGGGGAGGAGGTCTCTCCCCACCCCCCCAACACCCTCCCCCCTCCCCACGGGCCCACCCCCCAACCCCCCCACCCCCCCAACATGACCAAATGTGCCTGGGAGGAGGTGGCGGAGGTGGTGAACTCCCGCGATGTGGTGCGACGCACCTGGATCCAGTGTCGCAGGTGCTTTAATGACCTGTTGCGCTCTGGCAGGGTGAGCACCATGTTGGCATTGGGCATGTAACCCAGCAGGTTGGCTTTCCCCCCCGCTGCACCTACCCTACCCCTCCCCAGAGTCTGAGTGTAGTGACTGCATTGAATCATTGACGACATGTGTCCTTCGCTGGGTGGGCCAGCAGATACTGCCCATGACGAGGTCACCCCGAGAGGCTGGTGAAGAGATGGGTATTGCCCCCGCAGCATGTAGTACACTGAGACCCATATGACTGGTTTGGGGGCAACCTGGAGGAGCTGCACCCAGGCACTGTGCTGGGACTCCAGGACGTGCCCAAGTCAGGGTGATGAGATGCAGGGAGGCAAGGTCTCTGCGCACCACGTGCTTGTGCCTCCTTGCATTGGAAGGATGTACCGTCTGGTGCCTAATGTGATGTAGGCAGCATGTGTCCAGTGGGTGGGTGGGGAACAGGCCTAGCATCTTTGTGTGAGTGCTCGGCAGCGGCGGGGTGAGGGGTCACTGGAGCCCTGATATGCCCCACTCTGGTTGGGGTGGGCCGTCCGCGAAGGGAGTCCATGTGCAATTTGCACAAATCAATGCTCGTCTCTTATTTTCAGGAGAAGAATGTTCATAACGCGGCAGAGTGTGCGAGGACTGGTGGCGGCCATCAACTGTCCCAGCTCGGTGCCCATCCGTCCACCGTGAGCAGGGAGGTCTGAAGTGACCTCATGTGGGTGCAGCACCTCTCAGGGCGCTCCGGATGAGGGCGGCAGCTCCTCCGCCCCTCTGCCAGTGACCGTTACATCCGATGAGGCTGCAACAACTGGGGAGGTGCCAGCTGTGGAACTGGCCGCTCCCTCCCAGGCGGTGCCAGTACAGGCTTCATGGGCCAGAGGACGACTGCCAAGGTCATCGAGGCCAACAGGACAGCAGAGTCAGCAGGCTGGCTCAGATGCCAATGCCATCTCCGAGCGATGGGGCAGCACCAACACGTAGCACCCGGAAACAAAAACATAAACTACCTTAGGCACACCACGGGTCTATCACTGGTGCTTTTGAGTTAGCCCGAGATGAGGCCCTTATGATTATTTGATTTGTAATATTATTGTCTTCTTTCTGTAATAAGTTGCTTTACTTGACATATTAAAGTTCAGATATGTCACCATGGCTGAAGGTGCCTCTTTTCTCCTGCATGTGGATGGTTTCCAAATCTGTAATGAGTGTTTTGTGGGACATTCAGCTTTATTACTAAGGCTCTTAGTTAATGTTCCTATCCAGGCAGGTTTTGCACTTACGTATCGAGTATGGAGCCTACAGCCCAGGCTTGTCCTGGATGTCCATATATGGTGTGTTAGCTGAAGGTTCATTGGCTTAAAGCCTCAGTGCCTTTGTTTGTATGTCTTTTAAAAAAAAATGCATGCCTTCCTTAAAAAGTTCATTATGCCCGTAAGTAATTTGGGGCTTTAATCCTCTGTTGGGACAGGTTTCACCCAGGCCCTGTACAGCTGTAGTAAATCCTCCCTGCTTTTATATTCCATTCCCCTTGCAATAAACACCAACACTCCATTTGCCTTCCTAATCACTTGCTGTACCTGTATACTAACTTTCTGTGATTCAGGTACCAGGACACCCAGACCCCTCTATCCCGCAGAGCTGTGCAATCCTTCACTATTTAAACACGGTAGTTCTTTGCTTTTCTGCCAAAGTTCACATCTTCCCACATTACACTCAATCTGTCAATTTTTTCCTTGCTCACGAAACTGTCCATATCCCTTTGCAGACTCCCCACCAACTCTTCACAACTTACTTTCTTACCTATCTTGGTGCCATCAACAAACTTAGCTACCACACACTCAGTCCCTTCATCCGAGTGATTGATATGGGTTATGTATGGTTGAGGCCCCAGTGCTGATCCCTGTGACACACTCCCATCCTTATAGCCTTCAAGTCCCAAAAGGGTCAATTTATCTCCACTGTCTGCTTCCTGTTAGCCAACCAATCTTTTATTAGTACGTATATGTTATTCCCTGCACCACGAGCTCGTAAATATTCTATTTGAAGTGACAGCTGTAGCTCTGTAGCTCGGCAACAGCAACTTATATTCATATAGCGCCTTTAATGTAATGAAGCATCCCAAGGCACGTCACAGGAGCATCATTAAACAACGTATAACGTCCAGCCACCTAAGGAGATATTAGATCAGATGACCAAAAGCTTGGTCAAAGAGGTAAGTTTTAAGAGGAAAGTGAGGTAGAGAGGTGGAGAGCGTTACCCACGAATTAGGAGCAGGAGTAGGCCACTCGGCCCCTCGAGCCTGCTCCCCCATTCAATAAGATCACAGACGATTTGAATGTGACCTCAACCCCACATTCCTGCCTACCTCCCGATAACCTTTCACCCCCTTGTTAATCAAGAATCTATCTAGCTCTGCCTTAAAAATATCCAAAGTCTCCCCACCCTCGGAGAGAAAAAAATTTCTCCTCATCTCCGTCTCAACTGAGCGATCCCTTATTTTTAAGCAGTGACCCCTTGTTCTAGATTCTCCCCTAAGACAAAATATTTTCTCCACATCCACCCTGTCAAGACCCCTCAGGATCTCAAGGGTTTCAATTAAGTCGCCTCTTACTCTTCTAAATTTAGGGAGAGAATTCCAGAGTTTAGGGCCTAGATAATGGAAAGCCTGTCCACCAGTGGTGGAGCGATTATAATCGGGAATTCACAAGAGGCCAGAATTGAGGGGGTGCAAATATCTCGGAGGGTTATAGGGTTGGAGGAGATTACGGAAATTGGGAGGGGTGAGGCCGTGGGTGTATTTGAAAACAAGGATGGGAATTTTAAAATCAAGGTGTTGCTTGACTGGGAGATAGTGTAGATCAGCAAGCATAGGGGTGACAGGGAAAGGGGACTTGCTGTGAGTTAAGACACTGGCAGCAGAGTTTTGAAGTCCAGAGGTAACAAAGGCACGGATGAGGCTTTCAACAGTAGCTGAGCTGAGTCAACAATACCTTTGTCTCTGTGCTATAAGGTTGTGGGTTCAAATCCCACTCCAGAGACTTCAGCACAGAATCCTAGGAGGATACTCCAATGGAGTACTGAGGGAATGCTGCACTGACATAGGGCGTTGGGTTTTGGATAAACCTAGAACTATATTTTCCCCATCAGGCAGATCGAAAAGATCCCACGACACAATTTGAAGAATTACACAGGAGTTCCGGTCAGCTGCAGTAAGCAGACTATCTGGCCGTTATCACATTGCTTTTGGTGGGACCTTGCTGTGCTATTGTATTTCCTACCTTAAAACAGTGGATACACTCAAAAAAAAAGCACTTGGTTGACCGGAAAGTGCTTTGAGATGTTCTGTGAACACGAAAGGTGCTATACATCTAAACCCCTCGATTATATTCCAGCCTGTAACAATCGGCAAACAATGAACAGAAAGAACAAGTCTGTTGCCTGAGGTATTGATTTTCCAACGATGCTGGTTTTTAAGGATGTTGGTCGATGAGATGGCACTGAACCTGACAACCACTAGGTGGCAGATTGATACCACATTCGTCATCAACATCACAAGCCCACCTGCATCCACAGAGTGCAAGATTTATAGTTCATACATAACCGGACAAGGTTTAGATCTAATGGATCACTGCAGGCTGACACGGGGAAAGCAATTACCTGGGGTTTGAGTTAACCAAAACAAAATGGACATAAACAAGAATGAATGTCGATCAATCACCATTTGGGAAAGGGGTGTGTAGCGATGAGGGAATTCCATGAAAAAGTGACCTGCACGGAACAAAGGAGAGTAAAATCGGAAAACTGGCATTCTATGTGGTCAGCAACTCAGGGCAAGCAGGCTTGATGGGCTGAATGGCCTCCTCCTGTTCCTATAATCGACACCAGCAGTGCTTTTTAAAATTCTTTCAAGGGATGTTGGCATCACTGGCAAGGCCGGCATTTGTTGCCCATCCCTAACTGCCCTTGAACTGGGTGGCTTGTTTAGGCCATTTCAGAGGGCAGTTAAGAGTCAACCACATCACTGTGGGGTTTTTTTTTTTCATTCATGGGATGTGGGCTTCGCTGGCTGGGCCAGCAGTTATTGCCCATCCCTAATTGCCCTTGAGAAGGTGGTGGTGAGCTGCGTTCTTGAGCCGCCGCAGTCCATGTGGTGTAGGTACACCCACAGCGCGGTTAGTTGGTGGGGGGGGGGAGGGTTCCAGGATTTTGACCCAGCGACAGTGAAGGAATGGCCGATATATTTCCAAGTCAGGATGGTGATTGGCTGGGAGGGGAACTTCCAGGTGGTGGTGACCCCAACTATCTGCTGCCCTTGTCCTTCTAGATGGTAGTGGTCGTGGGTTTGGAAGGTGCTGTTGAAGGAGCCTTGGTGAATTCCTGCAGTGCATCTTGTAGATGGTACACACACTGCTGCTGCTGTACATCGGTGGTGGAGGCAGTGAATGTTTGTGGATGTGGTCCCAGTCAAGCAGGCTACTTTGTCCTGGATGGTGTTGAGCTTCTTGAGTGTTGTGGGAGCTGCACTCATCCAGGCAAGTGGGTGATGGTGTCTGGAGTCACATGCTGACCAGGACAGGTAAGGATAGCCGATTTTCTCCCCAAAAGGACGTTAGTGAACCACGTGGGTTTTTATGCCAGTTTCATGGTCACCATCACTGAGACTGGCTTTCAATGCCAGGTTCATTAACCGAATTCAAATTCCACCGGTTTCCACGGGTAGCTGGTAAACCCGTGTCCCCAGAGCATTGCCCTGTGCCTCTGGATTACCAGTCCATTGGCATTACCTCTACAGCCACCAGCTCCCAGAGACATCTGCCTTACTCATGCGCCCATACAACTAATGGCAGCTTCACTTTAACTTGGTCAAGTTTCACACAGCACAGTTAACGAAGACTGTGTTTAAATTTCCCAGGCATGTTATGAGCATTAGAATGGCTTAAGCAAACCATAGGATTAGTGAGTGAATTAGGAGAGCAAAAGAAAGGAGACAGAAAGAAAAAATAGAGAGACTGAGAAAAGAGAGATCGAAAAATAGAGAGAGAGAAAGAGAGAGAGAGGGAGAAAAGAGAGCAAAAGGAAAATAGAGAAAGAGAGAGAGGGAGGGAGAAAAGAAAGATTGAAAAATAGAGAGAGAGAGAAAAGCGAGAGAGAGGGAGAAAAGAGAGAGAAAGGAAAACAGAGAGAGAAAGAGAGAGAGGGAGAAAAGAGGGAACGAAAAATAGAGAGACTGAGAAAAGAGAAAGAAAAATGGAGAGAGAAAGAGAAACAGAGAAAAGAGAGAGATAGAAAAATAGAGAGAGAGAGAGACAGAAAAAAGAGAGGAAAAAATTCAAGGTCATTGAGTATTACTTCATGTCTGAAGCCATGTACCTAATTTGAGAAACAGGAGGAGGCCATTCAGCCCCTTAAGCCTGTTCTGCTATTTAAATAGGTCGTGGATGATAAGTATCTTAACTCCATCTTGCCCTGTCTTTGGTTCCGCTACTTTTAATATCCATTGCAAAATTCTATCAATCTCAGTTTGGAAATTTCCAATTGACACCCCCCTCCAAACCACCACCCCTTCACCACCACTCCCACCCCCACCCCCCCTCCAAACCACCACCCCTTCATCCCCACACCCACCCCCACCCCCTCCAAACCACTACACCTTCACCGCCACCTCCACCCCCACCCCCACCTTCAAACCACAACCCCTTCACCCCCACCCCCACCCCCAACCCCACCCCCCCTCCAAACCACCACCACTTCAACACCACCCCCACCACCCCACTTCAAACCATCACCCCTTCACCCCCACCCCCACCACCAGCCTTCTCCGAACCACCACCCCTTTACCCCCACCCCCACCACACCCTCCAAACCACCACCCCCACCCCCACCCCCACCCCAACAGTTTTATTGGGGGAGAGCTTTCCAGATTTCCACGTCTCTTTGTGTGAAGAAGTGTTTCCTGATTCGGTTCATACGAGTTCTCATTTTAAAATGACACCCTCTTGTTCTGGACTTTGTCACCAGAGGAATGTCTTTTTCTCTACCTGCCCTATCAACTTCTTTAACCACTTTAAACACATCGATTAGACCACCCCTTGATTTCCTAGATTTAAGGCAATACCTGGTGAATCTTTGCAACCTGCTGTCACAACCCTGACCCACTTCGCCTTGGTGTCACTTGGCTGAATATTAAAACTGCAGGGTGCTTTCTTTACGCTGCACCTTGAGTTTCGTGCTGCCCAAGTTATGGTCTCAAAGGAAGAACTTGGATTTATATATCGCCTTTCACGATCTCAGAATGTCTCAGAGAACTTTACGGCCAATGAAACACTACACAATGTCGGGAACAGAGCAGCCAATTTATGCATGCCAGCTCCCAACAAACAATAATATGATAATGACCAAGTTATCTGTCTTAATGATGTTGCCTGAAGGGTAAATGGGCCAGGACATAGGGGAGAACTCCCCTGCTCTCTCTGACTAATGCAGAGGGATCTTATGCATTCACCTGAAACGTAAACAGATTTAACAAGTTTTACGCAAAATCGGTTCGGCAGCTCGCCTGAAAGACTGCACCTCTAACAATGCAGTACTCTCTCTGTACTGCACTGGGAGTCCCAGCATAGGTTTTGTGCTCAAGTTCCTGGAGCGATGTTTGAACCAATGACATAAGAATGTAAGACATAGCAGCTGGAGTTCCTTTAAAGCTTGCTTCGCCATTCAATGCGATCATGGTTGATCTTCTACCTGAACTTCCCATATTATCCCCATATCCTTAACTCCCAAAAATCTAGTGACCTCTGTCTTGAATGTACAGAATGGCTGAGCAGTTCTCTGGGTTAGAGAACTCCAAAGATTCGCCACCCTATAACCATCTGACTCAGAGGCATGAGCATTATCTACTGAGACATGACTGACGCACGGGAGATAGTCAAACGTTGGACACGCTGCAGAAAGATCCAGGACTGGCCACTGACCAGAGTTTCAAACCTGAGAAACACAGAGCTAGGACTGCACTCAGGAAGGTCATCTTCACCCGTGGCAGACCAATGGAGGCAAAGGCCCAGATTTTCGTGGAGATGCGGAGACTCGGCAGAGTTTCCAAAATGGCGGGCGAGAGCTGACTGTGGAAGCCCCACCCCCATTTCCAACAGGCCCCAGTTTTGCCAGTGGGGGAAAGTAGATGGGGCGTGATTTACACAAAAGGGAAAGCCAAAATCAGCATGGCCATTTGAACTCGGTGCTGAGTGCAAACAGACCCCATTTTAGCTGTAGCATGAGCCTTAGCCTGCACTGTGGAAGTCACTAATTTGGAGTAGACTTAAAGAACCTTGAAGGGTGGATAAGACCTGAATAACTGTCATGATGTTAAGTTACTTAAATGCCCAGCCCTCTATAAAATGAAAAAGAAACAGGCTGCCGGTGTCAGTGAGAGTAAAATAAAACACTGTTTGAGCAGTTACAATAACTGTTTGTTGACAGGTCCCTAAAGACTCTATGAATGCTTGGCTGATTTCCACAAGCTAGCACTTAGCTAGCTAATTTCCACTTAGCAGAGGGATTCTAAGTTCACAATTTGATTGACAGCTCAGAAATGTTATGAAAGGATTGCTGTCTTTGATGTGGGTCTATGAATAAAAGTTTGTTTATGTAAGAAATGAATCACTTGAGGATATTCAAAAGCTTTGAATGGGCTTGGGATGAATGGGATTTTAAAAAAATATGGTGAAGGCTGTATTTTAGGCCTTTAATTTATTTCATCCCAACATGGCTCCTGAGCTTTGCCCATGGTGGATACTGGGTGAGTTGGCATGGAGGATGTAAAGGCCAAGGGTGGTGGGTTTGTTGGCATGGGTTGGAATTAAATCAGCATGGGGGCTATAAGGGGTTATGAGGGTGGATGGTTGGGGTTGGGGGGGGGGTGGTGGGGTGTTTGGTGGGGCTTGAGTTGGAATGTGGTGTATGAGAGGCGTAGAGATGGCAAAGGGAGTGTAGGGGACTGATGCATTATGAAGGGCTAGGGCTTTAATTTAATAAAAATCATAACAAAAAAAGGGTCCCAGAGAGCCAATGGGCTTTTTACCCAGGCTGCCTTGAGCTCCCAGCCACCCCTATGGACACATCTGATCTGTTTCTGTCACATCCGCTCACCCCCGGAGTGAAAATTGGGGCACTTTCTACCAAGGTGTGTCTGCCAAGTCAAGAAAATGTGCCAACTCCAGCTTACCTGTCTCAAGGCAAAAACCCAGCCCACGGAGTTTGGAGTTACTTAAGCTGTGATGGAGTGACGTTCGGGTTCTCCAAGTGCATGAGCTAATGGGCCAGAATGGTCTTTGTATCTCTGACATTCTGTTCACGCCATGCCAAATGTGAATTAATAAAAGGATTAATCTTCAAGCGTAGAGGGGATGAAACAGCATAACCGTCACAACACCTTAAAAATCAGGAGATTGATGAATATTATATTTAATGAGGATGGTTTAAGCCTGACTAATAATTAGAATGACTGCAGGGGTAGAAACTTAAGATTTAACAGACTTTAAAGTGCAAAAGGCAGAAAGAGCAGTTGCTGGAAAGCTTGAAGGAGAATTTAAAGAAGATGAAGAGGAGATGGGCAAGGTTTAACCCTTTGCAGAATCAGCCTGTTTCCCTGCCGGGGAATAAGGGAAGGTACTGAGAGCGCTGGGGAGTCGGTGGCAGGGGGTGGGGCGCGGTTAGTGGTTGGAGAGGATAACGAAATTGAGATTTAGAGATCATGAGAATTGCTGGAAAAAAAGAGACATGTCGAAGCTTCTCATCTTGCACTCATCAGGACACTTTGCAAGAATACCAAAATAAGGGGAAAACAACAATTTATACTGTATGTGAAGAGAGTGCTGATTGGTTGCCAAGTGGACTCTGATTGGTAGAAGCGTACATACGAACAAGGAGCAGGAGTAGGCCATTCAGCCGCTTAAGCCTGCTCCGCCATTTAATAACCTGATAGTAACCTGAAATCTGCAACCTACCTACCCTAAATATCCTATCACTCCCTTGCTTACCAAGAATCTATCTAGATCTGCCTTAAAAATATTCAAAGACTCTGCTTCCACCATCTATCCAAGAAGAGAGTTCCAAAGACTCACAACCCTCTGAGAGAATTTTTTTTGCCTCATCTCTGTGTTAAATGGGTGACCCCTTATTTTTAAACAGTGACACCAGTTCTAGATTCTTCCACAAGAGGAAACATCCTCTCCACTTCCACCCTGTCAAGACCCCTTAGGATCTTTTATGCTTCAATCAAGTCACCTCTTGCTCTTCTAAACTCCAGTGGATACAAACCTAGTCTGTCTAACCTTTCCTCATAAGATAATCCACCCATTCCAGGTATTAGTCTGGTAAACCTTCTCTGAACTGCTTCCAATGCATTTACATCCTTCCTTAAATAAGGAGACTAGTACCACACACAGTACTCCAGGTGTACCCTGTACATCTGAAGCATAACCTCCCTGCTTTCATATTCGATACCCCTCACAATGAATCTTAGCATTTTATTAGCTTTCCTAATTACTTGATGTACCTGCATATGAGTCTTTTATGATTCATGCACTAGGACACCCAGATCCCTCTGCACCTCAGAGCTCTGCAATATCTCACCATTTAGATAATATGTTTCTCTTTTATTCTTCCCTGCCAAAATGGGCAATTTCACATTTTCCCACATTATACTTCATGATGTTGCCATGGAAATGCGCCAGTGATGGTGACTGACAGTTAAATGTCGAGCATTGTTGAAATTTAAACCAAGCAGCTTGACCCTGATTGGTCAAGGCATTGCCCTGAGGAATGAGTCAGCGAATGGCAGTCATTTATTTTATTTGTTTTGTTTGGTTGAAACAGGCACAATGTGTGTCCATGTTCTTTCTGTCTTCAAAGAACAGGGCCCCGTGTATTAATGTATGTGGCTTCCAGCACACGTAAATGTACCACATTGTGAGCCCAAGTGACATTCTTAAATTGGTGGTCAGCGTAATTCTTAGCGCACTGAATTCTGTACCATGTCTGTTGGAAACAGCGGAAGGGACATGCTGTTTGATACTATCTGCCACTCTTTGGGATGTACACCCTACATACCTAGCATCACGCTGGCACTAACATTCATATACCACATATACTCATTTGTGTGTGATAGGCAGAACATCTTTTTGGTTTGATGGCAGCATCCTGTTAGTGGGGAATACCACTCGTGTCGCTACTGCATAGCAGCAGCGTGAAACAGCTAGCTTCACCGGCTGCTCAAATTTTTCAGGTACCTTACACCTCCAGGATAATCTGAGGTAAATGAAGTGCCCTTCAAGGCCATAAGTGACAGCCTTGGGCCCGTTCATGAGTTTGCATGATATACAACGTGAAATGATCCGGTCAGAGTTCTTTTTTATTCATTCATGGGATGTGGGCTTCACTGGCCAGGCCAGCATTACCCATCCCTAATTGCCCTTCATTAGGTGGTGGTGAGCTGCCTTCTTGAATCGCTGCAGTTCATGTGGTGTAGGTACACCCACAGTGCTGTTAGGGAGGGAGTTCCAGGATTTTGACCCAGCGACAGTAAAGGAACGGCGATATATTTCCAAGTCAGGATGGTGAGTCACTTGGTGGGGTATTTACAAGCGGTGGTGTTCCCATCTATCTGCTGCCCTTGTCCTTCCAAGTGGTAGTGACCATGTGTTTAGAAGGTGCTGTTGAAGGAGCCTTGGTGAATTCCTGCAGTGCATTTTGTAGATAGTACACACTGCTGCTACTGTACGTCGGTTGTGGAGGGAATGAATATTTATGGATGTGATGCCAATCAAATGGGCGGCTTTGTCCTGGACAGTGTCAAGCTTCTTAAGTGTTGTTGGATCTGCGCTCATCCAGGCAAGTGGGGAGTATTCCATCACATTCCTGACTTGTGCCTTGTAGATGGTGGATAGGCTTTGGGGATTCAGGAGGTGAGTTACTCATCGGAGGATTCCTAGCCTCTGATCTGCTCTTGTAGCCATAGTATTTATATGGCTAGTCCAGTTCGTTTTCTGCTCAATGGTAACTCCCAGGATTTTGGTAGTGGGGGATTCAGTGATGGTAATGCCATTGAACATCAAGGGCAATGGTTAGATTCTCTCTTGTTGGAGATGGTCAATGTCTGGCACTTGTGTGGTGTGAATGTTGCTTGCCACTTGTCAGCCCAAGCCTGAATATTTTCCAGGTCTTGCTGCATTTGGACATGGAGGAGTTGCGAGTTGTGCTGAACATTGTGCAATCATCAGTGAGCATCTGACCTTATGATGGAAGAAAGGTAATTGATGAAGCAGCTGAAGATGGTTGGGCCTAGGACACTACCCTGAGGAACTCCTGCAGTGATGTTCTGATGCTGAGATGACTGACCTCCAACAACCACAACCATCTTCCTTTGTGCTAGGTATGACTCCAGTCAGCAGAGAGCTTTCCCCATGATTTTCATTGACTCCAGTTTTGCTAGGGCTCCTTGATGCCACACTCAGTCAAATGCGGCCTTGATGTCAAGGGCAGTCACTCTCACCTCACCCTTGGAGTGCAGTTCTTTTGTCCCTGTTTGACCCGAGGTTGCACTGAGGTCAGGAGCTGAGTTGCCCTGGCAGAACCCAAATTCGGGGTCAGTGAGCAGGTTATTGCTGAGCAAGTGCAGCTTGATAGCACTGTTGATGACCCCTTCCATTACTTTACTGATGCTCAAGAGTAGACTGATGGAGCAGTAATTGGCCTGCTTTTTGTGTACATGACATACCTGGGCAATTTTCCACACAGCCAGATAGATGCCAGTGTTGTAGCTGTACTGGAACAGCTTGGCTAGGGGCTCAGCAAGTTCTGGAGTTGCCAACATCCTGCAGGATGCCTTTGATGCACCCTATTTCAGCATTAAGCTTGCATGGTGAGTAAATGGGCTGAGGCCCTGTTTACAATGTTGCCAATAAGACCAACCTTATAGCATGTAGAACTGTAAGAATCCCAACGTGTGTATTGATCAGTGAGTGTAGGCTTGTGGTAGACCGTGTAGAGAACCACCCCCAACCCCGGCAGATTTCTCAGCCAACACGTCAAGGAAGAGGAGTTCATTTGACTGCTCCACTTCACAGGTGAATTTAAGCACAAGATGGAGCCCATTAAGACATGTAAGGAAATTGTTCCATGCAGCTGCGGATTTAGATACAGCAAACGTATCATCCACATATCGGAACTATGTGAGGAGTAAGAGGTTAGGTACCATTCCATCGAAGACATGGAACCCAACAAAGATGTTTGTGAGAGCTGGACCTAGAGGTGGTCCCATGGCAACACCATCTACTTGGCTATACATGGTGTCATTAGAACTGAACTCAGCTGCACATGTGGCCAAGTTCATAAGCTCAATGAATACTGATTCACGCAATGTTGGAGGGTCTCAACCATAGTGATACAATGCTGCTCTGCAAATATCTATGGCTTCCATACGTGGAACATTGGTGAATAGGCTAGCAATGTCAAACGAGTACATGGACACAGCACTGCTATCGATATGCAAGTCCTGTATGGTCTTCGCAAATGTGAAGGAATCCTTCAACATGTATATTGAAAACTTGCTCAAAACTGGTCATAACACTCAACCATTTGGCCAATTCATGCTGTGCAGAACCGGTCATAGATAAGATAGGGCATAAAGGGACATCACTTTTGAGTGTCCACGTATGTGGACGTAGCGAGGCATGAAGATGAACCCTGTTTAGAGACCATTGCAGGTGGTCAAAGTGGGCTCCATGAATGGGTTTATGAGGCAGCTAGATGCATTTTTGGATTGAGATGGTTGAGGGCTATTGATTTGATTGATGTGTGTGGCACATGATGCTGCTACATTGAACCATATAACGATGAACATAGAGCTACAAACAGCCAACTTGGGACCTATAGCCAAGGACATGAGTCTAACTCTCAAGGGGGGCTGTAAAAGGCAGGGTGTGGCCATACTTGGAGTGTTCTTTCTTCTTTATTTTTTCGTGGGCATTGCTGGCAAGCCCAGCACTTGTTGCCCATCCTTAATTGCCCTTGAGCTGAGTGACTTCGCTAGGCCATTTCAGAGGGTAATTCAAAGTCAATCACATTGCTGAGGGCCCGGAGTCACGTGTAGACCAAACCAGGTAAGGACGGCAGGCTTCCTTCCCTAAAGGGCATAAATGAGCCAAATGGGTTTCATGGTCACCGTTACTGAGACTAGCTTTATATTCCAGATTTATTAATTGAAGTTAAAACAGTAAAATCCCACCATTAGTGGGGGTTACGTTCCCGCGAATTATCGCCAAGGGCAAAATCGCGGATGGAAAAATACTTTATAATGGGATTGAATTGGATAGGTTCCAGCCATCCCAAAACTTGATCTTTTTAAAGGGACAGAGACAATAAAAACTATGCTTTTGAGTACATTTAAGACAATTTTACTGGAGAAATGATTTAACAATGCACTTTCAGCACAAATGGCAGCACACAGTACTGTGCTATACTTGACACTGGAGGCAGAGGGTGTGGGTGAAGTGGATAATGTAGCTGTTGTTGTAGATGAAAAGAATTATGTTATTCTTGACTGCTTCACCTTTTGATTTTCAATTTTGTGAATTCTCAGTGAGGAGCAATAGCAGTGTCAATTACTCCGCCAAAGGCACTGCTTCTCTCCATGCTTGTGTCGTTGTCTGTCGTCTGTCTTTTTTCAAATCTTCAGCTGATTTTATGTGATCTTCCATTATCTGATTTGTAAAATTAGCTTTTTTAAGGCTCTTCTTCCTGCTCCTGTTTACTTTCACCAGTTCAACCAATTCTTCCGATGGGAGTTCCTCTTGACAAGATTGAAGCAATTCCCCTGCTTCATCTGTGGTCCAGTCTTCGAAACCCCCTCCTCCAACTTGTTTTGCCACGTCAACAGTCCAGGTCACTTCATCGTCCACACTGAGGAACCCTGAGACATCATTCACAGCCTCAGGGCCAAACATCTTGACAGAAGGTGCTTATGGTTGAAGTTCGAACATCATCCCATGAATCCTTAATTATACCGGCTGCTGTGGAGCGATTTGAACCTGTGCTCCCAGAGTATTACTCTGGGCCTCTGAGGTTACTAGTCTAGTGACATTACCACTACACCACCATGTCCCCGAGGCAGCGTGCAATCCTGGCTGCTGTGCAAGGATATTCATGCAATGCTGAACAAACTGATTGCTGGTTTAAGGCACTTGCGCTCTGAAGGCAGGTTAAAGAGTTTGGGATTGTCTGCTTTGGCTCAAGAGCCAGTGGATGTGGCTTCAAGTTGAAGAGACAGATGGTGCACTGCTTTGAATTTACCTACATTATGCAGAGGGTGGTGAATGTTGAGAACAGACTTCCCACGGATGGTCTGGGGTCAATATACAAGGACACAAGAAATAGGAGCAGGAATAGGCCACACGCCCCATCGAGCCTGTTCGACCATTCAATACAATCAGGGCTGATCTTGGACTTCATCTTCATTTTTCCATCCCGCTCCCCATAACCCTCAACTCCCTGAGAAATCAAAAATCTGTCTTTCCCAGCCTTAAATGTATTCAATAGAAACCCTATGGGGGTAAACAAAGGAGAGTTGGACAGCCAGTTAAGGGTAATGGCTGATGAGTATGTGAGAAGCCAGTGAGGCTGAATTAATCAGAAAGAGGTGTGTATTTGGGTTTAATGGAACAAAGGACCAGGAGGAGGCGCTATAGCCCCATAAGCCTGCTCTGTCATTCGATCAACTCATGGGGAAGAATTTTCTGCCTGGTGGGCAGGCAGGCCCGACCCAATCTCCGGCGGGTGGGGATCCGATCCCTGCCGGAGAAGTGGGCCGCGCCACCATTTTACGTGGACAGGCCAATTAAGGCCTGCCCAGCGTGACATCCAGCGGGAAGCGCTATGCGCTCCCTGTGCGGGGGGAGGGGGGCGCGGTGGGGGACATACCCCAAAAGAGAGAGTGCGCTCTTTCACACATGCGCACGAAAGAGCGCACATCTCCCCGAGGCTAAGTGCAGCCTCAGGGAGATCGCTTCCACGTTGAAAAATGTTAACAATAGAAAAAATAAATTCCCTAACATGCTCCCCTCATGTGACTGAGACATGTTCATAAATTACAGAATAACTTTATTACAGTTTTTAAAACACTGCATGAAACCTCATCCCGCCGCTGGATGAGGTTTTATATTTTTTCTAGTTGCCTCTGGGGCTCTTGGCCTGCCCGTCATCTCTTTAATTGTTTCAATGATCCTGTCAATGGCCTCTATTGGCCATTGACAGGTCGGCGGGCGCATAGCTGATTTCGCTGTGTCCCCCGCCTTCCTGAATATTTAAATGGGGCGGGGTGATGTTGGGGGTTCCGCCTGATGTCATCCCGCGTCACTTTACGCGTCGGTGAGCAGGGCCCCCCACCCCCCACCCCCCAACCCCCCCGCTCGCTGACAGCAAAATTCTGCCCACGGTTTGACATGCAACTCAACTCCATTTAATCCCAATCCCTATCCTTTTACCCATCAAAAATCCATCCATCTCAGCTCTGAAAATTTCAGCTAACCCCCAATATACCCCCCCGCCTTGAAGAAGAGTCAGACTTGAAACGTTAACTCTGTTTCTCTCTCTCTCTCTCTCTAACAGTTGCTGCCGGACCTGCTGAGTTCTTCCAGCATTTTCAGATTTCCAGCATCCACAATGTTTTGCTTTAACCCCAACATACACAACTTTTTGGGGAGACAGCAACGGCTGCTTCCGCAATACTAGTTTACCATCCTGGCGACAGGTTTAAAATCCGCTCCTTCAGTTTAAAAAAGAAGCAGACGTCTGTGGTTCTGACATTTACGGGGGTGGGGGGGAGGGGGGGGGGGAATGAGGGGCTGTTCCGCATTTTGGAAGCCAGGTAGAGCGGGTTCTCCCGAGGACCTGTCAAATGTAACGGCAGGATCTGAGTAATATTCTCTCTCTCTATTGCTCAACCACAGCCAGTCAGATCGACTGGCTGCCTGGCTGTCAAGGGGGTAGACCCGTGAGATTGGACCACTGCCGGGGAGTAGAGAGGAGAGTGGGAGGGATTGAAAAGCAGGAGGGTGAGGGGATGCAGTTGGAGTTCAGAAAGGCCAAATCGAAGGTCGGGGGTGGGGGGGAGGGGGGGTTGCAGGGATGGGAAATCATATGGGATAGGGAGTGTTGTGCTTTTATAATGACATAAAGGCACCAAGCACTCCTAAGGGATTGTTTAAACACATCGTGGGCTCACTTATTTAGGCAAAGCACATGGGCACATATATATGAAGGTTGAAAGCTTGAAGACATCAGCAGGAGAGCTGTGTGTGCTGTATTCTGCTCACAGGCCATAGTGAAACTGAGACTGGATCACATGACGCACTACCCTTCTAGTGATGTCATGCTGCTATCCCTTAAAGGCATATTACAATGGGATCTGCTTTTGGCACCCGTGGTCAATATATTTTTGCACCCCACATCCATGTTATTCAACGATTTTCAGCCCATTGTAAGTAATGCTTGGAAAATGGAAGAGTTTGTGCACTTTCCCTATATGTGCTCCCACTCAGTGTTTACCATGAAAACTGAGGTGAAAAGAAACCCAGCCTGACAAACATTAGTAGTTCGATCTGATAACTCTTAATGATTGGACTGGGTCAAACCCCAATGATGTCCCTCTCTATAGCAAGAAAATCTCCTCCCTTGTCAATCTGTCTTGAGTACATCCCGATACACGCATCCTCTTCCTGTGCCCAGCCACTGCATCAGTGCCTGATGGGACTTTTCAGTTCAATACTTCCATATAACCGGGAGGATTACTAAGATATCGAGGGACGGTGGAGAAAATAAAATTTTCACTCCGATGGTTGTTGTGATCTGGAACGTGCTGCCTGCCTGAAAGGGCAGCGGCAGCAAATTCAATAGCAACTATTAAAAGGGGATTGGATGAATACGAGAGAAAGAAAATATTTGCAGAGTTATTGGGAACGAGCTGAGGGGAGTGGACTAATTGGCTAGCTTTTTGGCACAGGAGCAATGGGCTAAGTGACCTCCTTCTATGCTTTTAGTCCCTTACCCACCAGCTGCCGTATAATAAGACTTTCATTCAATGTAAGACGTTCAAAGTTGCATGTAGTTGTCAATAACTGACTGAAAGATCACAGAGTCCTATTAAGTTCTTTAGGTTCTTACCCACTTTCATCAAATTTGCTACTCATGCCCTGTTGAGCACTGATCTGTCGGTGTTATGACTGGAGTTAAATCCTTCACTGTCTGAAACCCACTCAGTAAGCTGAAGTGTATTGAGTTAATGCACCATTTTGCTCTGGCTGTCTTTACTGTTGCTTTGTGCCTGTATTAAGTAGAGCCCATGGGTCTTTGCTTTATAACTCCGGAGCCAACTCTCTCTGTGAAGATTGTAGTTCTGAAAAAGAAAGACTTGCATTTATATAGCATCTTTTACATCCACCAGATGTCCACCAGTGCTTTACAGCCAATGAAATACTTTATGAATTGTGGCTACTGTTGTAATTCAGGAAACATGGCAGCCAATTTGTGCACAGCAAGCTCTCACAAACAGCAATGTGACAGTGATCGGATAATCTGTTTTATGTGATGCTGATTGAGGGATAAATGTTGTCAAGGACAACTGCTCTTCTTTGAAATAGTCCCATGGGATCTTTTATGCCACCAGAGAGGGAAGGCGGGGCATCAGTTTAAAGTTGCATCTGAAAGACAGCACCTCCGGCAATGCAAAATCCCCGCTGTACTGACATTTGGAGTGTCAACCTTGAGTGCTGAAGACCAAAAATCTAGAAGGCAGCCCCATGTTCTCTCTGGGCAAACTGCCGAATAGCTATTCTCGGTTCCTGTTGATTAACGTTAAGAGGGAGGGCATCAAAACAACATTGAACTTCAAATAGTGAAAGTACTTATTATTGATATCAATATTACAAGACGAATTCCCTTCAGCCAATTTGGTCTTCTCCTTCCAGAATACTAACCCCAATGTCTTAACATGGCACAAACTCATCACTTTTTGAATTAGTTTGCTATTTGTGCCTCAGATTTTACAATGTCTGGGAAAATCCACAATAAGACCAAAACGGAAGAAACAGAACTGGCGCCCTTGCACAAATTGGGTTGCTGACTCTGGTTGTGGGTATTCCTGGAGACTTCATCCAAAAACCTGGCTCCAAATGCCCTGCCCCACATCCACTCGCTATTGGTTGCGTTTTGACATGTCCATTTTAAGGGCGCTCCAATTGGACGTTGAACAGTATTCGCCTCACCTGATTGGATGACCCTTGGCCATTAGTCAAACAGCCTTTTATTTCCCCCCCCCCAAATCATCACCATGGTTTATAACTGCTAAACAGTAATGTTCAAATTAAATGAAGAGCTTGTTTTTCTAATGCCCCTGGAGTTTTCTCCTGGTCTGTTCATATCAATGGGCTGCTTCCCCACACCCCAGCGTAAATTTAGGGGGAGCCTCCCTCCACTTGTCTGGTTCGCCCCACTTTAATTTTCGGATGATGGCCCTTTAATTAACAAGAGACGGGACATCCATCTGTCCCCTGGAGGAAACCCTGCCTCATAGAGCTGCTAGCCAATCGGAATCCAGCAAACTCTTGCGCCACCTCGGAATCGATGGTCACTGCTGGTACTGCAGGAGGCCCAGGAGGAATTGGAAACATGGATACCTCCAATCCCAAGAGTGGGGTTGGACGCGGGGGCGGGGTGGGGGGGGGGGGGGTAGCGTTGGGGGGGTGCGGGGATGGGGGTTTGTGGTGAGATGGGAAGCATGTTGGACAAGGCAGGATGGAGGCTGGACACGGAGGCAAAACAGTGGGGGATACAGCGGGCCTGGGAAGGAGACACCCACCCCTTTCACTGGCCAGCAATCCACAGGTTTAAATCTATTGGGCTGCACACCGGGTGCAGGCCCCTCCTGCTACCCATTATAATCGGAGTGATGATGCGATGAGACCCTTAATTAGACATTCATTGCCCAACTAAGGGCCTCAAGTGGGACACGGGCAGGTGGCAAACTGGCAGGCATCCTAATTTCCTGGGAACTCCAGGCCTGTCCTGGAGGGTTTGCAAGCAAGTTGCTCTCCTGGGTTTGGAGCCGATGCACGGTGAGGTGAAAATGGCATGGCTGCCAAGTGAAAGGGATTGAACAATTGACCCTCTAGAATGTACTATTTACAATTTTATCTTCAATAGCCAGTTCAGAAACTCTTCAGCAACACCTGCATAAGGACAAGAGCTATTTGCAATGCTCTGCCTGCTTGAAGATGGTCAGTGATGTCAACATGCAGCAAAAATGGGAAAAAAATCTTCATTGTCCCAGGAACAGTCGCACCCCCACCCCCACCCCCACCCCCGCCACCCCACCACACCACACCTCGATCATTGTGTAGAATTACATTTTGAAAATACAGTAAAACAAACATCTAATGGTTTCAAAATGCCTAGAGAAAGGAAGCTTTTGATCATTCTTCTCAAAGTTAAGTTTTGTTTGTACAGATTAAGATCATAAGATGTAGGAGTGGAAGTAGGCCATTCAGCCCATCGAGTCTGCTCTGCCATTCAATGAAATCATGGCTGATTTGATAATCCTCAACACTTTCCTGCCTTTTCCCCATAACCCTTGATTCCCTTACTGATTAAAAACCTGTCTATCTCAGCCTTGAATATACTTAATGACCCAGCCTCTACAGCCCTCTGTGGTAAAGAATTCCACAGATTAACTACCCTCTGAGGGAAGAAATTCCTCCTCATCTCTGTTTTAAATGGGCAACCTCTTACTCTGAGATTATGCCCTCTGATCCTAGACTCTCCCACAAGGGGAAACAACCTTTCAGCATCTACCCTGTCAAGCCCCCTAAGAATCTTATATGTTTCAATAAGGTCGCCTCTCATTCTTCTAAACTCCAGTGAGTACAGGCCCAACCAACTCAACCTCTCTTCATAAGAAAGGGATCAACCTAGTGAACCTTCTCTGGACTGCCTCCAATGCCAGTATATTTTTTCTTAGATAAGGGGAACAAAACTGTTCACAGTATTCTAGGTGGCAGTGTGTTCAGCAGAGAAATTATCAATCATTTTTCTCCATTGGAAAATTGTTTGACATCAAAAAGGCCTAACCATCTTTCCATCTTCTGTCAAGCCTCAATTCTTTAGAATAAATTAGACAAAATACTTTAATTTTAATGGCACTGACTATTCTCTAATGTTACATTTAATCCATAACCAGTCCTTTCAGCTCTCCAGATATCATTCTCAATTTCCTCAAATTTCAGAGTCAATTTATTGCAATGATTACACATCAAAAGGGCTTCATTGACTCTGAAGTGTATTGAGACATGTAGTGGACGAGCAGGCTCGAGGGGCCGAATGGCCCATTCCTGCTTCTAAGTTGCTTGTTGGTATGTTAAATGGGCTACTGATGCATGGAGAATTATTGGAAAAACAAATTTCGCAGAGCACCACAAGAAATATTAAAAACCTCCAAGGACCCTGTGCAATTTGGAGTTCTCTCAACATAGTTCCTAGCAGACATGATTCCACAACTTAAAAACTGTTTTGAATTCAAGAATGTCGACAATAATTTGGCAGTTCCATTCGGGGAGGCCTCTGGGTGTCAAGCACAGGGAATGAAAATGTCGCACAGACGAGTGGAATGCTCCTCTGAGATTGTAGATCAAGGGACGTTGTTGGAGGTATTGCAGAGGGAGCTGCACCATGCACCTGGTTCAGCTTGGAACCTGGCTCACAAGTGCTTGGCATTAATAATTGGTGCGCAGGTATCACTCAAAGAAATTTTGATAAAGTAACATGCAGAAGAGGCACTGCAGTTAGGTAAAGCGTCCTCCCTGTTAGAAAGGGATAGAAAAATCAACTAACGTTCTTGGTTCTGACCAATATTTGTTGATCCCTATTCGAAAATGCTGGTGTGGGGTCATTGGCTGAGGGCAGGATGGTGCCCGGAACCGGTGGGTGAGTAACCTGTCAAGGCTGACACGTGAAGGCTGGCACACCTGGTTGAGGTACGGAAGGGCAGCCGATGCTCCTGTAACCTTAACCCAGCATGGATCGGCAACATCTGCCAACAAGCAGCAAAAACTGGACTGAAAAGGAGAATCAAGGAAAGACTTGCATTCATGACCACCAGGCACCTCAAAGGGCTTTGCAGCCGGTTAAGTACTTGTTGAAGTGTAATGTTATGACCGATGCAGTTGGTAAAGCTGAGTTATTTAAAAATCCCAGAGGGAACTTTAAACAACTGCCATAACCTATAATTTTAAGTGTTATGTTTGAGATGCGACTCTAAATTCAGGAATCAGACCACCAGTTCTCAAAGTTTTACCTTAAACTAAAGGAAACATTTTATTAATTTACACAGGTTAAAATATATATACACGTGGCTACAAATTACTACCATCATAACTTTTAACAAATTCCCAAACTAATCTCCATTAAGCCAACAACAACCCATAGACTTAACCAGACACCAGGCAAAGTATTTTCACCTTACAGATTCAAAACCTGTGGAGCCAGTTGAAGGCTTGCAGCAGCCTCTTGATCTCACATTGCCTCTACTCTGCACACCCCAAACTGCTGAAGGTATACCTACCACCACTGATTGAATTCAAATTCTCATTGTCTCACCAGCCTCTTGGAACTTCACCTTTTAACAATGAAACCCCATTGTGTATCAATTTTATTAGTAATATAAACATATTGCTTGTTAGCTGCTAGGCAGGTGTCAAGTTTTCACCCCACTTCTTGAATGCTCTGTTCAAAAAATGCAAATGCACGCTAGCTCTCGTCCATATTCAAACTGGTACACATCAAAGCAGTCAGACTAGCTGGATTTATTTTAATTAAGACACACCCACTATTTTAAAAAGAAAATATTTTCCAATAATATTATAAACATCAATAGCTTCAGTAGTCACTTTTGTGATATAAGAAATGCAGCGGCTAACTCACACACAGCAAGCTCCCACAAACAGCAATGTGGTAGCGGGCAGATCAATCCGCTTTTGTCATGTTGTTTGAGGCATAAATATCAGCCAAGGCACTGGGGAATATCTCCCCTGCTCTTCTTCAAAATAGTGCGATGGGATCTTTTACCTCCAGCAGGTTGGGCCTAAGCTTAATGTCTCATCCAAAAGTATGGCACCTCTGACAGTGCAGCATTCTCTCAGTGGGCAGAAATTAATGCCCCCCCACCAAGGCGATTTTGGAGGCGGGGAGGCATTTGATTGGGTGAGAGGGTGCCGAGTGGGGACCCCACCGTTTCCTGGCTCTGCCTTAATTAAGTCCAGGGTGGGAAGGCTCGTGGATGGCCTTCTTGTCTTGCTGCCAATTGAGGCCTTTAAGGGGGTAATTAATGCACACTTAAGGGCCTCACCCCACTGCCATTGGTATTCAACAAGTGCCAGGTGGGGCAGTTGACATGTAGGAAGCCTGACAAGCAAACAAACGTTTAGCTAGATGTCGCCACATAGAATCATACAGCATAGGAGGATGCCATTCGGCCCATCGTGTCTGATCCAGCTCTTTAAAAGAGCTATCCAATTTGCCCCCAATGCAGGTGAAATACAGAAACTTGAAAGATGAGCTGCATTTACATAAAAAGAACTTGCCTTTCTATAGCATCTTTCACAACCTCAGGCCCTTCCAAATCACTTGTGTGCCAATGAGGTATAATTCAATTGCTTTGTAGGAAATACAGCAAAGAATTTACACATGGCAGGGCCTCGCAAACAGCAAGTAAGCTAAATGACCATATATTCTGTATTATTGTCATTGGCCGAGGCACAGGAACACAAGAAATAAGAGCAGGAGTAAAGCATACAGCCCATTGAGTCTGCTCCACCATTTAATATGGTCATGGCTGATCTTGGGCTTGAACTCCAGTTTCCTGCCCACTCCCTATGTCCCTTGATTGTTCGAGAGACCAAAAATCTGTCCACCCCAGCCTTAAATGTATTCAGCAATGGAGCATCCACAACCCTCTGGGGTCGAGAATTCCAAAGATTCACAACACTTTAAGGCAAGTAATTTCCTCTCATCTCAGTCCCAAATGATTGTTCCCTTACCCAGAGACTGTGCCCAAGTATCTTGGACACCCCGACCCTCGGAAGCAATCTCGCAGCGTCCATGCTTTTAGACCCCCTTCAGGAACTTGTACATTTCAATGAGATCACTTCTCATTCTTCTAAACTCCAGGGTCACATCATTCAGGAACATCTCAGCATTCGCACAAACAAGTGGCTTCCTGTGTTTGCTGAAATGTAGGAGAATGTTTTGATGTGATTTGTGACATCGCATTTGTGAAGAAACCTTGGCTGAGCATTTTCTTTGTGAAGATAGGGTGCTTTTAAGAATGGATAGTTTGAAGAGCTGTATGATATTTAGATGGACTGAAATGCTGCACTGTGTAAATAATGAGTTGTTGAGCGGAGTTACAGCATAAACAGTAAACAGATTAATATTTACAAGGGGTGATGATGAAATCGTTAACCTACTGCTCAAGCATCTGGACATACTGAAAAGCTAGAAACATGAAAGACCCTAAATATTGTACACTCAACAGAATAGGCTGTCATAAAGACTTGTGATGAGAGGACACCTTATCATGTTTTAGAAGTGCTTCACATGAAATGAAGTGAAGGGCAAATGCTTTTGTTATGCTGATAAAAAGGAATGGAATTAGGCGCTTTTAAGTTGGCAAATCCAAAATAGTCAAACTTCAGACGAGGCTGGAGAGTTCACACCGAGATTGGTTTGTGGCGTGGATTTCTATCACGAGTTATCAAGACTTGGTCCATGTTGCTTTGTTTTAATTATTCATTCATCACTGGCTAGGCCAGCATTTATTGCCCATCCCTCCTTGCCCTTGTTCAGAGGGCATTAAGAGTCAACTACATCACTGTGGGTCTAGAGTCACATATAAGCCAGACTAGGAAAGGTAACGCTGGCAGATTTCCTTCCCTAAAGGGCATTAGTGAAGCAGGTGGGCTTTTAAAACAATGGTTTTATGGTCATTATTAGACATTTAATTCCAGATTTTTTTATTGAAACCAAATTTCACCATCTGCCATGGTGGGATTCAAACCCAGGACCCCAGAGCATTACCCTAGTCTCTGGAATACTAGTCCAGTGACAATACCACTATGCTATCTCTTGGGGAAGACAGCATTCTGTGACTGATCTTCTCCAAGAGTGCATTGACATACCAAATTGGATGTTTCCAAATATCCAAGATTCAGGCATTTATTTTTCTTTATTCTTTTATGGGATTTGCATGTCGCTGGAAAGGCCAGCATTTATTGCCCATTCCTACTTGCCCTTGTACTGACTAGCTAGCTAGGCCATTTCACAGAGCAGTCAGGAGTCAACTGCATTGTTGTGGGCCTGGAGTCACATGGAGGCCAGACTGGGTAAGGAGGGCAAGTTTCCTCTCTTAAAAGGACATTAATGAACCAGACGGGTGTCATGTTGTGGTAATGATATAAAGGCACCAATCACTTATAAGAGATTGGGTAAACGCATTGTGGGTTCATTCATTAAGACTAGGTGCATGGGAACATTTATACAAAGGTATAACGCTAGAAAATACATAAGAAGCAAAGCCACCTGCATTGTGTTCTGTTTGAAAGCAAAAGCAAAATTAAAGCTGGAAGGCATGACACACTTCATACTGGTGATGTCATGCTGCAATCCCTTAAAGGCATATTATAACATCCCCCTTCTTTTTTAAAGAAACTTACCCCCTTCCAAAGAAGTATGACTATTTACAATATACGTACATGATTAGTTGCCAACACATAAGTGTATAGAGCAGATGAATGTATAAGCCTCTAATGTGTTGAGGTAATCTACTAGTACACCCAGATCTTGTGATGATGACCTTGTCTGGGGGTGTCTTTAATTGCTTACGATGATCGGTGGGATTGTCATTCTTGGGTGTTGCTCCTGGTTGCGTTTGGGAGCAGTTCAATAGGACTGTACGGTGGTTGAGGAGCTGGAATGGCTCTGATTTGTTCTTGGTTGCATCTCACCGTTGCACCTATGTGTGTAATGACTTCACAGGACTTTGGTTCCAAACAAATCTTTGTCACCTCGACTGGTTGCCACGCACCTTCTGTGGAATCCTGGGTGTGAGCTTGTTATACCAACTGTAAACTTGGCAATTCTGTACCTGCATTTTTATCATGCACATTGGTCATCTCTTGCAGTTTTAAAAGTTGCTTTCTGGTTTCTGAGAGAGTAGAGTGGATAAGAGTAGATAATTTGGGATGCACTAAGCTGCTAAACATGAGCTGTGACCGTGATGGAATAGTTGTACTTAAAGGCGTCGGTCTCAAATGTAACATTGCAATTTGCAGCTCTTGCTTGGCCTGTCTACATATGAGAATTAGGGATTTCACCATTTGAATCATTTGTTCAGCTAGGCTGCTGGATCTAGGGTAATGAGGAGCAGAAGTGATGTGATCAATATCCACTTCTCACACATATCCTGAAATGGTTTACTAATAAATTGTGGACTGTTATCTGTAATGATCTCTCTAGGCACACCAAATAAACTGAAAATAGCACTTTGAGTGTGAGCGACAGCTGTGCTTGACATATTGCACAATTATCAAATAATGGGGTGCTTGGTAAAGTAGTTGATGATGATGATGATGAAGTCAGTTCCATGGGTGTGAAAGGGCTCAGATGCGATCTGGGAACAAGGATGGGTAGAAACTTCATGTGGAATGAGTGGTTCTTTGTGCTAACTTGGTATATAGACTTCACATGCCTCACACTTCTTGATGACAACTTCAATGTCATTGTTCATACCCGGCCAATAGACTGTCTCTTGTGTGAGTTTTTTGTCCAATCTATGCCCATGTGTGAAAGATGAGGTTGTTGAAAAACATCAGGTTGCAAAGACTCT
Organism: Carcharodon carcharias; assembly: GCF_017639515.1. NCBI lineage: Eukaryota > Metazoa > Chordata > Chondrichthyes > Lamniformes > Lamnidae > Carcharodon > Carcharodon carcharias. The sequence goes on from NC_054468.1 coordinate 228,028,076, forward strand.
GGTATGATGACCTGCCATCTCCATCCCCGGGAGATGCCTCTCTCATCCCGATAATACCAAAAAGGTCATGCCGAGTTGAATCAGGCCATTCTTCAATGATGGTTTTCCACAGTTTCCGCAGTGCGGAACCTTTCACCGTTTCTTCTTAGAGCTGCTGGCATTTCTATTGTGTAAAATGTTAACTCAGTTTGGGGAACATCTTCAAGTTTGATGTCATTGAAATCAACTTGTAGATTCAAGGATCACTGGGCCAAAATCCTGGAACTCCCTCCTTAACAGCACCGTGGGTGTGCCTACACCATATGGACTGCAGCGGTTCAAGAAAGCGACTCACCACCACCTTCTCAAGGGCAACTAGGAATGGGCAATAAATGCCGGCCCAGCCAGCGATGCCCACACCCATTGAAAGAATATTTTTAAAAATGATACATGTTCTGCTTTTGCTGGGTTAGGCAATTGCTAGGTGTATCCAATGTAATTATCAACTTTCCTGTCTTGTACCTGATCACACATTCGTAACCTTGAAACTTTATCAGGAGATGTTGCAGTCTTGGCAGTGCACTGGTAATAGCTATCACCAAATCATCTCCAGTGGCTTATGGTCGGTCTCTACGACTAAGCACTGAAGCTAATGTTTCCTGCTCGATGTTGAATTAGTTGGATTGTGTTACAGACAGAGATCCCTTTTTGTAGTCTGCTTGTTTCCAGGCCTTTCTGTGAGGTATCTATCTCCAGGGTAGCTGTCTCCCTAGGCTCAGAAAGTTGCATTGTCGATGTTTCTGATAATGATTGTTTCAACACTTTGAAGAGGCATCAGTGGTCTTCGTGTCACAGGAAAGGCACGTCCTTTCTCAACAATTCCCTTAGTAAGGACGATTTTTGAGCGAAATTGGGAATGTATGGGGACAAGAAAGTAAAGAGACCTAGACACCTTTGAAGATTGTCCTTATATTTAGAGTTGGCATGGCTTTAATATCCTCTATTTTACTTGGATCAGGACATATGCTAGCACTGGAATAAATGGAACTGAAAAAAATTGACCTGCTGATGTCTTATTTCAGGCTATTGAACACCAGTCCTTCATTACATGCCTCCTGCATCATTAAGCGCAGGTTATGGTCACGTTCTTGCTTTTTCCTTCCCACAACAGCAATGTCATTGGCGATGCAGATGCATCCTGGGCACAATGCATGTAATGTGGTCCATGTGAGCTTGAAAGAGATCCTGGCCAACAGATAGCCCGAAAGGAAGACCTTGAAAACAGTACAGTCCGAATGGGTATGAAATGTAGTAAGCTCTTGTCACTTCTTGAGATGTTCAGACCAGTAGCTATGCTTGGCATCAAGCTTTGAGGAAAATATAATACCTAAAAATCTCTGATTTAACTCTTTTAATGAAGGTATTTTCTAAGGACAATTGTTCAAAGCTACGTTTGAATGTCGTGGATCAAGGCATACTCTCAATGATTTGTCCTTCTTTATGACATATGTAATGGAGGTACACCAATCAGTGTGCTCCTGTACTCTTCTGATGATTCCAACTTTCTCCCTTTTGTCTAATTCAACATTCAATTTCTCTTGGAAGTGGATGCTGCACTTATATGGTGGATCAATGGACGCACTTGCATTCACCTTCAAATGTAATGTTGCAGCTCCCTTAAAACTGCCAATTTTGTTGAAACATTCTGTATATGTGGATGTTAGGTCATGAACTGAGGTGATAGGGGTAGCATCTATGTTTTTGATGGTTGACGGTGTGAAATATGTGTTCACTGTTCTTCATCTCATTTTGCACATCATCGTCAGTTTTTGGTTTGTTAATCCTCCCATGTATATGTTTCTGGCAGGATACTGAAAGGCCATTCTTATTGCTTGAAGTGTTGTGTACGGTCTGTTTGGATCAGTGCACGGCTCTCTGTAGCTACATCAGCCTTTGCTCTAGTGCAGTGCCGCTGCCAATGGCCCTTTCTGCCCCATGCCTTGCAGAATTGCTGGAAAGCTGGAAATACCTTGGTACATGCAGAAAGCCACACCTTCCCCATGTTTTGCTGGGTTTGAGTATTCTAGCAAGTGCGACAACAATTGGGGTTGTGCTTAGGACCTGTAAACTTCATCGACCTGAGATGATCGCTTCATATTTATGTCCATCCTTGAGTAGTTCTTCGATGCGATACATTTTGGCCTTGTATAGTAGATCTTTCTGGAACACTTCCATGGGAGTAGATGCAATCAACATCTCAACAATTCTGCCTGCTAGCTCTGAGTTTGAAAAATCACAGTACATACTTTTTTCTCTGCATCTGCTGATGAAGTGGTCTATGGATTCTGTAGGCTGTTGTCAAAGTGACATGGACACTAGTCGATGAGTACGGAAGTTTAACCTGATCCTGAACCCATCTTCCAATGTAGTCCACATCTTTTGGTGAGCCTCTGGTTCCTCTGCTGTTAATCCTGATGTGTTCAGTCTCTATAGACCTTCATTCCCTATTGCTAGGTGATTTTTTATGGCTTGCTTGTCTGGTTCAGACACACCTGAATCAGGAAACCATAGCTCTGTAAGCTGTTTAAATATTGTGAAGTTGGATAGCAGCTTGGCTGCATCCCGATTCGGACTGGGGAATTTTGTGAATATTTTGACAATATCCCTTTGGCCTCCCTTCTCCTATCATACTTGGGATGAGTGTCACTGTAGCTGCTTTTGCACGTTTTTCTGAAACTCCAACGATTATATTCGTAACTTCTCTGGCCCAATTTTTATGAGTTTTGTTTTGTTTGACTCTCCCTTACTCGCTGTCGATCTGGCCCACTCCCTGGTCAATCACCTTTCCCGACTGAGCTAACCCAGTGCTGGTCCTCTTGACGCACTGTCCCACTCACAGAACTGACAGGCTACATACTGTAATCTCACCATGAGGGATCCATCTGTTTACCAGCTATCTATCTGAGCGCTTATCTCTGTACTGTGTCTTCAAGGATTTTCTATGCAGTCAGCACACTATAGTTTCAACATTGTCCAATGCTGCTATGGTCCACCAAAATATCAAGGGTTGTCTCATGCCACGTAGCATGATCTAAAACTGTTCACCATGTTATACCCACCCTTAATCTTGTTGCCAGGCTGAGGACTATGTCGTTTATAAGGAATGACTGCCGCACACCATGTCATGTTTTCTATAATGATATAGAGGCACCAATCACTCATAAGGGATTGGGTAAACATGTTGTGGGTTCATTTACTGAGAATAAGCACATGGGAATATTTATACAAAAGGTATAAGGCTTGAAGACATATCAGCAGAAAAGTTGTCTGTGCTGTGCTCTGCTTGAAAGCAAAAATGAAACTAAAGCTGGATTGCATGACACACTTCCTTCTACTGATGCCATGCTGCAATCCCTTAAAGGCATATGACAAAAACGGATATTTTACAACAATTAATGATAGCCGTCATGTTTACCATTATTGAGACTAGCTATAAATTCCAGATTTTATTAATTGAATTTAAATTCCAGCGGCTGCAGTGGTGGGATTTGAACCCATGTCGTGAGGGCATTAGCTTGGGCCTCCGGATTACTAGTCCAGTGACTAGGCTCATTGACTATGCCAATTAGAGCCCTAATGCTTATGTTAGGACCACCCTCTTAAATTTGGCATTAACTACGGAGACCATGTACCAGGGGTGTTCCACCCAGTTTGTTTGGTCTACAATGGCTGGACCAGCAGTCCATAAAGGGCTGCTGACCAAAGGTAAGTTAATTTACCTTTATGAAAGCACTTATTAACCTCAAAAAGCAAGTTTAATTTGTCTTCCCAGTGTATATTAATCAACTGAGTAGCATAACGATAGGGCTGCCAAACCCATTCGGCTATTTTGTTAATCTGAGTTATACCAACAATCTGCTTGTCACTGAATCATTAAGATTGTGAACATTTTTGATTGCACCTGATGTGAACTATTTAGAATATACAAATGTTAGTATTTAAATAATAGGAGGTATTCCTGGGTATAGATTCAGACCCAGAAGGAAAAAAAACGTTTTACTGGCATTCCATTTTAAGGTATACAAGACCTGTTCGGACCAGTGCTCTTATTTCCCAGTTTTTACTGTTTCTTCCTTCTGGGAAACGCAGGAACAGTAAGGTGTCTCGCATGCAACAAACTCTTGCAGCTAGAGAGTGAGAACAGGCTCAATTTCGCTACATATTCTACAAGCAGTCTTCTGGTGCAGCGGGTAGTGTCCCTGCCTCTGAACCAGAAGCTCCAGGTTTGAGTCTCACCCCAGGATTTGATGGCCAAGGAAGGTACTTTGATAACACTGCCAACCAGGTTGTGTATCAGCCTGCAAACCACTTCCAGCACACCCGAATGGCAGGCGGTAAGAGCAGGAGAGATGCCTGGTCAGCTCCAGGCTACAACAGGCCTGAGCAAGTTAGGGTCCCTGGGTGAACACAGCGCCACCATAGGTATCTCTACACAAATGGATATTCCTGTTTTAACCTTGCCTTAGCTTCTGATGATTTTGGGTTGGATAAATTAAACAGCCTGTCCAGACAATAGGAGGAAAGCGCAATGATGCTCTGGCAAGAGAGGGCTGACCGTGTAGGAGGGTCACTTCGTTGTCCATCAGTGTGAGAGTACCAATCACATCAGACTGTAAATTAGTCTCATCAGAATAAAATACAGCACCTCGCGACAGCGCCTTACACAAAAACCACTACTTTCCCGAGGGAAGGTGCAATTTTAAAAGGGAGCACTTAACATTCCCAAATGACTTAAAACATCTCTGCAGCTAAACAAGTGAGGTATAAAATGTCCTGGATTTGAGTTGAATCCAGTGCATGCATTAACTGATGGGAATGGAGCAGCCATTGTGGTCCTAGCTTGGGGTCCAGCGTGAGAAATACACAGCAATTACCACTGAGTTAAAGAGAATGTGCCAAATATGATACCTTTTTTTAAAAAAAAAATAGATTTTACACTTTCTCAAATTTCCCCTTGATTGCACGCCAGAGTATAGAAAGAAAGAACTTGCATTTATATAGCGCCTTTCACAACCCCAGGATGCCTCAAGGCATTTACAGCCAACGGAGTTCCTGTTGATTAAAGCAAAATACTGAGGATGCTGGAAGCCTGAAATAAAAACAGAAAAGTGCTGGTAATGTTCAGCAGGCTTGCGGCATCTGTGGAGAGAGAGAAACAAACAGACAAACAAAGGCTCTAGGGCCCGGGAGCGCAGGGTTGAGACATTTCCCGGCTCCACGAACCCCACCTGGGAAAAAAGTGCCCCAGAAGAAGGCGGAGTTTTCATTCTGGGCTGACGGGATTCTCTGGCCATTGGGCCTGATGCTCCTTGAATGAGGGCAGAGGCTGCCGGGTGCGGAGATGAGCTGGGCGGAAGTCTTGCCTCTGTGCCCGGCACCGTGTCCAAGATTTTAAAAATGCAATGAAGCAAAAAAAAAACCAAACACAGCCCTCCAGCCCTCACCTCTCACACTCCCTGAGCACCCCTTCCCACACACACACACCCACCCACTCCCTATGCCCAATCCATGCCAATCCATAGGAGCATAGAACCATTGAAATGTTAAGGCGCAGAAAGAGGCCATTCAGCCCATCATGTCTGCATCAGCCAAAAAGAAAGAGAAAAGGAGAAACCAGCTGCTCATTTTCGATCCCACTTCCCAGCACCTGGTCTTAGCCTTGCAGGTTACAACACTTCAGGTGCAGATCCAGGTACCATTTAAATGAGTTGAGCATTTCAGCCTCAACCACCAACTTAGGCAGTGAATTCCAGATGCCCACCATCCTCTGGATGATGAAGTTTTTCCTCATGTCCCCTCTAATCCTTCTACCAAGCACCTTAAATCTATGCTCCCTGGTAAATGGCCCATTAGCTGAGGGAAACTGGTCTTTCCTGTCTACCCTATCTAGGCCTCTCGCAATTTTATACACTTCAATTAGGTTTGCCCTCTGCCTTCTCTAAGGTTCTAAGGTTATTCAAAGGAAAACAACACTAGCCTACCTAATCTTTCCTCATAGCTAGCCATGGCAACATCTTTGAAAATCTTTCGTCCTGTCTCCAGAGCATTTATGTCCTTCCTGTAATTTGGTGGTCAGGGCTGTACACAAAATTCCAGTGTGGCCTGTTTTGTACATTTCCATCATTACATCTCTGCTTTTGTATTCTATTCCTTATCCAACAAAGGAAAGCATTCCACATGCTTTCTTTACCACCTTATCCATCTGTCCTGCTACCTTCAGGGACCTGTGGACATGCACTCCAACGTCTCTCACTTCCTCTACCCCCCTCAACATTCTCCCATTTATTGAGTATTCCCTTGCTTTTGCTTGCCCTCCCCAAGTGCATTACCTCACGCTTTTCCAGATTGAATTCTGTTTGCCTCTTCCCCGACCACTCAACCAAACCGTTGATATCGTTTTGGAGTTAACAGCTATCCTCTGCACTATCAACTACATGGCCAATCTTTGTGTTATCTGCAAATTTCCCAATCATGCCTCCCATATTTATGTCCAAACATTAATATATACAACAAACGGCAAGGGGCCCAACACTGAGGCCTGTGGTGCGCCACCGAGAATCACTTTGCATTCGCAAAAATATCCATCAATCATTACCCTTTGTTCCCTGTCATTGAGCAAATTTTGGATTCAATTTAAAAGCAAAGAACTGCGGATTCTGGAAATCCAAAACAAAACAAAAACAGAAATACCTGGAAAAACTCAGCAGGTCTGGCAGCATTGGCGGAGAAGAGCACAGTTGACATTGAGTCCTCATGACCCTTCAATAGAATTAAGTAAAAATAGGAAAGGGGTGAAATATACGCTGGTATAAGAGGTGGAGGGGAGGGGGGTGTTGGGACAAGAAGAGCTAGGTAAAGGGCCAGTGATAGGTGGAGATAACCAAAAGATGTCGCAGACAAAAGGACAAAGAGGTGTTGGAGGTGGTGATATTATCTAAAGGAATGTGCTAATTAAGGGTAGAAAGCAGGACAAGCAAGGTACTAGTGGGGGTGGGGTGGGGGGGAAGGAATCAAAAAAGGCTAAAAGGTAGAGATAAAACAATGGATGGAAATACATTTAAAAATAATGGAAATATGTGGGAGAAGAAAAATCTATATAAATTATTGGAGAAAAACAAAAAGGAGGGGGAAAAATCAGAAAAGGGGTGGGGATGGAGGAGAGAGTTCATGATAAAATTGTTGAACTCAATATTCAGTCTGGAAGGCTGCAAAGTGCCTAGTCGGAAGATGAGGTGCTGTTCCTCCAGTTTGTGTTGAGCTTCACTGGAACAATGCAGCAAGTCAAGGACGGACATGTGGGCATGAGAGCAGGGTGGAGTGTTGAAATGGCAAGCGACAGGGAGGTCTGGGTCATGCTTGCGGACAGACCAAAGGTGTTCTGCAAAGTGGTCACCCAGTCTGCGTTTGGTCTCTCCAATGTAGAGGAGACCGCTTTGGGAGCAACGAATGCAGTAGACTAAATTGAGGGAAGTGCAAGTGAAATGCTGCTTCACTTGAAAGGAGTGTTTGGGCCCTTGGACGGTGAGGAGAGGGGAAGTGAAGGGACAGGTGTTGCATCTTCTGCGGTTGCGTGGGAAGGTGCCGTGAGAGGGGGTTGAGGTGTAGGGGGTGATGGAGGAATGGACCAGGGTGTCATGGAGGGAATGATCCCTACGGAATGAGGACTTGAGACGTCAACTATGCTCTTCTCCACCGATGCTGTCAGACCTGCTGAGTTTTTCCAGGTATTTCTGTTTTTGTTTTTGGATTTAATTTGCCACCTTCTCCTGTATCCAATGGCTTCTCACTTTTTTTGACCAGTTTGCCATGTGGGACCTTGTCAACTGCCTTACAGAAATCCATGGAGACAACATCCACGACACTATCCTCATCAATCCTCCTTGTTACTTCCTCAAAAAATTCAATTATGTTAATAAAACACAACCTTCCTCTAACAAAACCATGCTATCCCTAATCAATCTGTGCCTTTCTATTTGATAATTTATCCTGTCTCTCAGAATTGGTTCCAATAATTTTCCAACCACAGAGGTCAGACTGACTGGCCTATAATTTTCGGCCTATCCCTCTCACCCTTTTTAAATATTAGTACAATGTTCGCAGACCCTCCAATCCTTTGGTACCTTGCCTGTATCTAGTGAGGATTGGAAAATGATCCTTGGAGCATCCGTTATTTCCTCCCTGGCTTCCTTTAACAACCTGGGATACAATCCATCTGGCCCTGGTTATTTATCCACCTTCAAGGACGTCAGTCCCTCCAGTACTTCCTCTCTCACTATGTTTGTTGTACATAATGTTTCACAATCATCCTCTTTAACCAGAATGTCTGCATCAACCCTCTCCTTAGAGACAAAGTACTCATTGAGAACCCTGCCCACACCTGCTGCATCAACACACAAGTTACCCTATACATCTCCGGTAGGCCCTACCCTTTCCTTAGTTATTCTCTTGCTCTTAATACACTGGTAAAAAAAAAAATCTTTGGGTTCTATTTGATTTTACCTGCCAATATTTTTTCATATCCCCTCTTTGCTTTCCTAATTTCCATTTTCACTTCACCCCTGTACTTTCTATACTCCTCTAAGCTTTTTATAGTATTAAGCTTTTTACGACTGTCATAAGCTTTCTTTTTCTGTTTTATCTTACCCTGTATGCTTCTAGATAACCAGGGTGCTCTAGATTTGTCAGTACCCCTCTTTTTCTTTGTGGGGCCAAATACACTACACCTGTAGAATCTCGCTTTAGAATGCCTCCCACTGATTTGACATTTTTTTCCCTTCAAGTAACTGTATCCAGTCCACTTGCGCCAGTTCACCTCTCAGCTTTGTAAAATTTGTCTCTCCGCAATTTAGGACTTTTACTCCTGTTCTATTTTTGTCCTTTTCTATAATGATGCTAAATCTAACTACATTATGGTCACTATCTCCAAAATGGCCCCCCACGGCTACTTCATCCACTTACCCAGCTTCATTTCCTAAGACTAAATCTAGAATTGCACCCCCTCTTGCTGGGCTTGTTACATGCTGGCTGAAAAAGTTTCTTGAATGCAGTTCATGAACTTTGCCCTTTGCCCTCTGTGCCCTTCACTCTGTTTATATCCTAATTGATATTATGGTAGTTGAAGTCTCTTACTATTACTACATTGTTGTTTTTTTTCACTCAGAAATCTGTTTACATATTTGCTCCTCTAACTCCCTTCCATTATTTGGGGGTCTATAGTACACTCCTAGCAGTGTGGCTGCCCCTTTTTTTTATTTCTGAGCTCAACCCATATGATCTCATTTGATGTTTCATTTAGTATATCGTCCCTCCTCACAGCTGGAATTGATTCTTTAGCCAATAATGCTACACCCTACCTTCTTTTGTCCCCCTCCCTATCCTGCCTGAAAAATCTATATCCAGGGATGTTGAACTGCCACTTTTCCCCTCCTTAAGCCATGTTTCCATTGTTGTGATGGTATCACGCTACCATGTTTCAATCTGTGCCCTCAGCTTCCACGATTTCCCACGTATTACAGGATACGCATTCCACATGACTGAGCTGTCTTGCCTTGGCTTCAGGTTTCATCCCTTATTTTAACTTTATTTGACTTTGGTTTACTTAAACTATTTTATTTCACCTAGCCTTGACTTAACCTTACTTCCCTATTGCTTGTGTTTCTTACTGAAATCTAAATGGCTCCTTCTCTTAAAAAGAGTATGGGCAGGATTTTACGTCCCGTGGGCAGGGGCCTCCCAACTTGATTGGGCGTAAAATAGCGTGCAATGAAATCGGGCAAACGTCCCGACATCATTGCGCACCCGCACAATAGTTCAGTCGTTGGTCGCGCACGAGAGTTGGCAGTGCACCCAACAATAATTAAGAGGCCTATTAGAGCCACTAATCAATTAACTTAAAGCAATTTTTCAGTGCCTGCCCAACCTTACAGATGGTGGGCGGGTGAATCGGCCAGGCGGCCTTTGGACTTTTTAGGAAACCTCATCTACGGGGCGGGGTGATTAATAATTAACCATTAAATAAAAAGTATAAAAAATTTTGGGAAGAATTTTTCAGATATATATGATTTTTAAAAACTGTATTCAGTGGTGGGGGGGGGGTACATAGTCTTCAGGGAGCTTTCAGTGCGCACTCATCTGCGCAAGCACAGGCTTTTGCGCTCGCACTCCTCCTGGCTTTTAATTGGCCAGCCAGCGTGAAATCGCGGTTGGGCGCTGATCGCGGGTAGCAGGCTGTTTCCCGGCCCCTCCTGGGCTTGCCCACTGCACCCACCCGACGACCTGAAAATCCTTCCCTACGCTTTTCTAATTTTCATCTACTTGAAGGCTGTCCCTAACAGCAATTTTTCACCAACCGATGAACCTACCTTTCTCCTCTGATGTCACTCTTGGATGTTTTCAAAACTCAGCCCTCCCATGCAGCTTTTTGACTCCTGGTCTCCTGCAGGCTGAGAAAGATAGAGGAAGAAAGAGAAAAGAGCGCCTCCCTTCTCTCCTCACCGAACTCCCTTCTCACCAAACTCTCAGTAATCCCACTCTGTACCAGTCGCACTCCGTGCCACCTCATGCCCTCTACCCACACTGCATGGCCCCTCATACCCACCATGCCAACTTATGCCCCACTACCCACTCCAATGGCTCTTTCTAACCCCTGTTCCAACTTAGTGCCAACTTATGTCAACCCATGCCCTCCACTCATCTTACACATACCATGCCAATTCACCCAGTATCCACTATGGGCAAGCCTCAGGACCCATGCTGAGGTTAAATAAAATAAAGTTCTAAGTGTCTCTTGATGAATTTACTATTTAAATAAAAACACTCATTCATAAAAAAAAACTATTCACTACATCTACATGCTTTCAACTACATCCTTACAAATACAAACATTTCATTCAAGTGCTTAATTCTTTATAAAAGCAAAGATTGGAATTCATAGTCCCACTTCAAAGTGTCTAGCACTTGGAGCAGTCAATCAAACCTGGGAAGGCACCCTACTGTGATAATGGAAGCTTGTGAAATCAGTCATGCAGTGCTAATCCAGTGTTGGTATCCAATATACACTTATGTCCACAGGCAGATTGGAATAGCAAGCAATGATTTTTTTTTAAAACACTCCAGACAGTTTTACAAAGGTTTAAAGATTTTAAATGCCTTGACAGTTGCTTTTGACAGTTCCAATGAGCTTGACACTTAATGAGTTTATGCACTTTTTATGCACATTCATGCCTACTTTTAACAAACCCAAGGGGCATCTTACCTGTCCCAGTGAGCACTTGACCTCCGCCAAAGGTGCCCCGGGGCCATACCCAAAAAGGTACCCCACCTCTTCAAAAGACTCCATAAAGCTCAGACCTATTGCTACCAGGTCTAACCTGTGTACATTGTGTTTCACGCGCCTGGGTCACCAAAGTTAGATGTGAGTGGAGGCAGCTGCTGATTAAATATGGGCAGGGGCTTCCGCGAAATGCCCATGTGCAAATCCCGGCCGGGGTCCATTCCCGCCCCTGGGAATATCGTATGTGCCATGTTCGGGGGTGGGAATTCTGGATTTTGGCCTCTTCCACCATTTATGCAAATGATGGAGAGGCTCTCCGTCATTGAGAAAATCCAGGCCAGAGTGAACGTTTCGAGTCGCTTATGACTTCTTCAGAACCCAGAAGTTCCTTTTGAAGTGCAGTGACTGTTGTAATGTAAGAAACGTGACAGCCAATTTGTGCACAGGAACATCCCACAAACAGCAATATGGCAATGATCAGATGATCGGTGCTTTTGTTTTGGTGATGTTGGTTGAGGGATAAATATTGTCCGGGGTACCGGGGACAAATCCCTGCTGTTCTCCAAAACAGCGTTATTGGATCTTTTGCATCCACCTGAGGGGGCAGGCAGGGTCTTGGTTTAAAGTCTTGTCCAAACAGTGTCATCTGCAACAGTGCGGAATTCCCTCAGTACTGCACAGGAGTGTCAGCTGAGATTTTGGTCTCAAGTCTTAGAGTGGGATTTGAACCCATAACTTTCAACCTACAGAAGACATCAGCTTACACTGACAACTTATTTGTATATGTAATACCTGTCTTGTAGAATCCTCTCAAGAAACTTGGAAGTGCTGGAATGAATATTAAAAGGCAAGAGGAGAAGTACACGAGGAGTAACTGAAGGCACTTTTAATGAGGTTTGAAAAGGGTTTGAAGGGCTGAGAGATAAGAAGACAGAAAGATTTTATGGACGTGTTTCCAGAGAATAGGATCTTGATGAATGAAAGGTTCCAAGCACTAATGGTGGAAAGGGGCAGGGAGGGAATACAAAGGAAGCCAGTCAGAAGGTTCAGGATATAATGGAGCTATGAATCAAGCTGTCAGAATGTGTCGCACAAACAAATCCCCCCCCACCCCGGACCCCCCACCAGATAGTTCTCCCCAGTATCCTGGGAAATATTTATTCCTCCACTAGCACTAAAGCAGATTACCTGGCTATTGTCACACTACTGTTTGTGGGATCTTGCTGTGTGTATATTTAGCTGTAGCATCTCCGTCATTACAACAGTGACTGCACTCCTTTATTGACTGCAAAGCAATCCGGGACTTCCTGAGGTCAATAAAGGAGCTATACAAATGCAAGTCTCCCTTTTTTTAAAAAAGAAAAATGTTCACTTTGAAAACTGTCCTAACTCTGTAGGGATAGTTAAAAGAGAAACTGGAAGATAGTGGAACAGCAATGGCAGGAGTTTCTGGGAGTAATTTGGGAGACACAGCAAAAATTCATCCCTAGGAAGAAGAAGCATACTAAAGGGAGGACGAGGCAACCATGGCTGGCAAGGGAAGTCAGGGACAGCGTAAAAGCTAAAGAGAAAGCATACAATGCGGCGAAGAGCAGTGGGAAATCAGGGATTTGGGAAGCCTACAAAGACCAACAGAGGACAACTAAAAAAGAAATAAGGAGGGAGAAGATTAAATATGAGGGTAAACTAGCCAGTAATATAAAAGAAGATTGCAAGAGTTTTTTTAGATATATAAAGGGTAAGAGAGAGGCAAAAGTGGACATTGGGCCACTGGAAAATGACGCTGGAGAAGTAGTAATGGGGAACAAAGAAATGGCGGAGGAACTGAATAGGTACTTTGCGTCAGTCTTCACGGTGGAAGACACGAGTAACATCCCCAAAGTTCAAGAGAGTCGGGGGGCAGAGGTGAGTATGGTGGCCATTACCAAGGAGAAGGTGCCAGGAAAACTGAAAGGTCTGAGGGTGGATAAATCACCTGGGCCAGATGGATTACACCCCAGAGTTCTGAAGGAGATAGCTGAAGAGATAGTGGAGGCGTTAGTGGTGATCTTTCAGGAATCACTGGAGTCAGGGAGGGTCCCAGAGGACTGGAAAATCGCTAATGTAACCCCCCGTTTAAGAAGGGAGTGAGGCAAAAGACGGGAAATTACAGGCCGATTAGCCTGACTTCGGTTGTTGGTAAGATTTTAGAGTCCATTATTAAGGATGAGATTTCAGAATACTTGGAAGTGCATGGTAAAATAGGGCAAAGTCAGCATGGTTTCATCAAGGGGAGGTCATGCCTGACAAATCTGTTAGAATTCTTTGAGGAGGTAACGAGTAGGTTAGACAAAGGAGAGCCAATTGATGTTATCTACTTGGACTTCCAGAAGGCCTTTGACAAGGTGCCGCACAGGAGGCTGCTCAGTAAGATAAGAGCCCATGGTGTTAGAGGCAAGGTACTAGCATGGATAGAAGATTGGCTGTCTGGCAGGAGGCAGAGAGTGGGGATAAGGGGGTCCTTCTCAGGATGGCAGCCAGTGACCAGTGGAGTTCCGCAGGGGTCAGTGCTGGGACCACAACTTTTCACTTTATACATTAATGATCAAGATGAAGGAACTGAGGGCATCCTGGCTGAGTTTGCAGATGACATAAAGATAGGTGGAGGGACAGGTAGTATTGAGGAGGCAGGGAGGGTGCAGAAGGATTTGGACAGGTTAGGAGAATGGGCAAAGAAGTGGCAGATGGAATACAACGTGGGGAATTGTGAGTTCATGCACTTTGGTAGGAAGAATAGAGGCATAGACTGTTTTCTAAATGGGGAGAGAATTCAGAAACCTGGAGTACTATGGGACTTGGGAGTCCTAGTCCAGGATTCTCTTAAGGTTAACTTGCAGGTTGAGTCAGTAGTTAGGAAAGCAAATGCAATGTTGGCATTTATTTTGAGAGGACTAGAATATAAAAGCAGGGATGTGCTGCTGAGGCTTTATAAGGCTCTGGTCAGAATACATTTAGAATATTGTGAGCAATTTTGGCTCCGTATCTCAGGAAGGATGTGCTGGCCCTAGAGAGAGTCCAGAGGAGGTTCACGAGAATGATCCCAGGAATGAAAGGCTTAACATATGAGGAACATTTGAGGACTTTGGGTCTATACTCAATGGAGTCTAGAAGGATGAGGGCGGATTTGGTTGAAACTTACAAAATACTGAAAGGCCTGGATAGAGTGGACTTGGGGACGTTGTTTCCATTAGTAGGAGAGACTAGGACCCGAGGGCACAGCCTCAGAGTAAAGGGAAGACCATTTAGAACAGAAATGAGGAGAAACTTCTTTAGCCAGAGAGTGGTGAATCTATGGAATTCATTGCCACAGAAGGCTGTGGAGGCCAGGTCATTGAGTGTATTTAAGACCAAGATAGATAGGCTCTTGATTGGTAAGGGGATCAAAGATTACGGGGAGAAGGCGGGAGAATGGGGTTGAGAAACTTCTCAGCCATGATTGAATGGCGGAGCAGACTCGATGGGCCAAATGACCTAATTTCTGCTCCTATGTCTTATGGTCTTATGGACACTAAGAATTAAATGCTGCAGTCATGTTCTTCGTAATAAGTACATGCTGAATGACAATGATGTAAATCTCAGCAGCAGTTTCTCCTCTTCTTCTGTCAGGGACAGTGTACTTTATTTATGATATATATTTGCATTTTTAAATAAATAATATGCTTAATGTGCAACTATGTGTGATGAATGACTCAAAGAATCAATGCTCCACTCTTCAGGTAGCGGGTGCAGGTATTAATCCACAATGATCAGCCCACAATTAGTTGAAACCAGTGGATAAACTTTACCCCAGTTAACTGCTAAGAGATGTCAAGTGTTGAATGTGGATTCAAGCCATTTGAGAAACTTGGACACATTATCTAGGCTGACACAAGTGCAGGATTGAGGGAATGTTGCACTGTCTGAGGTGCTGTCTTCCAGGTGATGCTGGGGCCCCATCTGCCCTCTCAGGTGGATATATCCAATGTGCAGGGGTATTCTCCCTTGGTGCCCCATCTAATTCCACTAACGCAGGTTATCTAGTCATTCATCACATTGCTGTTTGTGGGAGCTTGCTGTATACAAATTGGCTGGCATTGTTTTCCCTCAGTACAACAGGGTTGACACTTAAAAGAAAAGTATTTCATTGATCGTAAAGTGCTTTGGTATGTTCTGAGGTCATTGAAGATCATGGAAATTTGGAACTACCTCCCTAAAAAGGCTGTGGAATTTTCAATATTGAGGTTGGTAGATTTTGTTGGGTGAGGGTATCAAGGGATACGGAGGAAAGCAAAGATGTTAAGTGGTTAAGGTGGAGATCAGCCAGGGTCTAATTTTGAATGGCTTCCTCCTGTTCTTAATGTTTTTATGGGCTAATGCCTATACTCTCTTTGAACCCCTAATCTATGTGACTTGTAATTGTTCTTCAAGTGAGTTGTTAAATCAAGCTGAATGTTGAGTTCAAATGGGCAATAGGGCCTTTGTCATCTGAGTCCAGATTGAAAAAATATTAGGAGATATATATATATATGGTGAAATATTTATGGTTCCTGCAGAAAGATGACTAACATCACATCAACATGAGTTAACTGCACAGTCCAGGGAATCAGGCAATTTTCAACAACAAGCAATGGATGAGAGACAGAAATAATGATACATGTCCCAACAACATGCAGCTATTTTAAGGATAAATTCAACAGGCAGTGATTGTGTTTGCTAAGCACAAATGGTTTACTGTGTGCCTTGTTGGAAAAACGAGATGCTGTTTTCTTCACTCCCCATCTACATAACCAATTGCTGATTCTTCAGCTGGCTTCACCTCAGTGACCAACCTCTTACCTTTATGAGGGTCTATCTAGGCCATGGAGCACGGAACAAAATGGATTTTTGATTAGCCTTTTTGAGTTAACAACCATTTTGAAAATAGCTTGGTGAAATGTTTTCTCAAATAAAGCGTGTGTCTCACTGCTGAGTAACCACGAGTACCTCGACGCTCCACCAATCATCTGGTGAGTAAGGGGTTTGCTTTCATCATCTGCTCACTGTCCTCATATTTCTGTGACTGAATACCTCTGAGGTAATACATGTTTGTTCAGTCTAATGCACCCAGATCATTTAGCACTACAGCTACTCTGTGTACTCATTATTGTTTCAATACTAAATTTGTTGGCCTATGGCGATCTTTATGGGTCTCATTGTAGTGAGATGGCTGTAAATATTTGGACGCAGTCCTCAGTGGATTGATGGTTAATGGCTGTGAATTGTCCTTTGTACATTCAAACCGATGTCCAAAGGAAAGTTGCTAGGAAGTAAAACCGGGGCCCTGTCAGCCCTCTCAAGTAGATGTAAAAGATCCCATGGCCACTGTTTTGAAGAAGAGCAGGGGGAGTTTCTCCTGAGTGTGCTCGGTCAATGTTTATCCCTCAATAAACATGAGTTAAAATAGTTAACTCTGTCTTCCTCTCCACAGATGCTGTCAGACCTGCTGAGTTTTTCCAGCTAATTTTGTTTTTGTATCAGTTAAAACAGACTGGCCACTTATCCCATTACTGTTTGTGGGATCTTACTATGTACAAATTTGCTGTTTCATTTTTCTACATTACATAAGTGGCTACAAAATTACTTCGTTGTCTGGAAGGAGCTTTGGGTTGATCTTGACACCAGAGCTTCTGGCCTGATTGCTCCTCCCAACTCCCCTTCAACCCGCCATTGGTGCATTGGCTACTTGCTAAGGGTGATTCTTCCCCTCTCTACCTCCTCCTGCTCCTTTTTCTTCCCAAACTCTGAGGATGTGAAAGGCGTTATTTAAATGATTCCACAATTGGGCAGCACTTGCTGAGCAATCCTGAGTGTGCTGAAAATTAGAATCAAAATGTGGCTCACTCACACTGGCTAGAAGCAACATACAAGGCATTATCCTCTGCAGACAAAAGGAACATGTTCAGGCAT
Source organism: Carcharodon carcharias (assembly GCF_017639515.1). NCBI lineage: Eukaryota > Metazoa > Chordata > Chondrichthyes > Lamniformes > Lamnidae > Carcharodon > Carcharodon carcharias. Next base: position 228,045,351 of record NC_054468.1, read on the forward strand.
TGTGTCTTTCTTGAATTAAACAAAAGCCAAGGAGATAATACTTCCTGGTGCATTCTCCATGGCAAGGTCTCGCCCAATCAGAGCTGACTTGCCCCCTTTTCCCATGCAGTAAAAATTGTTGCTTCCTTTGAAATTTGCCATTCTTGCATTTGTCCTGATGAGCACGAGATAAAAAAGCTTCTACATGAACTTTTTTCAGAAATACTGAAGTTATTTACTAGCAAGTAACTATTTAAGTGAAAATGCTTTACTCTTGCAGCTGCACAGCTTACCAGCACAAGACAGTACCTTCCCATCAATTGTGAAGGTAGAAGCGGGCTGATCAATAGCCCCAGCGCCTGTAGACTTAGCCCTCTACATAGTATGTAGATGTATTGTGATGCATGCCTCTGTTCTTGATATATTTGCTTTGCTGGGAAAAACTCAGGGAAAATAAAAGCCAGGAAAGGCAACTTGGGGCAATGGTTGTGAGCCCTTACACAGGATCTTATTAAACACCTGAAAATATTGCAGCCAGCAGCATTCTCAACCACATCACTGCTTCCACAGAGAAGGTTGTGGAGAATCCAGGGGATCATGATTAGGCTGCTCTGTTTATTATGCGACGAGCTGGATGTGTGTCTGCCAAATCTCAGAGGAATCCATTCTCAATATCTTGGCTGCTGATTTTTTATTTGTCTAATCTGAGTGTGGATGAGAATTTAAATAAGAATGGTCCTCGCAGCCCAGGTTGCCAAAGCGACCGCTGTAATTCACAAGGAGCAGCCCCATGTTGGGGGTAAAAGCACTGAGTGGCAGCAGGCAGATTTGATGGCAGTGAGGGATTTATTTACCATCAACCTGCTACCCACTTCTCTTGATATTGCAGATTCAAACAGGAGAGGAGACCATTCAGCCCATTGCGTCCCTGTCAGTTCTATCAAAGGGTTATCCAATTAGTCCCACTTCACCAGCATGCCCCCGCTATACCACCCCCACCCCATCAGCAACACCCCACTCTCTCCCCATAGTCCTGAAACTTTTTGCCCCTATATCCAAACCCCTTTTGAAAGTTGCTATTGAATCTGCTTGCCTTTCAGGCAATGCATTCCAGGTCACAACACCTTGCTGTGTGAAAACATTCTCTACATCCTACCTTATGTTCTTCTGTCAATTGTTTTCTGTCTGTATCCCCTGGTTACCTACCTTCCTTATTTATTCTGTCAAAACTCTTCTTCATGTTGAACAGCTCTCTTAAATCTAAGGCCAACAATCTAGGTTATCTAGTTACTCCACCATTCTGAAGTCCCTCAGCCCTTGTACCATTCTGCTAAATTTCACCTGTAACCTCTCTAAGGTCTTGAAACCCTTCCTAAACTCTGGTAACAGAATTGGACACAATACTCTATCTGAGGCATAATCAGCGTTTACAGATGTTGAGCACAATTCCTTGCTTTTACACAATGCCTTGATTTATAAAAGACTCGATATAGATAAGCAGCAGGGTTTCAATAAAAAGGGAGACCGTCTATTCAAAGACAAAATGAAACAAAGGCCTTGTCTGTCTGCTACAATCTCAACACATTATCACAATCTTCACAGTGCAGAAGAAGGCCTTTCAGCCCATTGAGTCTACAACTGGCTCTCTGAAAGAGCATCCTACCTAGTCCCACTCCCTTGCTTTATCCCTGTAACTTTGCACATTCTCTCTTTTCAGGGAGCAATCCAATTCCCTTTTGAATACCTCGATCGAACCTGCCTCCACCACCCTCTCAGGAAGTTTGTTCCAAACTCCAACCACCCTCTGAGTGAAAAATGTTCACTCTTACTTCTTTTGCCAATTATTTTGAATCTGCACCTTCCAGGTCTTGATGTTCTCTTAAGTGGGAAGTTTCTCACTATTTACCCTGTCCATATCCCTCAGGATCTTGACCACCTCTATGGAATCATTGCTGTGAATTTCCTCTGTATTCTTTTCAATGCCTTCACATCCTTCCTCAAGTATGGTGCCCAGAACTGTATGTGGTATTCCAAATGGATGCAGTATTCCAGATGGGGTCCAACACAAGTTTTTTTAAATTTTATTCATGGGATGTGGGGTGTCTAGGCCAGCATTTATTGCTTATCCATAATTGCTCTCACCCAGAGGGCATTTAAGAGTCAACCACATTGTGGGTCTGGAGTCACATGTAGGCCAGACCAGGTAAGGACAGCAGATTTCCTTCCCTAAAGGGCATTAGTGAGCCAGATGGGTTTTTGTGGCAATCAGTAATGGTTTTGTGGTCAGCCAGATTTTTATTGAATTCAAATTTCACCATCTGCTGTGGTGGGATTCAGACCCAGGTCCCCAGAGCATTACCCTGGGTCTCTGGAATACTAGTCCAGTGACAATACCACTATGCCACCACCTCCCCATGACCTCAACATGACCTCCTTACTCAATGCCCCTAGTAATAAAGCTTAAGATATTATATGCTTTATTAACTGCTCTCTCAACATGTCCTGCCATCTTCAATGACTAATGCACATATACACTGAGGTCCCTCTGCTCCTGCACCTCCTTTAGAGTTTCTCCTTTTATTTTATACTGTCTCTCCATATTCTTCCTGCCAAAATGAATCACCTCACATTTCTCTGCATTGAACTTCATCTGCCACTTGTCTGTCCAATCCACCAACATGTCTATGTCCTTTTGAAGTTCAAGATGATCCTCATCACAGTTGGCAATGTTTCCAATCTTCACATCATCTGCAAATTGTGAAATCATGCCCTGAACACCACAACCTAAGTCATTAATATAGATCAAGAGCAGCAAGGATCCCAACACTGACCCCTGGAGAAATCCACTACAAATCTTCCTCCAATTTGAGAAACATCCAGTAATCACTATTCTCTGTTTCCTGTCACTCAGCCAATTTCTTATCCAAGCTTTGTTTTTATTCATTTATGGGGTGTGAGCTTCGCTGGCTGGGCCAACATTTATTGCCCTTCCCTAATTGCCCCTTGAGAAGGTGGTGGTGAGCTGCCTTCTTGAGAACTGTAGTCCACATGATGTAGGGAGTGTAGTTAGGGAGGGAGTTCCAGGATTTTGACCCAGCGACAGTGAAGGAACGGCGATATGTTTCCAAATCAGGGTGGCGAGTGACTTGGAGGGGAACTTCCAGGTGGTGGTGTTCCCATATATCTGCTGCCCTTGTCCTTCTAGCTGGTAGCAGTTGTGGGTTTGGAAGGTGCTACCTAAAGAGCCTTGGTTATTTCCAGCAGTGCATCTTGTAGGTGGTACACACTGCCTCCAGTGTTCATCGTTGGCAGAGAGGGTCAATGTTTGTGAGTGGGGTGCCAATCAATTGGGCTGCTTTGTCCTGGATAGTATCGAGTTTCTTGAGTGTTGTGGGAGCTGCACTCATCTAGGCAAGTGGAGAATATTCCATCACACTCCTGACTTGGGCCTGTAGATGGTGGACAGGCTTTGAAGAGTCAGGAGGTGAGTTACTCACTGCTGGACTCTGAGCCTCTGACCAGCTCTTGTAGCCACAGTACTTATATGGCTAGTCCAGTCCAGTTTCTGGTCAAATGTGAAACCCAGGATGTTGACAGTGGGGGGATTCAGTAATGGTAAAGCCATTGAATGTCAAGGGGCGATGGTTAGATTCTCTCTTGTTGGAGATGGTCATTGTCTGGCACTTGTGTGGCATGAATGTTACTTGCTACTTGTAAACTCAATCCTGGATATTGTCCAGTACTTAAAAACAAAAAAAACTGCGGATGCTGGAAATCCAAAACAAAAACAGAATTACCTGGAAAAACTCAGCAGGTCTGGCAGCATCGGCGGAGAAGAAAAGAGTTGATGTTTCGAGTCCTCATGACCCTTCAACAGAACTGACTGAATGTTAGAAGAGGGGTGAAATATAAGCTGGTTTAAGGTGGGGTGGGGTGAGGGGGGAGGAAGAGAAGTGGGGGTGTGGTGGTTGTAGGGACAAGCAAGCAGTGATAGGAGCAGATAATCAAAAGATGTCACAGACAATGGAACAAAGAGGATTGGAGGTGGTGATATTATCTAAACGAATGTGCTAATTAAGAATGGATGGTAGTACCATCCATGTTGAACATTGTGCAATCATCAGCGAACATCCCCACTTCTGACCTTATGAAGGAAGGAAGCAGCTGAAGATGGTTGGGCCTTGGACACTACCCTGAAGAACTCCGGCAGTGATGTCCTGGAACTGAGATGACTGCCTTCCCACAGCCACAGCCATCTTCCTTTGTGCTAGGTATGACTCCAACCAGCGGAGAGTTTTACCCCTGATTCCCATTGACTCCAGTTTTGCTAGGGCTCCTTGATGCCACACTCAGTCAAATGCTGCCTTGATGTTAAGGGCAGTCACTCTCACCTCAGCTCGGGAGTTCAGGTCTTTTGTCCATGTTTGAACCAAGGCTGTAATGAGGTCAGGAGCTGAGTGGCCCTGGTCGAACCCAAACTGGGCATCAGTGAACAGGTTATTTCTAAGCAAGTGCCGATTGATAGCACTGTTGATGACCCTTTCCATTACTTTACTGATGATCAAGAGGAAACTGATGGTGTGGTAATTGGCTGGGTTGGGTTTGTCCTGCTTTCTGTGTACAGGACATACATGGGCAATTTTCCACATTGCCAGGTAGATGTCTAATTTCCCTTTTATTCCATGATCTAGAATCTTGCTCAAGTCTGTTGTGTGGCACCAAATCAATTGCCTTTTGAAAATCCGTTTGGACCACATCAACTGCATTGCCCTTATCAACCTTCTGTGTTACCTCCTCAAAAAACTCCAGCAAGCTAGTTAAACATGATTTTCCCTTAATGAATCCATGTTGGCTTTCCTTAATTATCCTGCACTTGTCTAAGTGACTATTGATTTTGTCCCAAACTATTGTTTCCAAAAGTTTCCCTACCACTGAAGTCAAACTTCTCTTCCTCAAGAGGTGATTGAGGCAGAGCCCTTGAATATCTTTAAGGCAGGGGTAGATAGATTCTGTAGTTGCCAGCTTAATTCTTGCACCCCTTTTTGAATAAGGGTGTAACGTTCATAATTCTCCAATCCTCTGGCACTACCCTGTGTCTAAGGAAGGCAGGAAGAGTATCACTAGTGCCACTGTAATTTGCACTCACTTCCCTCAGTATTCCTGGATGCATCTCATCCAGTCCTGGTATCTTATCTATTTTAAGTAAAGATAGCCTTTCTAACACCTCCTCCTTCTCAATTGTAAATTCTTCTTGTGTTACCAGTTACCTCCTCCTTCATTTCGACCTTCCTTTGTAAAGACAGGTGCAAAGTGATTGGTTAATACCTCTGTTATTTCTTAGCACTATTTGAAGAAGATATCTGAAAGCTAAGAGCTAAGAAAATTAACATGCTACTGAGTTTAATCGATTCTCAGTCTAAGTCACCTGGGTCAGATGTTGCACAGATTAGACAAGGGATAAAGGTGCCCAAGTAGCTCAGGATCAGGTATAGTGCAGACAAGAGGCAAAATAAAGCTGATGAATGTAGTCCCAGGTCAGCTTATAGCTCTGTTAAAAATGGAATGAACATCTCTCTACCCAGCTATCTCATTAAGAAATTCCCTTTACCCAGTCCCACAATCAGAGGAGAAAGTGTTGTCCCCTCGTCAGCCATCATTGTGATTTCTGAGAGTGAGATGATATTTGAGTGAGGAGTTTTTTTCCCCAAACACACTGATGCTGGATATACTGAGGTGCATAATGTTCAGTGATCTCTTCAAGACATATTGTAACTACCACACCTTTCCGCATGAAGGAAGACTTGACCTTATTGACCAGAAAAAACTGAAGCTAAACCCAGGAGATAATGATTATGGGTGGGTTGTCTTATGAGGAAAGGTTGGACAGACTAGGCTTGTATCCGCTGGAGTCTAGAAGAATAGGAGGCGATTTGATTGACACATACAAGATCCTGAGGGTTCTTGACAGGGTGGATGTGGAGAGGATGTTTCCTCTTGTGGGAGAATCTGGAACTCGGAGTCGCTGTTTGAAAATAAGGGGTCACCCATTTTGGGGCAGAGGTGAGGAAATTTTCTCTCTCTCAGAGGGTGGTGAGACTTTGGAATTCTCTTCCTCAAGAGGTGTTTGAGGCAGACCCCTTGAATATCTTTTAAGGCAGGGGTAGATAGATTCTTGACAAGCAAGGGGATGAAAGGTTATCGGGGGTAGGCAAGAATGTGAGTTACAGTCAGATCAGCCGTGATCTTACTGAATGGGGGAGCAGGCTTGAGGGGCCGAGTGGCCTATTCCTGCTCCTAATTCGTATGTTTGTACGTTTATATGCTGCAGTCATACCCAAATTTGACATGCCTTTACAAATAACAGTTTTGAAGTAGAATTATCTTGTGAAATTCCAACTATTTATGGAGACTTCATTTAAAATACTGCCCCATGAGTGAGAAATGATCAGAAATTGTATTTTCTTCCTAATTCCTTGCAGGGTTTGAACAATTTTGAACAGGGTGGAAATTAATTTAAACTAATTCCATTTGGAGCCTGCCTGGATTCATGGTAAATCTGCTTCTGTTATCAAGCCTAAAGGATATTTAAAGAGAAAATGTTCTCAGTACTGGAGGTGAGGGGAGGTACACTAAGATTGATGGTGCACCACCCAATTGTCGCCAACTTAACACTTTTTATGCCAAGATAATAAAATTCCACGATTGTGCGGGAAAAGAAAGAAAGGCTTCTACTTATTTCACAACCAGGAGATGTCTCAATAACTTCACAACCAATGAAATGCAGACACTGTCTAAAGTGAAGATCAGTTTGTGCACAGTGAGGTCTCACAAACAGCAGTGCAACAATGACCAGTTCATCCATTTTTGATTTAGTGATAGACATTGGCCAGGACACCGTGGAAGAGTTCCTCTGCTCATATTTGAAATAGAGCCACGTCATCTTCTGCATCCCCTCAATCAGGCAGATGGGGCATCCATTTAACATCGCATCCAAAACATGGCACCTCTGACAGTGCAACACTCCCTCAGTACTGCAATGGAATGTCAGCTTAGATTTTTATACTCAGGTCCTAGAGTGGGACTTGAACTCAGAACCTTCTGACTCAAAGGTGAGAGTGCTACCAACTGACCCACAGCTAACACAGGAATCATGCTCTAGAGCAGGCTTGTCCAAATTGCGGCCAACAGGCCACATCGCGGACCCCAAGGCCTCTGGACTCAGGCACCAAACTTGCTGGATATTCAAATAATTTCCATTTGAAAATGCTGCAAAGTTGCTTGTTCAATCATCAGCTGATAGGCTCAAATGCAGGGAGAAGCCAGTTCATGATTGGGTGTGCAGAAAGCTGTGGGAAGGTAGGTTTTCATGGTATGTTGTAGGCCTGGAGCAAGAGCGAGAGGGAGAGCGGACTTCAGAGCGGGGCCTCGGAGTGAGGGGGAGAGCGGGCCTCAGAGCGAGAGGGAGAGCGGGCCTTGGGGTGAGAGTGAAGGGGAGAATGGGCCTCAGAGCAAGGGGAAGAGCGGGCCTCAGAACTTGATGGAGAGCAGGCCTGGGAGTGAGAGCAAAGGGTAGAGTGGGCCTGGGAGTGAGACAAAGGGGGAGGGCAGGCCTAAGAGCAAGAGCGAAGGGGAGAGTGGGCGTTGAAGTGAAAGTGAGAGGGACAGCAGGCCAAAGAGTGAGCATGGGGCCCACCGGTGTGAGAGCAAGGGGGGAGAGTGCGTGTGAAGCAGTGTGTGTGTGTGTGTGTAAGGGGGGAGGGTGTGTGTGTGTGTGTGTGTGTGTGTGTGTGTGAGGAGGATGGAGGGAGTGTGTGTGTGTGTGAGGCAGTGTGAGTGTGTAAGGAGGGATGGGGTGTATGTGAGGAGGAGGGAGTGTGTGTGTGAGAGTGGGGAGCTTGTGTCTGTGTGTGTGTGTGTGTATGAGGGGGTGAGTATTAGTGTGGGTATGAGGGTGAATGTGAGTGTGTGTGAGAGAGGTGAAAGAGGAAAGAGAGAGCGAGAGAGTGTGAGTTTGTGTCTGGCTCACTCCCAGTCTCAGGACTCTCATTCACCCTCACCCCCACACATCAACATCACCCATCCTTCACAGTGGGTGTGATTAAAGAGCACCCTGAGACTGGGAATGAGCTGGAAACATACTCTCACTCGAATCATCATCTTTATTTAATACTCATTTTTAAAAACTATCAATTGATTGCTTTGATTTTTTTTTGCTCAGCAAGTTGTTCCTTTTCATAAGTCAGCTTTTTAAAAAAAAAATGTGCTTAATTTTGTGCCAAAACCTATCTTTCTGCAAATTGGTCATCAGACCCTTGAGTGAGAAAAGAATTGAAAATGCAGCCCACCTGAGCGAACAGGTTGGACAAGCCTGATCTAGAGGAAATTAAAGTCTCATGAGGCATCTCTGGCATGAAGGAAGCTCCTACAATCTCTTCTCACTAAAGCGAAAGCAAAACACGGTGGAAGCTGGAAATCTGAAATAAAATTAGGAAAAGCTGGGAAACACTCAGAAGGTCAGGCAGCATGTGTAGCAAGAGAAACAGTTAAAAATTCAGATCGACCACCATCAAGAACTTAAACACTTCTTAGAGAAGTACAGAGATCACAATGTGGTAATGAGCTACAGGGAGCGAGGGATCCCAGTTACGGTCCCCAGTCAGTTTTAAAACAAGTGATCACTGCTACACTAGAGACATGTGATAAAGAGGGGGAAACTGGCCCTGTTAAGTGGAAAGAATGGAGAGGTTGGGTTCATTTTCTTTGGGCAGAGGAGAGACTAAGAGGAGATTTAATTGTGGTATAAAACAATTATGAGTGGCCCAGTTGACGCAGGAAGCTCGGGTTGCCGTGGCAACATGCATGTTGTAGTTGAGAGCTGTGGACAGGGATGGTCCAAAGTTCTTTCCATCACATGGTTGACCAGAAATCTCTCCCACTTCCCTACCTGCCACTGTCATGTGTTGGAAGGGGTTACAGGTTGATACTCAACCTGTTTTGCCACATTATGAACACACCTTCCTTGGCCATCAAGTCCTGGGGTGGGGCTTGACCCTGAAGCTTCAGCCCCAGAGATGCTACCCACTGCACCACAAGACCTCCTTGATGAAGTGGATAGGAAGGACCCATTTCCCTAAGCCAAGAGGTCAAGTGAGTGCAGACTTAAAGTGGTTTGGAGCAGAATTGGAAAGACTCGTATTTATTTAGCATCTTCCACAATCACCGGACATCTCAAAGCACTTTACAGCCACTGAAGTACTATTGAAGTGTGGTCACCGTTGTAATGTAAGAAATGCAGCAGCCAATTTGTGCACAGTGAGCTCCCACAAACAGCAACGTGACAATGCCCAGATCACCTGGTTTTGGATGTTGATTGAAGCAAATTTAATATTGGGCAGAACACTAGAAAAATCTCCCTTACTCTTCTTCAAGTTAGTGGCAAGGGGTCTTTTACATCCACCCAAACAGGTAGATGGGACCTTGGTTTAACCGTGAAAGGCAGAACACCTAGCAGTAGAGCAATCTATCTGGAGCATCAGCCTTGACTTTTACGCTTAAGCTGTAGGACGGGATTTTACACACCCACCCGCTGCTGTGATCCTCCGGTCCCGCTGCAAGTCAATGGACCCCTGGCCGGGGGACCACCTCGCCCGCAGCAGGTCCCACCCCCGATGGGGATGGAAATTCCCGGCCGTAGAGTGGGAATTGAACCGGGAGCCTTTCAGCTCAAGAGTGCTACCATAAACAGCACAGCTTGTGGAGATGCTCAAACTTTGCCTCTACAACCTGACTTAATGTGCAGCATAAAAAAACCTTCTCCCCCTAACATGCACCGAAATGCATTGAGAAGCTGGCACAGAAAGAGCAGCGATTTCTTAAAGCCCGTTGCTAATAGTCACAGCACATTCTTCAAGGGTTGCGTTTGTAGGAGATAACCTTTATGTGTTGCTGTGATATCCAGGCTCGATATGATTGCGCATTGTTCTTTTGACTTCTGGACTCAGATTGCGAAAATATAATTTCCTGCCCACCCAGAAGTTACATTTGAAACAGCTGATGCAGAAGATTTCTGATCAGATGGATAAGGTGGTCAAGAAAGCACATGGAATGCTTTCCTTTATTGGATAAGGCATGGAATACAAAAGCAGAGATGTAATGATGGAACTGTATAAAATGCTGGTTAGACCACGGCTGGAATTTTGTGCCCAGTTCTGGTCACCACATCACAGGAAGATCATATTTGATCTGGAGAGAGTGCAGAGGAGATTTACAAGAATGTTGCGTGGAGTGGAAATTTTCAGCTATGAGGAACAATTGGATAGGCTCGGGTCATTTTCCTTAGAACAACCTTAGAGCAGAAGAGGCAGAGGGGAGACTGAATTGAAGTGTATAAAATTACGAGATGCCTAGATAGGGTAGACAAGAAAGACTTGTTTCTTCCTAGCTGAGGGGTCAACTACCAGGGGGCACAGAATTAAGGTGATTAGATAGAAGGATTAGAGGGGACATGAGGAAAAACTTTTTCATCCAGAGGGTGGTGGGTCTCCCTCCTGGAAATCACTGCCATGCTCAACTCATTTAAAAAGGTACCTGGATCTGCACCTGAAGTGCTGTAACCTGCAAGGCTATGGAGCGGGTGCTGTAGGGTGGAATTAGAATGGGCGGCTAGCTTTTTCAGCTGGCGTAGACATGATGGGCTGAATGGCCTCTGTCTGTGCCGCAACCTTTCTATGGTTCTATGGTATCCTTTAAAACCCCGGAGTTGAATTGAAGTTCAGGTAACTGAACTTACACACAGTAACTTTCCAGAAAAGGTCAACTTACAATTCCAGACCTCAGGTGACCTTGTTTGCCAGCTTTGGTCAGTGTCATTTCTTGTAATTTTTTTTAAAAACAGGTCCTCTTTGTATGTTTTTGGTTAGCTAGTGAAGTTTTTGGTAGATCTCACTCAAACAGAATTTCCTGTCGCTGGGACAAAGTAGGGAGACAACTGCACTCAAGGAAAACAAGGAAGTAGAAGAACATTGATACACTTATCATGAAAAGCTGAAGTGATGAATATGGGATTTCTACATAACTCAGCAACACGTGGATTAGGGCACTGAGAGGTCAATCTAATTATTAGAATGGATTGTTTGTAATACATATGGTGCTTGCTTATTGTTAACTGAACAGTAGGCGGGTTCCTGTTGGTAGACAGCAGATCTGAGTGTCAGTTCCAACCTGAGGCCTTCTCTTGTATTATTTTGATATTCCTTGGCAGAAATTTCCTGAGGAATTGCAAATAAAAGCAGCTAATTATTGCTATGCCAATTTGGTTATTTACTCAGGTGGAACAATTTGTTTAGAACAAAGATCAAGGCAGCTTCTTTTGAAATTACTCGCAGAGAAAATTAAACAGAAATGGAATCACTTTGGCATCATCAGCAGCTGATAATGTCCAGGCTGGCTTATAAATTGAATTCCAAGCTTGTTCATGGGCCAAACACTTGTAAAATTTCAGATTAAAACATAATTTTTAAGACAAGTTTTTTTCATTTACCAGATGTGAGGGTTGCTGGCTAGGCCAGCATTTATTGCCCATCCCTAATTGCCCTTGAGAAGGTGGTGGTGAGCTGCCTTCTTGAACCGCTGCAGTCCCTGTGGTGAAGGTACACCCACAGTGCTGTTGGGGAGGGAGTTCCAGGATTTTGACCCAGTGACAATGAAGGAACGGCGATATATTTCCAAGTCAGGATGGTGAGTGGAGCTTCCAGGCAGTGGTGCTCCCATCTATCTGTTGCCCTTGTCCTTCTAGATGGTAGTGGTTGTGGGTTTGGAAGGTGCTGTCTAAGGAGGCTTGGTGAGTTCCTGCTGTGCATCTTGTAGATGATGCACACTGCTGCCACTGTTCGTCATTGGCGGAGGGAATAAATGTTTGTGGATGCCAATCAAGCAGGCTGCTTTGTCCTGGATGGTGTCAAGCTTCTTGAGCGTTGTGGGAGCTGCACTCATCCAGGCAAATGGAAGGTATCTATCGCACTCTTGACTTGTGCCTTGTAGGTGGTGGACAGGCTTTGGGGAGTCAGGAGGTGAGTTACTCACCACAGGATTCCTAGCTTCTGACCTACACTTGTAGGCACAGTATTTATATGGCTAGACCAGTTTCTGGTCAATGGTAACTGTGGTCATGAAAGAGACACCAGGATGGTATGTTGCCTCCCTGGTGCCACGGTCCAGGATGTCTCTGATCGGGTTCGGGACATTCTGAAAGGGGAGGGAGAACAGCCAGAAGTCGTGGTACACATAGGTACTAACGTCAGAGGCAGGAAGAGTGACAAAGTCCTGCAACGGGAGTTCAGGGAGTTAGGCAGAAAGTTAAAAAAACAGGAGCTCTAGGGTTGTAATCTCAGGATTACTCCCTGTGCCATGTGCCAGTGAGGCTAGAAATAGGAAGATAGTGCAGCTGAACACGTGACTGAACAGATGGTGTAGGATGGAGGGTTTCTGATATCTGGATCATTGGGATCTCTTCCAGGGCAGGTGGGACCTGTACAAGCAGGACGGGTTGCATCTAAACTGGACGGGCACCAATATCCTGGCTGCGAGGTTTGCTGGTGTCATTCAGCAGGGTTGAAACTAGAATGGCGGGGGGGGTGGGAACCAGAGCAATAGGTCAGTAGGTGAAATAAATGACTGGGAACCAGTGAATGTGGCCAGTGGGACTAAGAGGAAGAGCAGGCAGGGAGAAATTACTGAACACAATAGGACTGGGGGTCTGAAATACATTTGTTTCAATGCAAGAAATATAACAGGCAAGGTAGATGAACTTAGAGCGTGGATTAGTACTTGGGACTATGATGTTATTGCTATTACAGAGACTTGGTTGAAGGATGGGCAGGATTGGCAGATAAACGTTCCAGGATTTAGATGTTTCAGGCAGGATAGAGAGGGATGTAGAAGAGTTGGGGGAATTGCACTGCTGGTTAAGGGGAATATCACAGCTGTACGACAGGAGGACACCTCAGTGGGCTCATGCAGTGAGGCAATATGGGTAGAGCTCCGGAATAGGAAGGGTGCAGTCACAATGCTGGGGGTTTACTATAGGCCTCCCAGTTGCCGGCGGGAGATTAAGAAACAGTTATGTAGGCAGATTTTGGAAAGATGTAAAAGCAATAGGGTTGTTGTGGTGGGTGATTTTAACTTTCCCAATATTGACTGGGAATCACTTAGTGCTAGGGGTTTGGATGGTGCAGAATTTGTAAGGTGCATCCAGGAGGGCTTCCTGAGACAATATGTAGACAGTCCAACTAGAGAAGGGGCAATACTGGACGTATAATTAGGGAATGAACCCAGCCAGGCGGTTGTAGTTTCAGTAGGAGAGCATTTCAGGAAAAGTGACCATAATTCGTAAGTTTCAAGCTACTGGTGGATAAGGATAACAGGAATCCTCGGGTTAAGGTGCTTAATTGGGGGAAGGCTAATTATAACAATATTAGGCAGGAACTGAGGAATCTAGACTGGAGGTGGATGTTTGAGGGCAAATCAACAACTGACAGGTGGGGGGCTTTCAAACGTCAGGTGATAAGAATTCAGGACTGGCACGTTCCTGCCAGGATGAAGGATAATCATGGCAAGTTTCAGGAATCTTGGATAATGAAGGATATTGTGAGATTAGTCAAAAAAGAAAAGGGAAACATTCATAAGGGCTAGAAGGCTGGGAACAGATGAAGCCCGTGGAGAATATAAAGAAATTAAGAAGAAATTTAATCAAGGAGTCAGGAGGGCTAAAAGGGGTCATGAAAAGTCACTGGCAACCAGGATTAAGGAAAATCCCAAGGCCTTTTATACATATGTAAAAAGCAAGAGGGTAGCCAGGGAAAGGGTGGGCCCACTCAGGGACAGAGGTGGGAATCTGTGTGTGGAGCCAGAAGAAATGGGAGAGATACTAAATGAATACTTCTCATCAGTATTCACCAAAGAGAAGGACTTAGAGGTCGATTTGTCTAGGGAAGAGTGTGTAGATAGCTTGCATCATGTTGAGATCAAAGAAGAGGAGGTGTTAGGCATCTTGAAGAATATTAAGGTGGTTAAGTCCCCAGGGCCAGATGGGATCAACCCCAGAGTACTAAGGGAGGCAAGGGAGGAGATTGCTGGGGCCTTGACAGAAATCTTTGTATCCTCACTGTCTATGGGTGAGGTTCCAGAGGACTGGAGAATGGCCAATGTTGTTCCATTGTTTAAGAAGGGTCGCAGGGATAATCCAGGAAATTTCAGGCCGGTGAGCCTTACGTCAGTGGTAGGGAAACTATTGGAGAAGATTCTTCATGACAGGATTTACTACCATTTGGAAGCAAATGGGCGTATTAGTGAGAGGCAGCATGGTTTTGTGAAGGGGAGGTCGTGTCTCACTAACTTGATCGAGTTTTGAGGAAGTGACAAAGATGATTGATGATGGAAGGGCAGTGGATGTTATATACATGGATTTCAGTAAACCCTTTGACAAGGTCCCTCATGGCAGACTGGTACAGAAGGTAAAGTTGCACAGAATCAGAGGAGAGCTGGCAAGATGGATACAGAATTGGCTAGGTCATAGAAGACAGAGGGTAGCAGTGGAAGGGTGCAATGGAGAGCTGTGACTAATGCAGTTCCACAGGGGTCAGTGCTGGGACTTTTGCAGTTTGTAGTAAACATAAATGATTTGGAGGAAAATGGGCTAATTAGTAAGTTTGCAGACAACACTAAGGTTGGAGGAGTTGCATATAGTGAAGAGGATTGTCAAAGGATACAACGGGATATAGATTGGTTGGTATAGAGACTAGGGCAGAGAAATGGCAGATGGAGTTTAATCCAGACAAATGCGAGGTAATGCATTTTGGAAGGTCTAATACAGGCAGAAATTATACAGTAAATAGCAGAACCCTTAATTTGCTCACAGCAAGCTCCCTGTAGTGGAAGGATCTGGTACCTAAAGGGTTAATGTGGAACTGCCCACATGGTGACGTAAGGAGGCACTAGACCTAAGGCCAGTCTAGAGATAGGTAGCAACATGTAAGGATCTAGTATGGGGTCCTCTCCATACCTGCACCCTATACGGTAAACATATACATAGTTCAGTGCTGTTATTAAAGACTTCTTTGTAACTTCAACAAGACTGCTTCATGGTGTCCAAGCAGTACACATCATGTAGCAACAACAGAACAGATAAGCTCCCACAAACAGCAAAGTGAAAATAACCAGATAATCTATTTTTGTGATGTTGATTGAGGGATGGAATATTGGCCAGGACACTGTGTATAAGGCTCCTACTCTCCTTTGAAATAGTGTCATGGGACCTTTTATATCGACCTAAGCAGGTAGATGAGGCTTCAGTTTAGTGTCTCATCTGAAAGATAGCACCTCTGACAGTGCAGTGCTCCCTCAGTACTGCACTGAAGCACCAGCTTTAACTCTTATGCTCATATCCGGGAGTGGGATTTGAATCCAGAACCTTATGATGCAGAGACAAGTATGCTCCCAACTGGGCCACAACTGATGTTACTCACAAGGTGAGGTGGTAATGGAAGAATAAATCCAGGCTGGTCTTTTGGTTCAGACTGGTTTATTTTCAAGGCAATTCCCCAATACTACTAGCTTCCACCCAAAGTGTTCCAGCTGTATCTTTTTATTCTATTTAGATGAGGTAATTAATGCCCATCACCTGTTTAACTAGCAATTGTCTTTAACAAAGTGATTGCCAGGCAGTGTAATTATTTATACATTGACAGCTGACACTCAGACAACTTGATCAAAAAGCCAGAACAAGCATGAAGGGCTGAATGGACTCCTGGGCTATTTCATTCTATAATTCCCTCACTCATTTCAGCAAAATGCATCTTTAAAAAAAAAACACTGCCATTAGATTCTCTGCTTGGCTCCCATGACTGGAGGGAGTATAACTTCTGGCAGGGCCACACATCAGAAGGTAAGAGCCAGACTCAAGACTGGTCCACTTGGAAAAATTTCCAGAGATGGGTCTCAACAAAATTGCAAACATAAACATCAATTGCATGAGTTAGTCAAGATACAGTCAAACATCTTACTCTAGAGAGGCACCAGCAGATGAAACGGAGTGCCTCATGCACCCTAGGCACATGAGACTCTAACTAGCTATTTTTAAAATTTTTATATAAATGTTTTGAACCATCAGCTGCAAAAATCAATGCTAACACTCCAGTCGAGTACTGAGGGAGTGTTGGAGGTACTGTCCTTCAGAGACCCTACCTGCCCTCTCAGGTGGATGCAAAAGATCTCACGGCCACTCTTCGGAAGAAGAACAAGGGGGTTCTCCCCGGCGTTCCGGCCAATAATTATTCCTCAATCAATATCACGAAAACAGGCTGCCTGATCCTTAACATGTTGCTGTTTGTGGAGTTTGCTGCACACAAATTGGCTGTCACGTTTTCCTAAATTGCAATAATGGCGATACTTCAAAAGTATTTCATTGGCTGTAAAGCGCTTGGAGATGTTGGGTGGAATTTTCTGGCTTCACCCACCTCCGGGATCACCTGGTCCCGCATGGAAGTCAACGGGCTTTTGGCTGGACCGTCGAATCTTCCGTGGTGGGACCCACCACTGTGGGGCTGGGAAATCACGGTCATCGTGAAAGTGCAGTAGAAAGTCTTTCTTTTCTTCCTTTTTTTCGTTAATCAACACAGCAAATGCTGGTGCTGCAACATTTAAACACCTTCCCCTTTTGGGGCCAATGGGAAGGAAAACCCATTGTCTGTGCGTACGTGACTTCCTGATATGTACTCCTGGCTACCAAGGCTCCTTGCTGGGAGTGCACAACCGAAACTAAATCAGCAGAGCCAGGTGGAGCGTGGGATGTCACTTCCCAATCAACTGACTCAGGCTATCACACAAAGTCAAAACCTACCCCGGCATTTGATTGCCACAACCAAATGGTCACTTTTTCCAAAGCTGGAGTCTCCTGGTCAAGGCAGTCATTAAATCGAAAGCCAGGACTTTGAGCACAGTGCTGATCAAAACCTTTAAGTTGCTGCATAGTGTGCAGCTTCACCCAGCAGCGATGCAAACAGCCGCTTCCAATAAACTGGCAGCTCATTTGCTGCACTCTGCTACACCGACAGAGCCTGGAAGACTCCATTCACATTTATTAGATTCACGTGTACCCTCCATTCATAATTCCTGTGAGGCCCGAGTGGTCTCCTAAATTTACCTTTAGGTCTGCACTGGCCCCATTATTCCAGTGATTCACCGTCTGTTTTTCTCTTCAACAACCGTACAGGGCCTTGGTTTTTTTTTTGAAAGAGAGCGCGGAACTTAAAGGGAGGTCATTTGGAAAAGAGCGCGGAGAATGTGGGGGAGGTCATATGTAAAAGAGCGCAGAGAGCGTGGGGAAGGTCAGTTGATAAAGAGCGCGGAGAGTGTGGGGGAGGTCATTTGAAAAAGAGCGCGGAGCTTGAAGGGATGTCAATTGATAAAAAGCACGGAAAGTGTGGGGGAGGTCAGTTGATAAAGAGCGCGGAGAACCTGGGGGAGGTCATTTGTAAAAGAGCGCGGAGCTTGAGGGGAGGTCAGTTGATAAAGAGCACGGAGAGTGTGGGGGAGGTCAGTTGATAAAGAGCGCGGAGAGTGTGGGGGAGGTCAGTTGATAAACAGCGCGGAGAGTGTGAGGGAGGTCATTTGAAAAAGAGCGCGGAGAGTGTGGGGGAGGTCATTTGAAAAAGAGCGCGGAGAGTGTGGGGGAGGTCATTTGAAAAAGAGCGCGGAGAGTGTGGGGGAGGTCATTTGAAAAAGAGCGCGGAGAGTGTGGGGGAGGTCAGTTGATAAAGAGCACGGAGAGTGTGGGGGAGGTCAGTTGATAAAGAGCACGGAGAGCGTGGGGGAGGTCATTTGAAAAAGAGCGCGGAGAGTGTGGGGGAGGTCAGTTGATAAAGAGCACGGAGAGTGTGGGGGAGGTCAGTTGATAAAGAGCACGGAGAGCGTGGGGGAGGTCATTTGATAAAGAGCACGGAGAGTGTGGGGGAGGTCATTTGAAAAAGAGCGCGGAGCTTGAAGGGTTGTCAGTTGATAAAGAGCACGGAGATTGAAAATAAAGGAGGGGAAGCTGAAGAGGAGCGGCCAGCGTGTGAACGGCCAGCGTGTGAGTGGCCCAGTGAAGGAGTGGAGCTTTGAGGCTTTGGCTCGAGAGACTTAGCCGAGCAGAGACTGAGGACGAGCTTGCTCCCAGTCGGGTAAGGCCGGGTAAAGTCCTTTAAGTAAATTAGGAGTAGGTAATGGAGGCAGCAGTTGGGGCAGTCGAGTGCTCCGAATGCAGCATGTGCGAAGTCTGGGACAGCACAATTGTCCCTGAAGACTGCGCCTGCAAAAGGTGCATCCAGCTGCAGCTCCTGAGAAGCCGAGTTAGGGAACTGGAGCTAGAGCTGGATGAACTTTGGATCATTCGGGAGGCAGAGGCAGTAATAGACAGGAGTTTCAGGGAGACAGTCACCCCTAAAAGTCAGGAGGCAGGAAACTAGGTGAATGTCAGGAGAGGGAAGGGGAATAGACAGAAAGAGCAGAGCACCCCTGTGGCTGTTCCCATCAACAATATGTATACCGTTTTGGGTACTGTTGGTGGGGACAACCTACCAGGAACAAGTTGTAGTGGTAGCGTCTCTGGCACTGAGGCTGGACCCTCAGCTCAGAAAGGAGGGAGGGAAAAGAGGAGAGCAGTAGTGATAGGGGATTCGATAGTTAGGGGGACAGATAGGAGGTTCTGTGGGAGACATCGAGAATCCCGGATGGTCTGTTGCCTCCCTGGTGCCAGGGTCCGCGATATCTCAGATCGAGTTCTCAGAATTCTCAGGAGGGAGGGTGAGCAGCCAGATGTCGTGGTCCATGTAGGGACCAATGAGGTGGATAGGAAGGAGGAGGAGGTCCTGCAAAGAGAGTTTAGGGAGTTAGGTGCAAAGTTGAAGGACAGGACCTCCAGGGTTGTGATCTCAGGAGTGCTACCCGTGCCACGTGCTAGTGAGGCTAGAAATAGGAGGATAATGCAGCTAAATATGTGGCTAAGGAGATGGTGCAGGAGGGAGGGCTTCATGTTTCTGGACAATTGGGCTCTGTTCCAGGGAAGGTGGGACCTGTTCCGACAGGACAGTTTGCACCTGAACTGGAGGGGGACTAACATCCTTGTGGGTAGGTTTGCCAGTGCTGCTCCGGGGCGTTTAAACTAGATTTGCAGGGGGCAGGGGGGGGAGGAGAACCAGAGTGTTAGAGCAGATAATGAGGTGGAGGAGGATAAAGGTCAAGCGAGGAATGCATGTATAGACAGAAATCAAGGGTCCGTACGTGATAGAAATGTTCTCAGGTGCATCTATTTCAATGCAAGGAGTATTGTCGGAAAGGCAGATGAGTTTAGGGCCTGGATTGGAACGTGGGATTACGACATTATTGCTATTAATGAGACTTGGCTGCAGGAGAGGCAGGACTGGCAGCTCAATGTTCCGGGGTTCCGTTGTTTCAGACGTGATAGAGGGGGAGGGATGAAAGGGGGAGGAGTGGCATTACTAGTCAGGGAAAATATCACAGCTGTGTGTAGACAGGACAGCCCGGAGGGCTCGTCTACAGAGGCCATATGGGTGGAGCTGATAGGGTTGTATTATAGACCGCCCAATAGTCAGAGAGAATTGGAGGAGCAAATCTGAAGAGAGATAGCAGACCGATGTAAGAAACAGAAAGTTGTGATAGTAGGAGGTTTTAACTTTCCACATCTTGACTGGGACTCCCATACTGTAAAAGGGCTGGATGGCTTGGAGTTTGTCAAATGTGTTCAGGAAAGTTTTCTAAATCAATATATAGAGGTACCAACGAGAGAGGATGCAATACTTGATCTCCTATTAGGGAACCAGACAGGTCAGGTGACAGAAGTATGTGTAGGTGAACATTTTGGGTCCAGTGACCACAATGTCATTAGTTTTAAGTTAATTATGAATAAGGATAGGTCTGGTCCTCGAGTTGAGATTCTAAATTGGAGAAAGGCCAATTTTGTGGAAATGAGAAAGGACCTAGGAAGAGTGGATTGGGATAAGTTGTTTTCTGGCAAGCATGTGTTCAGTAAGTGGAAGGCATTCAAAGGTGAAATTTTGAGAGTGCAGAGTTTGCATGTTCCTGTCAGGATTAAAGGCAAAGTTAACAGGCATAGGGAACCTTGGTTTTCAAGGGATATTGGCGATCTGGTTAAGAAGAGAGAGGTGTATAGCAGGTATAGGCAAC
Organism: Carcharodon carcharias; assembly: GCF_017639515.1. NCBI lineage: Eukaryota > Metazoa > Chordata > Chondrichthyes > Lamniformes > Lamnidae > Carcharodon > Carcharodon carcharias. The sequence goes on from NC_054468.1 coordinate 228,065,568, forward strand.
AAGGAGCAAATGAGGTGCTTGTAGAGTATAGAAAATGTAAGAAAATTCCAAAAGAAGGAAATCAGGAAGGCTAAAAGAAGACATGAGGTTGCTTTGGCAGGTAATGTGAAGGTAAACCCGAAGGGTTTCTACAAATATATTAAGAGTAAAAGGATAGTAAGGGATACAATTGGTCCCCTTGAAGATCAGAGTGGTCGTCTATGTGTGGAGCCTCACGAGATGGGGGAGATCTTAAACAATTTTTTTGCATCAGTATTTACTCAGGAAACTGGCATAGTGTATAAGGAAGGAAGGGAAACAAGCAGTAGTGTCATGGAACATATAGAGATTAAAGAGGAGGAGGAGGTGCTTGCTGCCTTACAGTGAATAAAGGTAGATAAATCCCCCGGGCCTGACATGATATTCCCTCGGACCTTGAGGGAGACTAGTGTAAAAATTGCAGGGGCCCTGGCAGAAATATTTAAAATGTCCTTAGCCACGGGTGAGGTGCCGGAGGATTGGAGGGTAGCTCATGTTGTTCCGTTGTTTAAGAAAGGCTCCAAAAGTAAACCAGGCCAGTGAGCCTGACAGTAGTAGGTAAATTATTGGAAGGTGTTCTGAGAGATTGGATATATAATTATTTGGACAGCCAAGGGCTGATTAAGGATAGTCAGCATGGCTTTGTGCATGGTAGGTCATGTTTAACGAACCTTGTAGAGTTTTTCGAGGAGGTTACCAAGAAAGTAGATGAAGGAAAGGCTGTGGATGTTGTCTACATGGACTTTAGTAAGGCCTTTGACAAGGTCCCACATGGGAGGTTAGTTCAGAAGGTTCAGACACTTGGTATCCATGGAGAGGTTTTAAACTGGATTCAAAATTGGCTGTGTGGGAGAAGACAGAGTGGTAGTGGATGATTGCTTCTCAGACTGGACGTCTGTGACTAGTGGTGTGCCTCAGGGATCTGTGCTGGGACCATTGTTGTTTGTTGTCTATATCAATGATTTGGATGATAATGTGGTAAATTGGATCAGCAAGTTTGCTGATGGCACTAAGATTGGAGGCGTTGTGGACAGCGAGGAAGGCTTTCAAAGCTTGCAAAGGAATCTGGACCAACTGGAAAAATGAGCCAGAAAATGGCAGATGGAATTTAATGCGGAAAAGTGTGAGGTGTTGCATTTTGGAAGGACAAACCAAGGTAGGACATAGACAGTAAATGGTAGGGCACTGAGGAGTGCGGAGCAACAAAGGGATCTGGGAGTTCAGATACATAATTCCCTGAAAGTGGCGTCACAGGTAGACAGGGTTGTAAAGAAAGCTTTTGGCATACTGGCCTTCATAAATCAAAGTATTAACTATAGGAGTTGGGATGTTATGGTGAGGTTGTATAAGACATTGGTGAGGCCAACTTTGGAGTATTGTGTGCAGTTCTGGTCACCTAACTACAGGAAGGATATCAGTAAGATTGAGAAAGTGCAGAGAAGATTTACTAGGATGTTGCTGGGTCTTCAGGAGTTGAGTTACAGGGAAAGATTAAACAGGTTAGGACTTTATTCCTTGGAGCGTAGAAGAATGAGGGGAGATTTGATAGAAATTTACAAAATTATGAGGGGGTATAGACAGAGTAAATGCGAGTAGGCTCTTTCCACTTAGATTAGGAGAGATAAACACGAGAGGACATGGCTTTAGGGTGAAAGGGGAAAGGTTTAGAGGGAACATTAGGGGGAACTTCTTCACTCAGAGAGTGGTGAGAGTGTGGAACAAGCTGCCATCTGACATGGTAAATGTGGGCTCACTCCTAAGTTTTAAGAATAAATTGGATAGATACATGGATGGGAGAGGTCTGGAGGGTTATGGACTAGGTGCAGGTCAATGAGACTAGCGGAATAATATTTTGGCACAGTCTAGAAGGGCCGAATGGCCTGTTTTTCTGTGCTGTAGTGTTCTATGGTTCTATGGTGAGACCACACCTGGAATATTGTGTGCAGTTTTGGTCTCCTTATCTGAGGAAGGATTTTCTTGCTATAGAGGGAGTGCAGCAAAGATTTACCTGGGATGGCAGGACTGACATATGAGGAGAGATTGAGTCGGTTAGGATTATATTCGCTGGAGTTCAGAAGAACGAGGTGGGATCTCATAGAAATCTATAAAATTCTAACAGGACTAGACAGGGTAGATGCAGGAAGGATGTTCCCGATGGTGGGGGAGTCCAGAACCAGGGGTCACAGTCTGAGGATACGGGGTAGACCATTTAGAACTGAGATGAGGAGAAATTTCTTCGCCCAGAGAGTGGTGAGCCTGTGGAATTCACTACCACAGAAAGCAGTTGAGGCCAAAATATTGTATGTTTTCAAGAAGGAGTTAGATATAGCTCTTAGGATGAAAGGGATCAAAGGATATGGGGAGAAAGTGGGAGCAGCCTGTTGAGTTGGATGATCAGCCATGATCATATTGAATGGTGGAGCAGGCTCGAAGGGCTGAATGGCCTACTCCTGCTCCTAGTTTCTATGTTTCTATGAGTAGTGGTTTAGACAGCTGACCACCAAATTGTCAACTCTCCATTGCAATGTTTCACTTCTCTCTTTTCATTAGGCTGATGGATTTCACAACGCGAGCAGAAAAATACAACATATAACTTGCACCTATACAGCATCTTTAAGTTAGTGAAGCGCCCCAATGCTCCTCAGAAGAGCTAGAGGAGCACAAGAGGCAGTTCAATAAGCTCAAGGCGGAGAAAGGAATAGAAGGATATGCTGACAGGATGAGATGAAGTTGGGGGTGAGAGGAGGGTCGTATGACTTAAACACTGACACAGAATGGCTTATTTCTGTGCTGTAAATACTTGGTAATGCTTCACAAAAATTGACACGGAGACAGAGGAGGAGATATTAGGACCAGAGGCCAAAGGATCAATCAAAGGATTAGTTCTTAAGGAATGTCTTCAAAGAGGAAAGAGGGAGAGCCTGGATTAGCAGTAGTAGCCTGGAGGAGGAGTTCTAAGAGTGCTTTCAAGATAGTTTCTTAGAGCAGCATGTTCTGGAACCAGCCAGAGAGCAGGTTATATTAGACGTGGTATTGTGTAATGTGACAGAATTAATTAATGACCTCAGAGTAAAGGCACCCCTAGGTAGCAGTGACCACAATATGATTAAATTTTACGTCCAATTTGAAAGGGAGAAGTGTGGGTCTAAGACTAGTATCTTAAACTTAAATGAGGGCAACTATGTGGGGATTAAAGCTGAGATAGCTTAAATGAACTGGGAAACTAGGCTAGAGGATAGATCAATAGAGTAGCAGTGGCAGACAGTTAAGGGGATATTTCAGAGTGTTCAGAATAAGTACATTCCTACTATAAAGAAAAATTCTAAGGGGAGGACCCATCATCCATGGTTAACTAGAGATGTTAAGGAAATCATCAATCTTAAAGTAAAAACATACAACTCCACAGATGATTAGACAGAAAGTAAAGAATGGCAGAGAATGACTAAAAGGTTAATCAGGAGAAAGAAATTAGAGTATGAGACAAAGCCAGCTAGAAATGTAAAAATGGATAGCAGGAGTTTCTACAGATATTCAAAAAGGAAAAGAGTAAGTAAAGTGAGTGTTGATCCTCTAGAGAGTGAGAGTGGGGAGTTAATACTAGATAATAAGGAAATGTGGAAAAAATGAACAAATATTTTGCTTCTGTGTTCACCATAGAGGGTACAAAAAACATTCCAGTAATAGTTACTAATCAGGAGGTGAATGGAAGAGAGGAACTTGGTGAAATTGATATCTGGGTCCTAATGGACTACATCATAGGGTCTTAAAAGAGGTGGCTGATGAGGTAGTCGATGCGCTGGTTTTAAATTTCCAAAATATGTTAGATTCTGGAAAGGTTCCATCAGATTGGAAAGTAACAAATATAACCCCTATACTCAAGAAAGGAGGGAGACAAAAAACAGGAAACCATAGGCCAATTAGCTTGATGCCTGTTGTGGGGAAGTTATTAGAATCGATCATTAAGAAGGTTATAGCTGGGCACTTAGAAGAGCTCAAGGCAATTGGGAAGAGTCAGCATGGTTTTGTGAAAGGAAAATCATGCTTAACCAATTTATTGGAGTGTTTTGAAGGAGTAACATGTGCAGTGGATAAAGGGGAGCCTGTAGACGTACTATACTTGGATTTCCAGAAGGCATTTGATAAGGTGCTACTTCAAAGATTATTACAGAAAATAAAAGCGCATGGTGTAGTGGGTAACATATTAGCCTGGATAGAAGATTGGCTGGCTGGCAGAAAGCAGAGAGTATGCATAAATGGGTCTTTTTCTGATTGGCAGGATGTGATGAGTGCCGTCTCACAGGGGTCTGTACTGGGGTCTCAACTTTTTACGATTTACCTCAATGACTTAGATGATGGGACTGAAGACATGGTTGCTAAATTTGCATATGACACAAACATAGGTAGGAAAGTACGTTGTGAAGAGGACGTGAGGAGGTTGTAGATGGATATAGATAGGTTGAGTGAGTGGACAAAGATCTGATAAATGGAGTTTAATGTGGGAAAATGTGAACTTGTTCACTTTGCCAGAAAGAACAAGAGGGCAGAGTACTACTTAAATGTAGAACTGCATAATTCTGAGGTGCAGAGGGATCTAGGTGTTCTATCTCATGAGTCACAAAAGTTAGTATGGAGGTACAACAAGTAAATAAGAAGGGTAAATGGAATGCTATCCTTTATTACGAGAGGGATTGAATATAAAAGTAAGGATGTTATGCTTCAGTTATACAGGGCATTGGTGAGACTGCATGTCGAATATTGTGTGCAGTTTTGATTTCCTTTATTTAAGGAAGGATGTAAATGCATTGGAAGCAGTTCAAAGGAGGTTTACTAGATTGATACCTGGAATGAGTGGGTTGTCTTATGAGGAAAGGTTGGACAGATTGGACTCGTTTCCACTGGAGTTTAGAACAGTGTGGGGTGATTTGATTGAAGTGTACAAGATCCTGAATGGCCTTGTCATGGTGGATGTCGAAAGGATGTTTCCAATCGTAGGTGAGTCCAGAACTAAGGGGGCCAGGTATGTCCTGTACACAAAAGAAAAAGCAGGACAAATCCAACCCAGCCAATTACTGCCCTATCAATCTACTCTCGATCATCAGTAAAGTAATGGAAGGGGTCATCAACAGTGCTATCAAGTGGCACTTGCTTAGCAATAACCTGCTTACTGACACCAAGGTTGGGTTGCACCAGAACGACTCAGCTCCTGACCTCATTACAGCCTTGGTTCAAACATGGACAAAAGAGCTGAACTCCTGAGGTGAGGTGACCGTCTTTAACATCAAGGCTACATTTGACTGAGTGTGAAATCTAGCAAAACTGGAGTCAATGGGAATCAGCTTTCTGCTGGTTGGAGTCATACTTAGTACAAAGGAAGGTGGTTGTAATTGCTGAAGGTCAGTCATCTCAGCTCCAGGACATCACTGCAGGAGTGTCTCAGGGTAGTGTCCTTGGCCCAACCATCTTCAGCTGCTTCATCAACGACCTTCCATCCGTCACAACGGCAGAAGTGGGGATTTCGTGATGATTGCACAATGTTCAGCACTATTCACTACTCATCAGATACTGAAGCAGTCCCTGTCCAAATGCAGCAAGACCTGGACAATATCCAGGCTTGGGCTGACAAGTGGCAAATAACATTCGCACCACACAAATGCCAGGCAATAATCATCTCCAACAAGAGAAAGTCTAACCATTATCCCTTGATGTTCAATGGCATTACCATCACTGAATCCCTCACTGTCATCCTGGGGGTTACCATTGACCAGAAACTGAGCTGGACTAGCCATATAAATATCGTGGCTACAAGAGCAGGTCAGAGGCTAGGAATCCTTCGATGAGTAACTCACCTCCTGACTTTCCAAAGACTGTCCACCAACTACAAGGCACAAGCCAGGACTGTGATGGAAAACTACCCACTTGCCTGGATGAGTGCAGCTCCAACGACACTTAAGAAGCTTGACACCATCGAGGACAAAGCAGCCCCGCTTGACTGGCACCACATCCACAAACATTCACTCCCCCCACCAATGATGCACAGTGGCAGCATCAGTGTGCCACCTACAAGATGCACTGCAGGAACTCACCAAGGGTTCTTAGACAGCACCTTCCAAACCCATGACCACCAACACCAAGAAGGACAAGGGCAGCAGATAGATAGGAACACTGCCTCCTTGAAGTTCCCCTCCAAGCCACTCACCATCCTGAATTGGAAATATATCACTGTTCCTTCACTATTGCTGGGTCAAAATCCTGGAACTCCCTCCCTAACAGCACTGTGGGTGTACCTACACCACATGGACTGCAGCGGCTCAAGAAGGCAGCTCACCACCACCTTCTCAAGGACAACTAAGGATGGGAATGAATGCTGGCCCAGCCAGCGAAGCTCGCATCCCATGAACGAATAAAAATAACCTAGCAACATTGTTGTATCTTGCAACTGCCAAGATGGCAGATGGTGAACGGGATGGATCTTGATCTATTTTCACCTGACAGCTTCTATGTTTCTATGCTTCTTATTCTTTTCCGTGGTAGTGGAGTTGGGGGGCGGAGGGTGGGTGCGGTCTAGAACCAGGGGACACAATCTCAGAATAAGGGGTAGGCCAATTAGGACTGAGATGAGGAGGGAATTCTTCACTCAGAGGAGTCAGAGCCATAGGGTTTTACAGCACAGAAAAAAACTCTTCGGCCCTTCATGTCCATGCCAGTCATCAAGCCCCTATCTACTCTAGTCCCATTTTTCAGCACTCGGCCCATAGCCTTGTATGCTATGGCATTTCAAATGTTCATCTAAATACTTCTTAAATGCTGTGAGGGTTTCTGCCTCTACCACTCTTTCAGGAAGTGAGTTCCAGACACCCCTCATCCTCGGTGCAAAAATGTTTCCTCAAATACTCTCTAAACCTCCTGCTGCTTACCTTAAATCTATGCCCCCTGGTTATTGATCCCTCCACTAAAGGAAAAAGTTTCTGCCTATCTACCCTATCTACGTCCCTCATAATTTTGTACACCTCAATCTGGTCCCCTCTCAGCCTTCTCTGCTCTAAGGAAAACAACCCCAGCCTATCCAATCTCTCTTCATAGCTGAATCACTACAGCCCAGGCAACATCCTAGTCAATCTCCTCTGCACCCTCTCTAGTGCACTCACATCCTTCCTATAGTGTGACGACCAGAACTGCACTCAGTACTCCAGATGTGGCCTAACTAGTGTTATATACAGCTCCTGCATAACCTCCCTGCTCTTGTATGCAATGCCTCAGCTAATAAAGACAAATATCCCATATGCCTTCTTAACCATATTATCTAACAGTCCTGTTGCCTTCAAGGACCTATGGACATGCACACCACGGTCCCTCTGATCCTCTGTACTTCCTAGTGTCCTGCCATTCATCATATACTCCCTTGTCTTGTTAGTCCTTCCAAAATGCATCACCTCACACTTTTCAGGATTAAATTCCATTTGCTTCTGCCCATCTGACCAGCCCGTCTATATTGTCCTGCAGTCTCTAAGGCTTTCCTCTTTGCAATTTATCACACCACCAATTTTCGTGTCATCTGTGAACTTGCTGATTATATCTCCTACATTCATGTCTAGATAATTAATGTACACTACAAACAGCAAGGGACCCAGCACTGAACCCTGCAGTATGCCACTGGACACAGGCTTCCAGTCACAAAAACAACCTTTGACTATCACCCTCTGCCTCCTGCCAGTGAGCAAATTTTGGATCCAAAGTGCCAAATTGCCCTGGATCCCAGGGGCTCTTACCTCCTTGTCTAGTCTCCCAAGCCTTATTGAAGTCTATGTAGACTACATCAACTGTACTACCCTCATCTACACACCCAGTCACCTCCTCGAAAAGTTCAATCAAATTTAGAACCATAGAACCATAGAAAAGTTACAGCACAGAAGGAGGCCATTCAGCCCATCTTATCTATGCCAGCCCGAGGACACCCAGGTGCCTTTTCTAATCCCACCTTCCTGCACCCGGCCCATAGCCCTGCAGCTTACAACACTTAAGGTGCAGATCCAGGTACTTTTTAAAAGAGTTTAGAGTTTCTGCCTCTATCACCAACTTGGGCAGTGAACTCCAGACACCCACTACCCTCTGTGTAAAAAAGTTCTTCCTCATGTCCCCTCTACACCTTCTGCCACTTATCTTGAATCCATGTCCCCTGGTTCTGGAATTTTCCACAAGGGAAACAATTTTATCCTGTCCGCTCTATCTATTCCCCTCATAATTTTGTACACCTCAATCAATTCACCTCTCAGCCTTTTTTGTTCGATGGAAAAGAACCCCAACCTATCCAATCTCTCCTCGTAGTTACACTTTTCTAACCCTGGCAACATTCTTGTAAACCTCCTCTGCACTCTCTCCAGAGCTATTACGTCCTTCCTGTAATGTGGTGACCAGAACTGTGCACAATACTCCAGTTGTGGCCTCACCAGTGTTTTATACAATTCCAACATTATATCCTTACTTTTATATTCTATACCTCTGCCAATGAAGGAGAGCATTCCATATGCCTTCTTTACAACCTTGACTACCTGAACTGCTGCCTTCAGGGACCTGTGTACATCAAGATCTCTCACTTCATCTACCCCTCTTAGTATATTCCCATTTATTGTGTAATCTCTAACTGTCTGGCCTCCCTAAATGTATAACCTCACTATATTAAAATCCATCTGCCACTTTACCGCCCACTCCACCAACCCATCTATATTGTTTTGGAGATTATGGCTATCCTCTACACTATCCACTACTCGGACAATCTTTGTGTCATCTGCAAATTTCCCAATCGTACCCCCCAATGCTTAAGTCCAAATCATTAATATATAACATAAACAGCAAGGGTCCCAACACCAAGCCCTGTGGAACACCACTTGAGATAACTTTCCATTCGCAAGGGCATCCATCGACCATTACCCTTTGTTTCCTGTTACAAAGCCAGTCTTTTATCCAGTTTGCCACATTACCCTGAATCCCACGGCTTTTACTTTCTTAACCAATCTGCCCTGTGGGACCTTGTCAAATGCCTTGCTAAAATCCATGTACACAACATCCACTGCACTACCTTCATCAACCATTCTTGTCACTTCCTCAAAGAATTCAATCAAATTTATGAGGCAAGACCTTCCTTTAACAAATCCATGCTGACCATCCCTGACTAGTCCATGCCTTTCCACATGACAGTTAATCCTATCTCTCAGGATTGATTCTACTAATTTGCTCACCACCGATGTAAGACTAACTGGCCTATAATTGTTTGGCATTTCCTTTGATCCCTTTTTAAACAATGGAACTATGTTTGCATTTCTCCAGTCCTCCGGTACCTCCCCTGTATCTAGTGAAGATTGGAAAATCATCCTCAGTATCTGCTATCTCCTCCCTGACTTCCTCCAGCAGCCTCAGAAACAATCCATCTGGCCCTGGTCACTTATCAACTTTCAAGGATTTCAACCCCTCGAGTACTTCCTCTCTCTTTATCACTATCCTGTCCAATATCTCGCAGTGAAACTCCTGGACTACTATATCTACACCCTCCCTTTCCTTTCTAAACACGGAGACAAAATATTCATTCAAAACCCTTCTCACAGCCTCTGCATCTACACAGAAATTTCCATCTTCATCTCTGATAGTCCCACTTTTTCCTTAACTAACCTTTTAGCATTGATGTATTGGTAAAACATCTTTGGGTTATCTTTAACTCTACTTGCTAATCTTTTTTCATGCCCTCTCTTTGAACTCCTTATTTCCTTTTTTACTTTGTCCCTGCACTTCCTATATTCATCTAGGCTATCTGCAGTGCTTAGTTCTTTGTGCCCATGGTACGCTTTCTTTTTCTGTTTGATCTTCACCTGTATTCCTCTAGACAACTAGTGGGATCTAGATTTGGCAGTACCACACTTATTTTTGTTGGGGACATGTCTACTTTGTACAATTAGGATCTCAAGTTTTCCAATGTTTTATCCTCCAGCAGTGCTGTCCAGTCCACCTCAGTCAAGTCCCTTCTCATTTCTGCAAAATTTGCCTTCCCCCAGTTCCAGACTTTTAATCCTGCCTTATCTCTGTCCTTTTCCATGGTAATCTAACTGAATTGTTCACTGTACCCGATATGGTCGCCAACTGTCACTTAACCCACTTGCCCTTCTTATTCCCCAAGACTAGGTCTAGAATTGCATCTCCTCTCGTTGGGTTTGTCACTAATTGGTTGAAAAAATTTTCCTGAACACACTGCATGAATTTTTCTCCCTCAGTGCCCCTTATATTGTTTAAATTTGTTAGACATGACCTCCTCCTGACAAAGCCATGCTGACTATCCTTGATTAATCCTGGCTTTTCCAAGTGGAGATTAATTCTGTTCCTCAGTTTTTTCCAAAAGTTTCTCTACCACTGATGTTAGACTTACTGGCCTATAGTTTCCTGGTTTATCCCTACCACCCTTCTTGAATAATGGTACCACATTAGTTGTCCTCCAGTCCTCTGGCACCTCTCCTGTGGCCAGAGAGGATTTGAAAATTAATGTCAGGGCCCCTGCAATCTTCTCCCTTACCTCCCACAGCAGCCTGGGATGCATCTCACCTTGGCCTGGGGATTTATCCAATTTTAGGCCCTCTAAAACTACTAATACCTCCTCCCTCTCAATGATAATTTGTTCAAGAATATCACATTCCCCCTCCCTGATTTCTATACCCACATCGTCCTTCTCTGTGGTGAACACAGATGCAAAGTTCTCATTTAAAACCTCATCTACGTCTTCCGGCTCCTCACACAGATTGTCACTTTGGTCCCTGTGAATCTTTGGAATTCTCTACTCCAGAGGGCTCTGGGGAGACTCAGTCGTTGAGAGTATATTCGAAACAGAGAACGATAGATTTCTAGACATTAAAGATATCGAGGGATATGGGGATAGTGTGGGAAAACGGCGGCGAGGTCGAATATGAGCCATGATCTAGCTGAATGGCGGAGCAGGCTCAAGGGGAAAAATGGCCTACTCCTATGTTGCTATGTTCTTTTATTATAACGAGGGCAAGTTAACAATTGGAGTTCCCCCCCTGTCAAGAACCCTTGAATGCCTCAGGACAGTAACTGCAATTCCATGACCGCTGCTGAGACTGTTTAGCACAGCATTACTTATTGGTGAGGCAGCTAGGGGTCCTTTGAATCTTAGTGCGGCCCTTTAACCTTGAGAGTTGCAGTTCGGCCTCAAGAATATTTAATGAGCTCTCAGAGTCATCAAACAATTCTGAAGTGATCTATTGGTGTTTTCACAGTCCTAACTGGCAATAATGAGCCATGGAAATGCAAAAAGGATCTCAAAGCTAGAAGGAATCATCTATTTTCAGTGGATTGAATTAGGTTTGAACAACCTAAATGGCTTGTGATAGCTTCATTTAACAACTGAAATGAAAATTGAAGCAAAATTATAATTTTTCACTTGCAGATTATCATTGCACACAGCAGCAAGGAGATTGCTGCACCCATTACAGCAAATATATGGTAATTCAGTGAAATATAGAGGTTAGTTTATCAGTCCCACAGGATGAAGTAAACGGTGCTGGTTGAAATGAGTTACTCCTCTTATTCTCCCCAGGGTCAGCTCAGGGGGCGAGATTCTTGCCTTGGTGAACCAATTAAAGACCAAACTGTTAAAAAGAACTGCCGCTGACTTTCAATTCTTTTCCCAAATGCCGATATATTTATCTATCGTTAACGAGTGTTCATCAGGTTTTTGGTGAAACGAATGAGACAGAAAAGGTCAGTTGTGGTCCAGGCTGTACGCATTTTTTGTTTTGATTTAATAGGTGTATTTCTTAGAGTCGTAGGGCAGGAGTTTTCGGACTGTGGAGCTTTCCACCCTGAAGAGTCGGCAGGGAATGCGTCCATAGGACCATAGAGAAGTCACGGCTCAGAATGAGGCCATTCAGCCCATTGAGTCTGAACCAACTGAAAAAGAAAGAGAAAAATAGAAACAGCCGCTCATTTTTAATCCCACTTTCCAGCACCTGGTCTGTAGTCTTGCAGATTAAGGCACTTCAGGTGCAGAGTCAGGTGCCTTTTAAATGAGTTGAGCATTTCAGCCTCAACCACCAACTTAGGCAGCGAATTCCAGATTTTTCCTCATGTCCCCTCTAATCTTTCTACCAATCACCTTAAATCTGTGCCCCCTGGTAATTGACCCCTCAGCTAATGGAAACAAGTCTCCCCTGTCTACCCTATCTAGGCCCCTCACAATTTTGTACACATCAATGAGGTCACCCCTCAGCCCCCCCTCCCCCACCCCCCCACCCTCTAAGGAAAACAATCCTAGCCTATCCAATCTTTCCTCACAGCTGCAATTTCCCAGTCCTGGCAGCTTTCGTGTAAATCTCCTCTATACTCCGTCCGGAGCAATTATGTCCTTCCTGTAATTTGGTGACCAGAACTGTACACAAAATCCCAGCTGTGGCCTAGCCAATGTTTATACAGTTCCACCATTACACCCCTGCTTTTGTATTCAATATCTCGTCCAATAAAGGAAAGCATTCCATATGCTTTCTTTACCACCTTATCCACCTGTCCTGCAACCTTCAGGGACCTGTGAACATGCACTCCAAGGTCTCTCACTTCCTCTACCCCTCTCAATATACCCCCATTTACTGAGTATTCCCTTGCTTTGTTTGTCCTCCCCAAATGCATTACCTCAAACTTTTCCAGATCAAATTCCATTTGCCACTTTTTGTCCACTGAACCAAACCATTGATATCTTTCTGGAGGCAACAGCCATCCTCTTCGCTATCAATTAAATGGCCAAATTTGTGTCATCTGCAAATTTCCAAATCATGTCTCCCAGTGATAACAGGAGCCCCACAGTCATTAAACGCTCCAGGGAGCATTAATTGGCTGGAGGCAGGGCTTTTGCCCCTCACTCGGGCAAAGGGAGCTGCTGGCCAATCTCATTGGCTGGCAGCTCTGTTGTCCCAGCAGCACCAGTGGCAGCATTGGCCAGGACTGGGACTACAAGAAGTGATGAGATTTTAAGTCGTGGAGTTCAGGATTAGGTAAGTTCAGGGGGCGTTTCACAGTCGGGAGGGGAGATGAGGCCCGGGGGTGTGGGAGGTCTTGATGGAGAGGCCAGGGTGGGAGGGAGCACTCGGGGTGAAGAGTAGGGGGGTAGATCTTGATGTGGGTTGCGGGGGTGGGGTGGGGTGGGGGGATGGTTCACGGGGGTCTTTCCCACATCGGACAATCTGCCCTTCTCGCTCAAGGCTCAAGCAGGGTGCCTGATGGGCCTCCTCCATCTCTGAATTCTTCCCACTTCACTTAAAATTGAGGCTGAGTAGAAGGGACCTTACAATTGGCCACTTAAGGGCCTCAATTGGGTTGAGGGCGGGTGGGCGGGTCTCAGGCTCGCCCGCCTGATGCAAGATTGTAGGCAGGTCAAGGGCAGCGGGAAGGTCACCTGGGGAATTCTATGGGCCTCCCCGTCTGCAAACCCACTGACAGGGGCCCTAGACCTTTCCTTTATTCTTTCATGGGACGTGGGCGTCTCTGGCAAGGCCAGCCTTTGTTGCCCATCCCTAATTGCCCTTGAACTGAGTAGCTTGCTCGGCCATTTCAGAGGGACAGTTAAGAAGAGGGTCTGCAGTCACATGTAGGCCAGACCAGGTAAGAGGGGCAGATCTCCTTCCCTGGAGGACATAAGTGAACCAGATGAGTTTTTACAAGATCTAATGATAGTTTTATGGCCACCATTACTGAATCTGGATTTATAACTCCAGATTTTATTAATTGAATTTAAATCAGCTGCCATGGTAGTATCTGAACCCATGCCTGGGTTTTGGATTACTAGCCCAGTGACATTACCACTATGCCACCATCTCACCCAATTATGCCTATGTCAGTTTTTTTACAAAGCTTTGTTCTCATGCCATTAACTTCTCAGTGGGGGGGGGGGGGGGTCACAGATTATCTCAGTTAGCTAGATGGTTAGAGTGGGTGCAGAATAACACCAACTGCATGGGTTCAATCCCTGTACCAACTTTGGTAATTCATGGGGGTCTGTCTCATGACCTTACTCCACACTTGATGTTGAGTTCTGCCCCTCAAGGTTTTTTTATCCACTTCTCTCTGTCTGACAGGGAGGGACATCTGTGCTCCCTCAAGGGCCATGGATAATTACCCTCCCTTAATTTCCAAGCCACTGATGGTGCCAGTTATGGCTGCTGTCCTGTTCAGCACCTCATTCGTTGTCAGCTCCAACTTGGCTTCTGTAATTAGGACTCCTTGAATGCTGCTGGAGGTCTCCATATACGCAATGCAGGAATTCAATTCGTCATCATCTGTAGGGAACCAGGGCCTTCTATCTTGCTTGTGCAGTCTACTCGCAGGACTATTACAAATACCCTATTATTTTACGTCTTCGTTCACTGTACGTGGTAAACAACATGCAGGAATCAACAAGTGAAGATGTTTCCAGCCGATGCAGCTGTCCACATCATACATATCCTTTAAGCTCCTTAACGCAAATCCTATCGCCATGCTACTCTTCTTGCCGGTGGGTATAGGTCATCCTGCTGTTAATTTAATTCCTTTTTCATTTTACTTTATTTCATCTGAGAGCTTTGGAGAGCTTTGGCTCAACGTCAAGTGTGAAGTAAGGTCATGAGAGCCACTAGATCTGAAGCCCACCAGAGCTGGCAGGGTCAGTGGAAGAGCCCTTCATGTACATGGGGCCGCTAGTCAGAAACTCTACTGTAGGGGAACCTCCAGCACACACTCCCCAGCACGCAGCTGTGAAATCTGTAACCTGTCTATCTTTGGGTGAGCTCTTTCAAAACTGTATTCCGTATGGAAACCCCTGAAAATGTCCCACGCAGGGGAGCTCAAGAAAGAAGGCAGAAGATACATATGAAAGATGGCACCTCTGACAGTGCAGCACTCCCTCAGTACTCACTGGGGTATCAACCTGGATTAGGTGCTCGAATCGCAGGAGCCAGATTTGAAGCCGCAATCTCTGCTTCAGAGGTGAGTGTGATGTCGATTGAGCTCTGGCTGTTAAGAAACCTTGACACAATGGGAGGTAGAAACAGAAATAAAACAACAATTTCAAATGATCCAATCCCAATAAAGTAGTTTACAGTCGCAACTTAGCTACCCTTAATCAATTTTTATTTGGCGAAGGTGGCAATAGTTTCGCAACATGGAAAGCAGCACTGAATATACATTCAGGAGCTAGTTTGGCTGTTATGTGCCGCTCATGTGTGATACTCACTGTCCTGAGCTCACACAAGTTGACATTGACAGCTTATTAATTTACCAGATGTGGGTGTCATTGACAAGGCCAGTATTTATTGCCCTTGAGAAGGTGGTGGTGAGCCGCCTTCTTGAACCGCTGCAGTCCATGTGGTGTAGGTACACCCACAGAGCTGTTAGGATGGGAGTTCCAGGATTTTGACAGTGAAGGAACGGTGATATATTCCCAAGTCAGGATGGTGAGTGGCTTGGAGGGGAACTTCCAGGTGGTAGTGGCCCCATGCATATGCTGCCCTGTCCTTCTAGATGCTAGAGGCTGCAGGTTTGAAAGGTGCTGTTGAAGAAGCCTGGTGATTTGCTGCAGTGCACCTTCTCAATGATACATATTGTTGCCACTGTGTGTTGGTACTGGAGAGAGTGAATGTTTAAATGATGAAGGTGCACTCCCTGCCCAGGTGTGGGGAGCATACTAATAGAATAGTGTCCAAGAAAACGGAAGGAGGCCATTCAGCCCATTGTATTTTTATTGGATCTCTGAAGGAGCTGTCCAATTCGTCCAACTTCCACTGTTCTTCTCCCATAGCGTTGCAATTTTATTCCTTTTCAAGAACGTATCCTTTTCATTAATATTGCACCTGCTTTCACCATCCTTTCAGACATTGCCTTCTAGATGGCAATATGTTGCGTTGTAAGAAGATTTCTCCTCACCGTCAGTCTGTTGGTTAATCGTGGCTCAGTGCTTAGCCATTTTGCCCCTAGGTCAGTAGGTTCAAGTCTCACCCCTGAGACCAGAGCACGTAATCTAGGTTGACACTGCCAGCCCAGTGCTGAGGGAGTGCTGCAGTGTTGAAGCTTTTCAGTTCAGTTATCGGGGTGGAAATTTACAGCCCCATCATGGCCGGAGTGGAGCCCACAAAATAGCCCATGGACTTTGGCAGGACCGCAAAATCCGACTGGCTTAAAATTCCAGGTGTGTGTAAATATATTATTTTGGTAGCAGCTCCTCTGTGTTGGCCCCAGTATACTGGGGAAATCTTTAATGCAGTGTCACAGGGGCTACTCATTAGAATTGCTCCAGGCTTGTCATTTCTCATGATGCTGCTTTTTCCAGTAAAATCACTGTTCAAATCCTTAAAAGTGACTGCATTGAGATTTTCTGACAGATCCACGAGGCTCTTTCAATAAAAGATGACACTGAAGAAACACGTTTCCATCACTCGCTTAATGAAGAAAAATTCCAGGACCTGAGAAGAGATAATAAAGTAAATCTGTAAGGCCAGAGGGCATCCAATTTTGTTTCACCGTGGTACAAAATGATCCGTCCCTTTATTCGATCTCAAATCTCTTCCAATCAGCGGTTTCTATTTTCCCTTTATTGTGATTGGCATCTGGACTAGAAGAGATAATTGACGGTCCTCTTAAATGAACATCTAATGACAGTCCGATACTGCAATCCACTGCAGGAGGGTAATTGTGGCTGTGCAAAGTACAGTTGTCAGCCAGTGATTTTAAAGCCCAGTTCCCAGCCTACTGGCTTTATCCTGCACTCCCTGCAGAGACAAGGAAACAATCACGTTGGACACAAAGTCAAAATCCTGTGGATGCTGGAAACCTGAATTAGGAAGAGAAGTAGGAAAGCTCAGCAGATCTGGCAGCTTCTCCGGAGAGAGAGAACCAGAGTTAAGGTTTCACCTGAGCTGGAGGAAGTTGGTCTGTTGAGTGGCCATCGACCTGTAAAGTTAGAGATGTGACAGGCCTTAAGCAAACACAGAGGCACAGAAGGAAGAGGGGAGAGGGTGGAAAGCAGCCAAAAGGGATGATGACGCAAGACATAAGGGGCTGCTCGTGAGACAATAAAGAAACAAAAGATGTGTCTGGAGGAGGTGTAAACTGGATATACAGGATATTCAATTTGAACAATTTTCAGGTTATTGCTGAAAAGAGAGGCGTATTTGCTGAAGTTTCTCGTCCTGCCCTCATCAGGACAAATGCAAGAATGCCAAATTTCAAACGCTTACAACAATTTATACCACAAGAGAGAAGGGTGCTGATTGATTGGCAACTTGTTCAAATCCGACTCAGCTGTACCAAACTTACCACCTGGACTGCAGCAGCTTAAGAAGGTGGCTTGCCATCACCTTCTCAAGGGCAATTAGGGATGGGCAATAAACGCTGGCCCAGCCAGCAACATCCACATCCTATGAAAGAATGAAAAAAAGAAAACTTCACATGAAAAACGCTCATAGAACGGTTAGAATCAGAACTGGTGGGGAAAATATTTAGTCTTTCTTGGGATGTGGGTATCTCTGGCAAGCATCCCTAAATGTCCTTGAGTGCCTTGCTAGACCAGTTAAGAGATAAAGCCCCATTGCTGTGGGTCTGGAGTCAGATGTGGGCAAGACCAGGTATGGATAGTAGATTTCCTTCCCTAGATGACTTTTTACAATGATCAATTCATGGTCATCATACTAAGGCTGGCTTTATATTCCTGATTTATTAATTGAATTTAAATTTCAACAACTACCATGGTGGGATTTGAACCCATGTCCCCAGAATATTAGTCTGGACCTCTGAATCACCAGCCAAGAAGCATTACCACCACACCAGCTTCTGCCTGCTAGGTTTGTGATTGGTAGGGCATGAGGGAGTGAACTTTAACCTGGAGTTGGCTGTGCTTTTGCAGGCCTCAATCCACCAAACCCTTGTCCAACATAGTCCACTGAATCCCCACATGTGAGTACTGAGTTTTTAAAAAAAATCATTCATGGGATGTGGGTGTCACTAGGCCAGCATTTATCACCCATCTGTAATTGCCCTTGTTCAGAGGGCATGCAAGAGTCAACCACATTATTGTGGATCTGGAGTCACATGTAGGCAGACCAGGTAAGGCCATTGGTGAACCACTTGGGTTTTTAAACCACAATTGACAATATTTTTATTGTCATCATTAGGCTTTTAATTCCAGATTTTTATGAAATTCAAATCCCACCAGCTGCTGTGGTGGGATTTAAACCCAGGTGGCCCCCAGAACATTATCCTGGCTATCTGGATTACTGGTGCAATACCACTCTGCCACCACCTCCCTCGTTGAAAGCTGTTTCCATTTAAAACATTCTGAGGAAGGGTCATCGACCTGAAACATTAACTCTGTTTCTCTCCACGGATGCCTGACCTGCTGAGAATATCCAGCACTCTCTGGAGCGATGTCTTCGCTTCATATACCTATGCAGTCATTGTGGTCTGAATCAGGGAAAGCATTAATGTGACTAATTAATATTAGTGCATAAAACAGGGGAGCAGAGAAGGTATAATTATCTGACCTGGTTCTTGGTGTGCAGACTTTGTGAGGGCTTGTTCGGAATAATTAGCTTGTTATCACAATTTAAATTACTTTCATTTTGTGTGGTCCTTTCCAAGTTAAGTGGTTGAAGGTTGGCACAGTTTCCTTAGAACCGTTTATGGGAACTGTAAATTGCGCAGATGCAGTTATATAGCAAGGACCTTGGCATGTCCCACAGGGATGTCACGATGCACCTTCAAGTGCAATTTAATAGCTTGATGTGAAGCAGCTATTATATAGGCAAACATAGCATAAGAACATCAAAAATAGGCCATTCGGCCCCTCAAGCCTGCCCCACCATTCAAAAAGATCATGGCTGACCTGCCCCAGGCCTCAACTACTCTTTCGTGCCAGCTCCTCATAGCCCTCAACTCCCTGATACTTCAAAAACCTATCTCCCTCCTCTTTAAATACTTTCAGTGATCTAGCCTCCACAACTCTCTGGGGTAGAGAATTCCAAACATATCGCACACAGCGGTCCCAAACACAGCAACGAGGTATAGGAGCAGCCGATCTATTTTTGTTAAAAAACAAAAAAACTGTGGATGCTGGAAATCCAAAACAAAAACAGAATTACCTGGAAAAACTCAGCAGGTCTGGCAGCATCGGCGGAGAAGAAAAGAGTTGACGTTTCGAGTCCTCATGACCATTGAACAGAACTTGAGTTCTGCAAGTTCTGTCGAAGGGTCATGAGGACTCGAAACGTCAACTCTTTTCTTCTCCGCCGATGCTGCCAGACCTGCTGAGTTTTTCCAGGTAATTCTGTTTTTGTTTTGGATCTATTTTTGTTGATGGGTTGAGGGAGGAATGTTGGCCAGCACACAGGGGGAGCTTTTGGATAGTGCGGTACAATTCACCTGAGCCAATGAAGCAGGGAAGATGGGGCCTTAGATGGATATCTTGTCAAAAGGACACTTAACGAAAGATTAGTCCTCAAGATGTAGGCATGGTTGACAAGGTTGACAATTAATATTCATCTCAGTTGCTCTGAGAATATGGGCAGTGGGGCTTTGAACTGCTTGACTTGTTAAAGCCACTTCAGAGGGCAGTTTAGTGTGGGACTGGACCCTTATGTAGACCAGCTGAGGACAGTGGTGGGTGGCGGGGTGGGGGGGGTTATCCGCTCAAAAAAGATGTAGTGAACCAGTTGGATTGAAACAACAAGCTGACAGCTTCCTGTTCATTTTTATTGATACCAGATTTTTTTATTTTCAGGTTTTGTAAAATTGAATTCAAATTCCCAAACTGCCCATGGCAAAATGTGAATTTACTTACCTCTGGGATATTAGTCCAAGATTCCAGACTAATTAGTCAGATAATATAACACCTAACTACCATTGCCTCCAGCCATGTTCAATACTGAAGGGCTGCACTGGAGTATCAACTTAGACTGTGCGTTTGACCATTTGGGATAGAGATTGAACCTGCAGATGCCTGAGTCACAGGTGAGTGGGCTTAAAAACTGAAC
Source organism: Carcharodon carcharias (assembly GCF_017639515.1). Taxonomy (NCBI): domain Eukaryota; kingdom Metazoa; phylum Chordata; class Chondrichthyes; order Lamniformes; family Lamnidae; genus Carcharodon; species Carcharodon carcharias. The sequence goes on from NC_054468.1 coordinate 228,085,628, forward strand.
AAGCTTACCCTCAGCTGCATTCATGACTGTCAAATCCCTTTAGAATGTGTGGTATTGCCCCTGGACCCCTGCCTACCACTAGAACAGGTGTAGGAAGGTGCTGCCTTTTCATGGGCAGATGTGCCTGAACCAGCACTGCTGGCTCATTTCTGTTGTGCGATGGTGACGTCATTAACTCTTTGATTGCTGGCTGATCGAGGCAAGGTGGCTGTCACTCCAGGTTGGATGGTTTTGGAAGAATTCATGGTAGCAATGATGTCCCCATAGTAGCCTCCTATCTATGATGATAGTGTTGCCTGGTTCCTGCTTAAGCCATAATGACACCAATCGCGCTCTTCAGATAATTGCTGTGACCTTGCATTTTCCTTGGTGAGTGGAATGTAGCGATAATGGATTATTCACACAATGACTCAAACACAAATTAAGCCATAATTATTGGTTTAATTGGTGTTTTTGTACTTGGACAGTGCTGTTTTTATATCTGTAGTCAATACACAGTGCAAACTTTAATTTAGCAATAATAACACTAGAATTACACTAAATGAGAAAATGGACTTAACAGGAGAGAAACATATGGTAGAATTTCTGCAGGGAATCTAGCTTTGCCTCACTGCAGCTGTGGCAGATGATCAGTGGGGACATGGAGAAACAGCAAAATGGTCGTTCACAATGTTTTTTCACTGTTTCTATTGTAGTTACATTGGGAGACGAGGTGAATTCCTGCGAAACCGCCCCTATTAGCTGCAGGGATAAAGCAAATCCTTCCCTCTTTCATTATGTAACAGGAAGAGGCCATTCAGCCCCTCAAAACTGCTCCGCCATTTCATTAGATCACGGCTGATCTGCATCTCAATTCCATTTATCTACCTTTGATCTGAACACGTTGACATCCTTACCCATCAAGGTTTTCCATTGTTTTTCACCCAAAGGCTACTCACTGTTGTAGCCCTGGTCCAGTACCCTTCCCTAGTTTCTCTCTTATTGTCCAATGCCCTTTCTGGGTTTGCCTTGTCCAGGCCTACTTGCCCAAACCTGCCCTCACCACAATTTTACCAGCGGCAGGTGTGGCACAGGCCGCACGTCCACCATTGGGCCAAATGAGACCCTAAAGTGAGCAATTAATTCCCACTTAAGGGCCCCATCCCACCGGGATTGTTGTGTTGTTAAAACAATATAATCACCAATTGCTCTTAAGGGATTGGGTAAATATGCTTTGGGTTCATTTATCAAGACTAGACACATGCGAACAGTTAAGATGTGGGTATAAAACTTGAAGGCATCAGAGCTGTGTGTAAGTGCTCTGCCCAAAGCAAAAGTGAAACTAAGACAGGATCACATGACACATTTCCCTTCTAATGATGTCATGCTTATATCCCTTGAAGACATATTACAAAAGGGATGGGGGGATTTAGCCAGTGGCAGGAAAGGCCCATGCAAGCATCCAGCCCAGCAAGTTTCTCTGTACAGGCTGGTGACAGGTGGGGGGTTCTCTTTAACAGGCCCCCTGAGCCCACTGGAGGACCTCTCCAAGGTTTCACCCTTCCCCCATCCCCCCGGTTGCCCTCCCCCACTGGCCTTTCTAACTGCACCCCGCTCATACCCCCTTACCCAGGCCTGCCAGCTTGATGCCAGGAGAGACACTCATACACTTACCCAAATCCCAATCCCATGCCTCTGCCCCAAAGTACTGGAGGGGTGGGGATCCTGCCTCTAGTCTATTAACAGCCGTTAAATGGCTGGAAGGCAGCCAGTGTTCCCCTTGGTGGGCTCCCCTCCAATGTTTTAGCCTGGGATGGCAGGGAATCAGGCACCTCATATAATTCAGCCCCAAGTGCTGTTCTTCCATGACTCTGACCCTTGTTGACCTGCACTGGTTCCTGGTCTCCCATCACCTCCAATTAACAATTCTCATTATATCTTTGAATTGCTTCCTCCCCTTGATCTTCCATATCTCTACAACCAACTAATCCTATAACCCTCCCAGTATAGGCAAACATACATACATACAAAATAGGAACAGAAGGAGGCTATTTGGCCCCTTGAGCCTGCTCTGCCATTCAATAAGATCATGGCTGACTGAGGCAGAGAGTTCCAATGTCGCACAACCCCCGGATGGAAAAAAAATTCTTCTCATTTCTGTCCTAAAAGGGTAACCCCTAGTTCTGGGCTCACCCACATGAGGAAACATCCTATACACAACCACCTTGTCGAGACCATTCAGGATATTATATACTTCAATCAAATCACCCCTCACTCTTCTAAACTCTAGTGGAAACAAACCCAGTCTGCCCAACCTTTCATCATATGACAACCTGCTCATTCCAGGTATCAATCTAGTAAACCTCCTTTGAACCACCTCCATGTCCTGTCATGCATCCCCCTGTCCATTTCCCCCACCATTGTTAGCTCTAACTTCAGTCTAGGTACTGCACGCTGGAGTTCTCCCCCCCAAACCCACCCACCCACAAATCTCTTTGTTTCTCCACTTCTTTGTAACCCTTCTTAAAATCCATCCCACTGATTGAGCTTTTAGTCCACCCTCCTTATTTGAAATCCTGATGTTCGCTGGCAATTTTTGACTGACTATGCCCGTGTGAAACATTTTGAGAGGCTTTTTTTTACATTGAATGCAACTGCTGTAATTGTTGGACTTTACTCTTATCATTTGATTGAGACTTTAAACTGAGGCCTTGGCTTGACTGTGATGATAAACAAATAGTCATTTGGTAGTACAGAGCTTGAGTATTGCTGAAAAATGAGACATGTCAAAGCTTTTCAACTTGCACTCATCAGGACACTTCACAAGGAAACCAATGTAAGGGGAAAACAATAATTTATGATGTATGTGAAGAGAGTGCTAATTGGTGGGCAAGTGGACTTTAATTGTTGGATATGTTGCCATGGAGAATGTACCAGTGATAGTGACTGACAGTTAACAATGCTTGGCAATTAATCTGTCTATTGCAGCCTTAAATGAATTCAACGGTGGAGCACCCGCAACCCTCTGGGGTAGAGATTTCCAAAGGTTCAGTGAAGTAATTTCTCCTCATCTCAGCCCTAAATAATGCACCCCTCATCCTGAGACTGTGCCCCAGTGCTTTAGATGCCTGACCCAGGCAAACAATCTCTCAGCATCTACCCTGTCAAGCCAGTTCAGGATCTTGTATGTTTCAATGAGGTCATCTCTCAGTCTTTTAATCTTCAGCCTCTCGTTACAGGACAAACTCCTCATCAATTTAATGAGCCTTCACTGCACCGCCTCCAATGCGACCCTCCAAAGACTTGCTCTCATCTGAAATTCTGCTGCCCCTTTCATATATTGCTCCAATTCGCATTCACCCATCCACCCCCACGCTTGTTGACCTGTACTGTCCCACCGCCTGACATATTGAGAATCCTGACCCTTGTTTTCCAATCTCTCCATGGCCCCACTCATCCTCCTCTTGAAGCATCTTGCAGCCCATGTCTTTATGATCTCCGCACACCTCCAATTCTGGCCTCTCGGCCATTCCCAATTTTTATCATTACATCCCAGTGGTGGAAAAAGCAGTAAAACCTGGGAATTAAGAGTACGGCTCCGAACTGGCATTCCGTTTTAAGGTATACAAGACCAGCTTGGGCCAGTGTCCTTATTTCCCAGTTTTTACTGTTTTTCCCTATTGGTGCCAGGTGGTGACTAGGCCCTAGGTTCTGGAAATCCCTCTGCACAACTCTCCACTTTCCTACTTCTCTTTCCTCTTTTAAAATGCTCCTTAAATGCTCTTTGATCAAAATTTTGTTCATTTGCCCCCATGTCTCCTTGGCTCAGTGTTAAAATGGTTTTATTCATATCGTTTTTGATAAGTTCCTTACGAAGTTAAGTATGCACTCTGAATGTAACTTGTTGTCATTCTTCTCTTTCTGCTTCTACACCCAACCCGATTGGACGTGAAATCGCCCTAGCGCAATATTTTGGTCGGCGGGCGCCTGTGGGTGTGGGATCCATGCCCGCCATCAATTAAGAGGCCAGTTAAGGCAATTAAAAAGGCAATCGACCAAGATTCCACATTGCCTATGCGATTTTGCACTTGTCACACAGGCAAAATGGGCATTCGGGCAGCCGACAATTTGCAAAACCTCATCCACGGGTGGGATAAAAAGGGTCGGCAGCATTGCCAGTGTGAGTGGTGAGGAGTTTTGGAGATAGTTTGCTGCTGGTTGCTTATTGATACTTGACGGCTTCTGCATTCTGTTTAGGGCTTCATTCTTAGCATTTCCAGGCTTCATTTCAGGACTCATTGATGTCTCCAAGACCCCTGGAGGATTCAAACCATGTGGGCCCTTCCAGGTATCAGACAGCCTTCTGTTACCCTGGTAATGGGGATTGGGGTCTCCGCTGGTGGCCCCTTCTCTGAGGAGGAAGAGAGGGGCAGAAGGGAGAGGAGGGCAGGTGTCCCAATGCTGCTTCCAGGGGAGGGACCTGTGGGAGGAGAGGTACAGGCACAAGGGGCACAAGGCCAGCAGGTAGACCAAGGCATTAAATGCTGCAGAAGACATCATTATCCTGCTGCCAGGGTTTACAAGCAGCGATGCAGCTATCTCAATATGTCAGAGGTGCAGTGCCGAAGGAGGCTCCGTCTCTCAATGGGGACAGTGACCTCCATCTGTCAGAAAATCAGGCCAGAAATCAGCTCCAACAGTGTGGGGTGGACACCCTATGCCAGTGGCTCTGAAGGACACACTGACCCTCAATTTCTATGCCTCTGGCTCTTTCCAGGGGTCAGTGGGGAATCTGTGTGGAGTCTCCCAATCAGCTGTCCATAGTTGCGCCAAGCTGGTGACTGATGCTCTGTTCAGGTGGGCATTGACTTTCATTCATTACCGTAAGGACGAGGCCAGCCAGGCTGAGTGAGCCAGCGGCTTTGCAGCGATTGCTGGCTTCCACCATATCCAGGGTGCTATAGACTATACACACGTGGCCATCAAGGCACCAGTGGGTGAACCCGGTGCCTTCGTCAACAGGAAGGGCTTCCGCTCCATGAACATGCAGATAGTGTGTGACCACAGGATGCAGATTCTGCAAGATACCCAGGCAGCTCCCACGATACCTACATCCTCAGACACTCCCAGGTGCCAAGACTGTCAGTGCTCCAGCCCAACTGGATGGATGGCTGTTGGGTGACAAGGGCTATCTGTTGATCTCTGCCACCCAAGAACAGAGACAGAGCAGCGTTATAATAGGAGTCATGCCTCCACAAGGGCAGCGGTACAGAGAGCTAAAGGTCTTCTGAAGATGCGCTTCCGATGCCTAGGCTGTTCAGGGAGTGCACTACAATACCCCCCAGAGCAGGTGTCACTGATAGTGGTTGGATGCTGCGCTTTCCACAATCTGGCACTGGCAAGGGCGACCCGCTGGAAGAAGGGGATCTTGACGCAGCTTCACAGGCCATAGAGGATGAATCCAACAGTGAGTCAGAAGAGGAGCACGGTGAGGAGGATGCTGAGGGCGTGGAGTCAGACCTCAGTAACCTTCAGAGAGGCAGGAACACCAGGGATGCCTCGATCCAACGCTCCTTCAGCTAGGCTGCCAAATAACCGCTCCCATTTCATGCCAGGGCTGCCATCTCCATCTTGGATGTCCGAAATGCCCCTGTCATGTGAAACCAAAGTCCACTCAGTGACTGTGCAATAAAGTTTAGAGCCACTCATTTAGATATTGGTGTACCCTGCACCAAAATAAAAGGTGACGCATACTCAGGTCATCACAGCAAAAGCAAAATTTAATGTTATTGTCACATTGAAATCACATTGACATGACCATTACTGATGTTGATGTCCACACCAATTGACATATAAACCAAATATAACTAAGTAGAAGATCACGTGACCAGTCCCTCTTGTGCTCATGGTGCCTTAAACTTAAGCTTGTAAGTGCTATGTCTCGGTGCCCCCTCTTCGCTGGCAGAGGAATTGGAGGCAGCTGCTGATTCTGGTGTCTTGTCCTCTAGCCAACGGCACCTGTGCTGGCTCCACCTGGGAGGGAACAGCCAGTGCCATGGCTGGCATCTCCCCAGTTGCCCGCAGCTACATCAGATGCCATGGTCACTGGCAGAAGGGTGGAGGATCTGCTGCCGTCATCTGGAGCACCCTGAGAGGGGCCTGCAGAGATGACAGGCAGCTCGTGCACCAACGTGAGGTCACTCTGGACCATTGATGGACGGACACCTAGCTGGGATACTGGGTGCCTCATCCATCTCCCACACTGGCACTGACCACCTAAGGTCATTGCCTGTGTGAGGGCTTGCAGGTCTGAGCGCAACCCCAGGAACTCCTGATTCTGTCCCTGGAGTTGCCTCTTCATGAGAGTCACCACTCTCTCAATGGAAGAGGCAGTGCGCTTGACCATGAGGGTCAACACAGTGCTCATGCTCGAGCACGTGCTGGAAAATCTAAGGGAGAACAAGGACATGTCATTAGTTAAAGTCACCACACTGTCACTGTGCCAGGCACCCTGGTGAGACAATGGAGATCTGCATCATGGCTCCATCGCCTTTCAATGATCAATGGGGACTCCAGGTTTGAGGCACCATCAATGAAGAGACAACACTAAAATGGTTGCACAATCCGAAACTCTCACCTCTGTGCGCTGCTCTCTTATCTTTGTCTGATACCCCCACCTCTACATGACTGGTTGCACAGGGCCCGTGCCAGCTCTCCAACTCCAGGGCATCCTGCTCAAACATGGTCAGCAGCAGTAGGTTGGGCAGGTCTCCACCTGTTCGTGACCTCTCCAATTGGTTATGTCTCATCTTCTCCTGAAAGGACAGAGAAGCATTGATTAGTTCTGTCGAAGGGTCATGAGGACTCGAAACGTCAACCCTTTTCTTCTCCGCCGATGCTGCCAGACCTGCTGAGTTTTTCCAGGTAATTCTGTTTTTGTTTTGGATTTCCAGCATCCGCAGTTTTTTTTGTTTTTATCTCTATGTTTTATTGCAGCTCCCCGCAGCAGCTAAAGTGAGATTGACTGCAACAAGCTGCCTGTGCGTCAGCACTATTCACTTTCAGTTTGACACGTGCAGAGGTGTGTTTGAACCTCCGGTGCTAACTCTTCCAGAGCAGCTGTTTTCAATCGGTTCACCTGATCCCAGGAGAGAGAACCAATGACTTAAATAAAGTGCGAGAGAACTGCAAACAGAGGTAGGTAAGCTGACGGAGAAATTGTGGAGTGGGTGAGAGAGGAAGCAGAGAAGCAAAGAGATGGAAACGCTGAAGCACAGAAACTAGCAACAGGAATAGGTCATTCGGCCCCTTCGGCCATTCAACAGGATCATGGCTGACCCTCTACCTCAATGCCATACTTCCGCTCTCCCCCAATATTCCTGGATGCCTTTCGAGTCTAGAAATCTATCTATTTCCTTCTTAAATGTATTCAGTGACTTGGCCTCCACAGCCCTCTGTGGTAGAGAATTCCACAGGTTCACCACCCTCTGAATGAAGAAATTTCTCCTCATCTCAGTCTTAAATGGTCTACCCTGTATCCTGAGATTATGAGCCCTTGTTACAGACACCGCCACCTACAGCCAAAGGGTGCATCATCCCTACATCCAGTCTATCCAGCCCTGTCAGAATTTTATTCGTTTCAATGCGATCCCTACTCATTCTTCTAAACCCCAGTGAGTACAGGAACCATGAGAGCATCTAAGTAAGCAATGTCTTGTCGCAAATTATGGGCATTGTACAGGCTACAAGGAGCTAATGCTGCAGAAAGAACAATTATCGTTTTTAGTGTGTTCAATGTAGTAACATTTTCCAAGACACTTCACTGATCTATTATCAAACAATATTTGACACTGAGCCACATAGGGAGATAATAGGATAGGAGATCAATAAGTTGATCAAAGAGGTTGGTTTTAAGGACAGTCTTAAAGGAGGAGATAGAAGGAAAGGCGGAGAGGTTTACAGAGGAGAATCTAGTGCTTAGGATCTGGATCGTTGATGGAATAATTGCCAATGGTCAATAAAAGTAAGAGAAGCAAGGAGGAAACAAAGGGGTGAGCAATACTAGGATCGGAAAGTTGAGGTAATGAGCCAGAAGAGATTGCCAAAAGCATCACATGAGGCTAAAGAATTAGCAATTCAAAAAAAAAAGGCACCACCAACCACCCCCAAAGTTATTTTGTATTGATTTAAACCTTAGACAGGCCCGGGGCAATGTCTGTCTCTTTGGGTCAGCTTACATTTTATCCAAGAGTCAGCACTTCCAGCAATGTAGCAGCCTAACAGTGCAGCGCTAAAGCGTCAGTCTGGTTTCTGCATTCAAATATCTGGATTGGGAGCTTGAGCCCAGAACATTCTGACTTAAAAGTGGAACAAACCTCCACTGAAAATGTTGGAATTGGTTACTTACAGGAAATGGATGTAAATCAATATACCAGTGTTGGCTCCTTGCCCAAGAAATCCAAATCTAATTTCACTGCCCCACTGCCTCCTTGTAATACTGTATCTTTATCTGCTTCAATTCATAATTTAATTTTCACTTGAACGATCCAACCCTCGATTTGAGAGGCCTAATCTTTCATTGCCTTGGGGAAAACCAATCTTGCCACTTTGACTCAAAGCAGGTGTTAACTCTACCGCTCACTGCCACATGCCCAGTTGTACTTAAAGCAGCACGCAGCCTGCGAGGCATGGTCTGCCTCATTGCCTAAAGAATTGGAAATATTGCAGTGGAATTATCAATGATCCACCAAGCCTCATTCTGACGTTATGATGGAGGAATGGCCATTAATAAAACAAGGTGGTATTCTGTGCTTTCAGGTTTTATTCAAGATGGTGGGTGAGTTAATGAGAGTGAAGGTGGGTGAGAGTGAGAGTGGGTTTGTGAGGGTGAATGAATGAGAGTGAGTGAGTGAGTGAATAAATGAAGGTGGGTTTGTGACAGTGAGGGTGGATGAGAGTGAGGGTGTGCGATAGTGAGAGCGGGTGAATGAGAGTGAGGGTGGGTTTGTGAGAGTGAGGGTGGGTGAGGGTGAGAGTGGGTGAGAGTGAGAATGAGGGTGAGTTTGTGAGAGTGAGGGTGGGTGAGAGTGAGAGTGGGTGAGAGTGAGAGTGAGGGTGGGTTTGTGAGAGTGAGGGTGGGTGAGAGTGAGAGTGGGTGAGAGTGAGAGTGAGGGTGGGTTTTTGAGAGTGAAGGTGGATGGGTGAGGGTGAGGGTGGGTGAGAGTGAGAGTGGGTGAGTGAGAGTGAGGGTGGGTTTGTGAGAGTGAGGGTGGATGAGAGTGAGGGTGGGTGAGAGTGAGGGTGGGTGAGAGTGAGAGTGAGTGAGAGTGAGAGTGGGTGAGTGAGAGTGAGGGTGGGTTTGTGAGAGTGAGGGTGGATGAGAGTGAGGGTGGGTGAGAGTGAGGGTGGGTGAGTGAGAGTGAGGGTGGGTTTGTGAGAGTGAGGGTGGGTGAGAGTGAGAGTGGGTGAGTGAGAGTGAGGGTGGGTTTGTGAGAGTGAGGGTGGATGAGAGTGAGGGTGGGTGAGAGTGAGAGTGGGTGAGAGTGAGAGTGAGGGTGGGTGAGAGTGAGAGTGGGTTTGTGAGAGTGAGGGTGGATGAGAGTGAGGGTGGATGAGAGTGAGGGTGGGTGAGAGTGAGGGTGGGTGAGAGTGAGAGTGGGTGAGTGAGAGTGAGGGTGGGTTTGTGAGAGTGAGGGCGGGTGAGAGTGAGAGTGGGTGAGAGTGAGAGTGGGTGAGAGTGAGAGTGAGGGTGGGTGAGAGTGAGAGTGGGTGAGAGTGAGAGTGGGTGAGTGAGAGTGAGAGTGGGCTTGTGAGAGTGAGGGTGGGTTTGTGAGAGTGAGGGTGGGTGGGTGAGGGTGGGTGAGAGTGAGAGTGGGTGAGAGTGAGAGTGGGTGAGTGAGAGTGAGAGTGGGCTTGTGAGAGTGAGAGTGGTTTTGTGAGAGTGAGGGTGGGTGAGAGTGAAAGTGGGTGAGAGTGAGAGTGAGGGTGGGTGAGAGTGAAAGTGGGTGAGAGTGAGAGTGAGTGAGAGTGAGAGTGGGTGAGAGTGACGGTGGGTGAGAGTGAGAGTGGGTGAGAGTGAGAGTGGGTGAGAGTGAGACTGAGGGTGGATAAGAGTGAGGGTGGGTGAGAATGAGAGTGAGGGTGGATGAGAGTGAGGGTGGATGAGAGTGAGAGTGATTTTGTGAGAGTGAGGGTGGGTGAGAGTGAGGGTGGGTGAGAATGAGAGTGAGTGAGAGTGAGAGTGGGTTTGTGAGAGTGAGGGTGGGTGAGAGTGAGAATGAGGGTGGGTGGGTGAGGGTGGGTGAGAGTGAGAGTGGGTGAGAATGAGACTGAGGGTGGATGAGAGTGAGGGTGGATGAGAGTGAGGATGGATGAGAGTGAGGGTGGGTGAGAATGAGAGTGAGTGAGAGTGAGAGTGGGTGAGTGAGAGTGAGGGTGGATGAGAGTGAGGGTGGATGAGACTGAGGATGGATGAGAGTGAGGGTGGGTGGGTGAGTGTGGATGAGAGTGAGGGTGGGTGGGTGAGGGTGGATGAGAGTGAGGGTGGGTGAGAGTGAGACTGAGGATGGATGAGAGTGAGGGTGGGTGGGTGAGGGTGGATGAGAGTGAGGGTGGGTGAGAGTGAAAGTGGGTGAGAATGAGACTGAGGGTGGATGAGAGTGAGGGTGGATGAGAGTGAGGGTGGATGAGAGTGAGGGTGGATGAGAGTGAGGGTGGGTGGGTGAGGGTGGATGAGAGTGAGGGTGGGTGAGAATGAGAGTGCGTGAGAGTGGTTTTGTGAGAGTGAGGGTGGGTGAGAATGAGACTGAGGGTGGATGAGAGTGAGGGTGGGTGGGTGAGGGTGGGTGAGAGTGAGGGTGGGTGAGAATGAGACTGAGGGTGGATGAGAGTGAGGGTGGGTGGGTGAGGGTGGGTGAGAGTGAGGGTGGGTGGGTGAGGGTGGGTGAGAGTGAGGGTGGGTGAGAATGAGAGTGAGTGAGAGTGAGAGTGGGTTTGTGAGAGTGAGGGCGGGTGGGTGAGAGTGAGGGTGAGAGTGAGGGTGGGTGAGAGTGAGGGTGGGTGGGTGAGGGTGGGTGAGAGTGAGGGTGAGAGTGAGGGTGGGTGAGAGTGAGGGTGAGAGTGAGGGTGGGTGAGAGTGAGGGTGGGTGAGAGTGAGGGTGGGTGAGAGTGAGAGTGGGTGAGAGTGAGACTGAGGGTGGGTGGGTGAGGGTGGGTGGGTGAGGGTGGGTGAGAATGAGAGTGAGTGAGAGTGAGAGTGGGTTTGTGAGAGTGAGGGCGGGTGGGTGAGTGAGGGTGAGGGGTTTTACACACAGACGATGCCCCCAGGCCATGCAATAGATGGATTTTCAACTAAGGTTGTCTGTCACAGCATGATCCAATTTGTCTTAGCAAAACTGGAGCAGTGAACACCCTTCCCGATGGATTACTGGAGGGAGTTACTAGTCCTCAACATCTGCAAGTGCATCCCCTAGGCAAATAGGCAGCACCTCTGGGAGAAGGTGGCTAAGAGAGGCTGTACCACCCCAGGACCTGTGTTCAATACCCCACAAGAGCAACCTCTGAGGAACACCTGCCAACATTGCATCCACCCCCTCCCCCAGCTTGTTCATTAACGTTTTCATCTTAGAGACTCTTGGTGTTTATCCCGATGGGTGGAATTGTCTGCTCCTGTTGGTGGTGGGTGTCATTTCGGGCAATGTGGTGGGAAGGCCCCCCACCCCACGCTGGATCACCCGGACATGTCGGTGTGATTGCGCACTGACGTGTTTCACAACTGTACAGAAGCGACTTGCACCTGGCGAGCTGCACGTCACTCGGGACTTCAAGGTTTGTTTGCTTCAGACAGCGCTCACAGTCATCAGCACCAGGCTTCACTGGCAGCACCATATCACTTTTAGGGAGGCTCACGGGCAGGTCTCTACCTACCAGACCAGCCATAAAGCAGGGGGTGGGGGGGGGGGCAGGGGGGCGGGGGGTTGGGTGCTTTTCAACAGCTGCAGGGCTAGGGCTTGTTTGGGGAAGGGGGAGAAGTGGCCTCAAGCAAGGGAAGGACGAGGGCTGTACTGGGGAAAGGGGGGTATCCCAGGGTGTGTGTGTGGGGGGAACATGTTGATCTGTGCAAGTGGCCTCAAGATGGTGAGGGCTGAGGAGGCAGTCTCCAGAGGAGATGAGGCCAGATGGAGATGTGAGGGTGTGTGTGAGAGAGAGTGAGTGGTGATGTCCCTTGAGCTGGCAGTGAGTGAGATGCCAGTGAATGTGTGATGGGCTTGTGAGTGTGTGAGCTGAGAGTGATGAGATGGTTGCCTTACCCTGACGGCACGGGTAAGATTTTCTCTTTCTGCACTGGATGGCCAACCTCTTCTGTGCAGCGTTGGCACTGACCACCACTGCCACCGCCTCCCAGGCCGGAGTGGTGAGATTGCTGGACCTCCTGCGGACAGAGCGGGGGGTGGAGGATATCACGATGGGCCTTCAAGAGGCATCCCGGTAACAGGTCACTGAACCCTTCTTGACTTTATGTCTTCACTGGAACAGTCCTGGGCTGCAAGCGCTGAAAACTGTACGCGGCTGCAGTTTAAATATGGCACACTTAGTGAGGTAATGATGTGGCCGGTGATTCAGTGTCTGCCCACCGGCAAGACGGCGTGTTCCCTGTGGCTGCATAATTAACAAGGCTGGAAGTGGACGATGTGATGCGAAAACCCACTATTGCAGCCAGCGGAAAAAATGTCTTTTTACATGCCCGCTACCGCACTTATTGCAAATCTGGGATGATTCTGCCCCATGATCCGGTTTGCCTCATTATCTCAGTTCCATTAGTGAGGACTTCACACCAGAACCTGTAGTATACTGTAATTGCTGAGCGTTTGGTTTTACTGTCCTCTCTGCTGCGGGGGGTGTAAATAAAATTAGTTCAGTTGTGGTTGACCTGCAGTTGGACGTGTGTTGGTCTTACTCGGTGCGATACACAACAGAAAAGTAGCGACGAGGCTGCGGTGGAATTTTCTTTTATATTTCCTTCGTGAAATTAGGCCTGAGGAACATTCTGTCACATTTTCGTAACTGCTAAGGTTGATTGTGAGGAGGTTTGAACAACTTGGTGCACATGGTGTTCAGGTACACGATGAGTCAGCACAGTGCATAATTGAAAAATGGGACTGACGACATTTTGGAGAACAACCCTAACAAAGAGTGCTGTTGTAATTACAAATGAAGGTTACACACATATGCCTGAAAGCGGATAAAATAGGAGAAGAGGATAAAGTAAATCTTTTTTGGGGCTGGATGCTTATGGGCTATAGAGTATTCTGAAATTAATGTGATTCTGGACTCATATTATGGCATGACTATGAATGAAGTTGCACTGAGAGTTGCATTCCATGAAAGGAAGCAATTGCCCAAGTGAGACTGTCACAGAGTCCATTCTCGAATGAAAAGGAACTCTCTCTCTTCACTGTGAGTTCAATGGAAAATTAGAAATCAACCTTAGATACATGTTCATAGGAGGTCTAAAGAACAATAAGATCCAGGCCAAGCAATAAGGCAATAAGCTGAAGTGGAACGAGGTCAGTGATGAGGCCATAGTCATGGAAATGGCAGAAAGAGATAAATACAAATTGTACGGGGGTTCTGTCTCAGCCGGTAGGGCAAATCAGCGAGATACAGTTCATGGCATCCAAGATCACAGCCAGAGTCAGAAGTTTAGATGCTACCATTGCCATGGTAGCTGCCAACCATCTAAATTCCTCCATTTCCAGTCAAAATGCTATGGCTGTGGGAAAGTCAGTCATATCTAGACAGCATGCCGTCAGAGAGGAAACAGTAATGTCCCAGGTTGCAGTAAAGCACCAAGTCGCAGCCGTGCACTAGTTCGAGGAGGTGGCAGTTCTAAAACTAGTTCAAGAGTCTGGAAATCCTCACATGTGCATATGATAGATATGGAAGCAGAAGTTGACCTATTGAGCAGGAAGACCAAGAGTTGTACTCAGTCAGAGGGCAAGAAAGACAGGATGTGGGAGATGAGAGTAATAGGACTGCAGATGTAATCAATGTGCCCACAGTAAAAATGAAAACCAAAGATTCATAACTTACTTTCATCATTGATACAGCCACAGCAGTGTCTGTTACCTCCAAAGAATCCCTGAGTCATATTCACTTACACAAAGCTGGTGTGAAACTATTCCAATAAACAGTATTCCAAACGCAGACTGGGTGACCGCTTTGCAGAACACCTTCAGTCTGTCCACAAGCATGACCCAGACCTCCCTGTTGCTTGCTATTTCAACACACCACCCTGCTCTCATGCCCACATGTCCGTCCTTGACCTGCTGCAATGTTCCAGTGAAGCTCAACGCAAGCTGGAGGAACAGCACCTCATCTTCCGACTAGGCACTTTACAGCCTTCTGGACTTAACACTGAGTTCAACAACTTCAGTCCATGAACTCTCTCCTCCATCCTCACCCCTTTTTGATCCCTTTTTTTCCAATATTCATTTTTATTTTAAAATTTTTATTTATATATTTTTTCCATTTATTTTTATTATTATTATTATTTAAAGGTATTTCCATTTTTATTCATTGTTTTATCCCCAGCTTTTAGCCTATTTTCGATTTTTTCCCCCACCACCGTCCCTCCCCACCATCCCACCCCCGCTAGGGCTATCTGTCACTTGTTCATGTTGTTCTTTCCAGAGTGCTTACCATGGTCCTGCCATTATCACACTCTGCTTTCCACTCTTAATGTCACCATTAGCACCTCCTTCAGCCAGTATCACCACCATTAACAGCCCTTTGACCTTTTGTTTATGACATCTTTTGCAATCTCTCCTTTGCCTCCACCTATCGCTGGCCTTCTATCCAGCTTCACCTGTTCCATCCCCCTTAAACAGTATATATTTCACCACATTTCTATTTCCCTTTAGTTCTGATGAAGTCATATGGACTCGAAACGTTAACTCTGTCTTTCTCTCCACAGATGCTGTCAGACCTGCTGAGCTCTTCCAGCATTTTTTGGTTTTGTTTCAGGTTTTCAGAACTTGCCTTTATTTTATTAACAGCATTCCAGTGTTGGGTGAAGTTAGCGTTAGGATGGAATACAGTGATGCATCCTATTACTTGTCATTGGTATTAGGAGGAGGGAACAAAGTCTCCCTCCTAGGAAGGAATTGGCTTAAGAAATTACCGTTAAACTGGGCCAAGTTATTTACTGTAGGGATCAGTAAGGTACATCTGACATTGAGGAAGTGCTGGAAGAGCACATAGTGTTCTTTGAGCAAGGAGAACCAAATGATAAAATTAGCCATTAGTACGATCTTAAACATTGTAAGTCAACAGGTCATGAAAATTTGGATGCTCTCTCAAGATTCCCATGAATGCTAACTCATTTGTAGCCACTGAGTTACCTCTGAATTACTTTACATACTCAAATGACAATGCCAGTTTCTGCCAGGGGATTTAGTGAAAAAGCTCACTAGGATGTGGTGTTGTGTAAAGTGCTTAATTATGTCATTGAATGGCTGGCCTAAAGAGTGTGATGATGAGAAATTACAGGAATATCTCACACATAGAAATGAACTGAGTGTAGGTCAAAGCTGTCTCCTATGGGGCTCAAGAGTCATTATTCTGCCAAGGTTTAGAGAGGGGTTGTTAGAGGAACTTCAGCAAGAGCACACAGGGATACTCCATGTGAAAGCAGTACAAAAAGCTATTTTTGGCATCTAAAGGTAGACGGAGATATTGAAGATCATCAAAAACAAAAACAGAATTACCTGGAAAAACTCAGCAGGTCTGGCAGCATCGGCAGAGAAGAAAAGAGTTGACGTTTCGAGTCCTCATGACCCTTCAACAGAACTAGTTAAATGCAAGGAAGGGGTGAAATATAAGCTAGTTTAAGGTGTGTGTGTTGGGGGGGGTGTTGGGTGGGGGGAGAGAAGTGTGGGGGGGGGTGTGGTTGTAGGGACAAGCAAGCAGTGATAGGAGCAGATAATCAAAAGATGTCACAGACAACAGAACAAAAGAACACATAGTTGTTGAAGTTGGTGATATATATCTAAATGAATGTGCTAATTAAGAATGGATGGTAGGGCACTCAAGGTATAGCTCTAGTGGGGGTGGGGGGAGCATAAAAGATTTAAAAATATTTAAAAATAATGGAAATAGGTGGGAAAAGAAAAATCTATATAATTTATTGGAATAAACAAAAGGAAGGGGGAAGAAACAGAAAGGAGGTGGGGATGGAGGAGGGAGTTCAAGACCTAAAGTTGTTGAATTCAATATTCAGTCCAGAAGGCTGTAAAGTGTCTAGTCGGAAGATGAGGTTCTGTTCCTCCAGTTTGCGTTGGGCTTCACTGGAACAATGCAGCAAGCCAAGGACAGACATTTGGGCAAGAGAGCAGGGTGGAGTGTTAAAATGGCAAGCGACAGGGAGGTTTGGGTCATTCTTGCGGACAGACCGCAGGTGTTCTGCAAAGCGGTCACCCAGTTTACGTTTTGGTCTCTCCAATGTAGAGGAGACCACATTGGGAGCAACGAATACAGTAGACTAAGTTAGGGGAAATGCAAGTGAAATGCTGCTTCACTTGAAAGGACTGTTTGGGCCCTTGGACGGTGAGGAGAGAGGAAGTGAAGGGGCAGGTGTTATATCTTTTGCGTGGGCATGGGGTGGTGCTATAGGTGGGGGTTGAGGAGTAGGGGGTGATGGAGGAGTGGACCAGGGTGTCCCGGAGGGGATGATCCCTACAAAATGCCGACGGGGGGTGAAGGGAAGATGTGTTTGGTGGTGGCATCATGCGGGAGTTGGTGGAAATGGCGGAGGATGATCCTTTGAATGCGGAGGCTGGTGGGGTGATAAGTGAGGACAAGGGGGACCCTATCATGTTTCTGGGAGGGAGGAGAAGGCGTGAGGGCGGATGCACGGGAGATGGGCCGGACACGGTTGAGGAATAGGAGGACATGTCAGAGGAACTGTTTTTGAAGGTAGCATCAGTGGAACAGATGCGACGGAGGCGAAGGAACTGAGAGAATGGGATGGAGTCCTTACAGGAAGCGGAGTGTGAGGAGCTGTAGTCGAGGTAGCTGTGGGAGTTGGTAGGCTTGTAATGGATATTGGTGGACAGTCTATCACCAGAGATTGAGACAAAGAGGTCAAGGAAGGGAAGGGAAATGTCAGAGATGGACCATGTGAAAATGATGGAGGGGTGGAGATTGGAAGCAAAATTAACACATTTTTCCAAGTCCCAACGAGAGCATGAAGCAGCACCGAAGTACTCATTGATGTACCAGAGAAAAAGTTGTGGAAGGGGGCCGGAGTAGGACTGGAACAAGGAATGTTCCACATACCCCATAAAGAGACAGGCATAGCTGGGGCCCATGTGGGTACCCATAGCCACACCTTTTATTTGGAGGAAGTGAGAGGAGTTGAAGGAGAAATTGTTCAGCGTGAGAACAAGTTCAGCCAGACGGAGGAGAGTAGTGGTGGAAGGGGATTGTTCGGGCCTCTGTTCGAGGAAGAAGCTAAGGGCCCTCAGACCATCCTGGTGGGGGATGTTTGAGTTTTTCCAGGTAACTCTGTTTTTGTTTTGGATTTCCAGCATCCGCAGTTTTTTGTTTTTATCTATTGAAGATCATCGTTTGGTAGTTCAAGACTTGAGAATCGCTGAAAGAAAGAGACATGCTATCAAAGCTTTTCGTCTTGCACTCACCAAGACAGCTCACCAGTAATGGTGCAACATCAGTTTATACTGCATGACAAGAGAGCGCTGACTGGTTGGCAATTGGACTCTGATTAGTGAAGGTGCTGCCATGGAGAATGCAGCATGGAACAGTTAACTGTCCTGCTTTGTTCAGCCTTAAACTGGGCAGGTCAACTCTGATTGATCAAGACATTGCTCTGGAGAGTGAACCAGGAAATGACTGTTCCCTAAACTTTTGTTTAGTTGAAAAAAGGCGTAATGTGTGGTCATGTTCCTTTTGTCTACAAAGGACAAATGCTGCATTCTCCATGGCAAAGTCTCCACCAATCAGAGTCCACTTGCCAGTCAGCATTCTCTTCTCATGCAGTATAAATTGTTGTTCCCCTTGTTACTGTTGGTAATTTCTTGCAAGCTATCCTGATGAGTACAAAATGAAAAGATTTGATAGTATGTCTCTTTTTTCAGCTATACTCAAAATATTGAAGAATTGGTGAAAACTTACAAAGTATGTCTCAGAATAAGAAATGATTCAACCAAAGTTCCTTTCATTTCATGTCAAACACAAGAAAACTGTGAAAACAAGTACATGCTGATTTCTTTGAAGTGGAGGGGAACAAGTGCCTTGTTTTGGATGATAGCTATAGCAAGTGGAAAAATGTTGAGGCTGTGCCCAGTACCACAAGTGCCAAAGCTATTGACGTTTTGAGCATCTAGTTTGCAATTTATGAGTTGCTAAAAATGTTGCCGTCAGAAAATTTGAAATACTTCTGATTAAGCATAGAGTCAAACACATTCTAATAGCACATATCACCCAGCATTGAATGGTGCTTCAGAAAGAGGTATACAAATTGTGAAGCGGTCTTTGCAGAAGTATTTGCTCGGTAACAAGCTAGGCAGTTTTTTGCTTTGCTTCGACACAGGCCAGACAATTTTTTGTACTCTTATAGAATAATCCACAGACCATAGCAGGTTGCTCACCTTACGGGTTGGTGTTTGAACACACTCCAAGGATAGGGTTTAGTTTGCTTAAACTGGACGCCAATCATAAAGTAAGAGAAAAGCAAGACAAAGTGGAGATGAATCACAATATACCAAGCATGAACTTTAAAGAGTTCAGTGTGGTCGAAGATAACAGTGAAAAACCATCGTAGTGTTAAGGAGAAGTATGTTATTGCAGTTGTTGTAAAGAGGCTAAGAGCATTCACATATCCATACAGAGGGTCTTGTAAATCATTTGCTTGAAAGAGAAAATCTGATAAAGTGAGAGTATGAGATAACCTTCTTGCAGTCCATTTCCTCTTACAGTCCGAATTGAAAGGCAGATAGAAATTGGAAGTCACAAAGTTTGCTGGCATCACAGAATCCACTGGGAAGGAAGAGTGAGCCAGAGTCTTTGATTAAGACAGATAAATCGATGTCACAGTACCAACCATCAAGTGGAGTCGGTAGTCAAAGTCAAAGTTTAGGTTTGACACAGTCAGAGATACTGAGAGAGCAGAGTCAAGCTAATGGAAATGGATGAAGATACCCAGACAGAAAGAGAAGAGGTCAGATAGGATAATTGAAAGTATGGAGGAAGGAAGAAGCTAAAAGTTAATCGAAAAGCAGAGTACTGAAGATGCTGGAAATCTGAAATAAACACAGAAAATGGTGGAAATACTCAGCGGGTCTGGCAGCATCTGTGGAGAGAGAAACAAAGTTGACGTTTCATGTCAATGACAGAAGAAATAAATTGTTCTTTTCGTTACTTCTTATCAAATGATGATATTTTTGTTAAATGCATATTGGTGTTAAGAAAAGGCTTTTTTATGTGTAAATTACTCTGGCAGTATTGGTCATCTATGTTTTAGCTGTGATTATTGTAACAACAAATTTGCAACAAAGCTGTTAAATTTCAGGTATTGTTAATATTGGTAAAAACAAAAAAACTGTGGATGCTGGAAATCCAAAACAAAAACAGAATTACCTGGAAAAACTCAGCGGGTCTGGCAGCATCGGTGGAGAAGAAAAGAGTTGACGTTTTGAGTCCTCATGACCCTTCGACAGAACTTGAGTTCGAGTCCAAGAAAGAGTTGAAATATAAGCTGGTTTAAGAAGTGTTGGGGAGGCGGAGAGAGAGAGAGAGAGAGAAGTGGAGGGGGTTGGTGTGGTTGTAGGGACAAACAAGCAGTGATAGAAGCAGATCATCAAAAGATGTCACCAAAAATAGAACAAAAGAACACATAGGTGTTAAAGTTGGTGATATTATCTAAATGAATGTGCTAATTAAGAATGGATGGTAGGGCACTCAAGGTATAGCTCTAGTGGGGGTGGGGAGAGCATAAAAGATTTTAAAATATTTAAAAATAATGGAAATAGGTGGGAAAAGAAAAATCTATATAATTTATTGGAAAAAAAACAAAAGGAATATTAATATTGGTTTAGTCATATTGTATTCTGGGAAATTATGTACATGTACCATTTTAAATTTTAACGTATAAGCTGTTTTACGAGTGGGAGGGAGTGTAGTATATTGTACTAGCTAAATTTCCCTCTTTGCTGCCCTCTCTGTCGGGGAGGTGTAAATAAAGTTAGATCATTAATGGCTGCCTGCAGTTGAGCATGTGTTAGTCTTTCTCAGTGCAATATACAGCAGAACCTTTAGTTGGCTACATATTGAATGCATGCATGAACTGACCCCAGCAAACTCTAGACCATCAACTGGTCAAACTTCCAGTTATTTCCCTGCTTTAGAAGTGATGTCATGGGACGATATGGGAGCAATTTTACCCAAACTCAGCTGGTAGGAATCACAAGGCATCGGAATGCTGCCTTTGTATCCTGCCCAATATTGCTCCCCATTGACTACAATGGAAAGCGCCATTGTTCGGGGTATAAAACCAACGTTCCACCTGATGCGGCCCGTTTCCCGATGGGTGGGTCAGGTTAAAATTGTATCTTAGCAAGGGGCAAGATTTCCATGCGTTAATATAGGCACCGTAGGGTAATTTTCCAATTGCCTGCTGGAAGAACTTAATTTTTTCATTATTGTCCTTCCTTGGATGTCCAGTGTCTCATTGTGCCTGTCTAATAGCTGAAGTCACCCTGGTAGATTCAGCGACTCAAGTTTTAGTAATGAAAGAGAGAGAGAGAGAAAAAAGCTTTCATATTTTTAAATCCTTTGTTGATACTGAGGTTGGAAGCTCAAGGTAATTCAGTGATGTCTCTCCTCACCAAAGTGGCAATGACCTGAGAAATAGGATTTGACATTATGGTTCCTGCTGCTTCAAGTAAAGCTCTGCAGCATCCTGCAGCGTAGGAGGTGAGTGATGCTGTCATCTGCAATAACAAGGAGATTGTGAAATCTCTAGCAGATCAGTGTGATCCATGTCAATTCGGTGGCAATCTGGCCACTGAGTCGAAAGGTTCTGACTTGACTCTTCGCTCAAAGACAAAAGCACTTAATCTGGACTGACATCTGGTTGAACTGTGATCTTGCTCAGGTGGATGTGAATGAACCTATTTGAGGTAAAAGAAAGAAAAAAGGAAGACTTGTCATTCTATAGCACCTTTCCCATCCTCAGGACTCCACACAGTGCTTTTCAGCCTATTTAGAAGAAGAATAGCGGATCACTCCCAGGTATCTTGGATGATATTACACCCTCAGTTAACGTTACGGAGAAAAATCAGATTATTTGGTGATTATCACATTGTTTAAGAGATCTTGCTGTGTGCAACTTGGCTGCTATTTGTTTTCTGCATTTCAGCAGTGACTACACCTCAAAAAGTACATCACTGGCTGTAAAGAGTTTTAGGATGTCCTAAGGTTATGATAGGCATAAAATAAATACAAAGACTTCCTTAATGCCAGTGGGAGGATCCACAAGAGGAAGGATCTGTAAAACTATGAATACTCTTCAGGGATAGGTATCTGCTGCCTGACCTTACAGGGGGAAGAAATGAGTGAAAGTCCCTGTAGGCGCTCCTCAAAATGAAAATGGAAATAGTTTGGCTTTTGCAGAAAATTGACTTTGCAGTTTGAGGAAATTGGGAATTATCTCTGGAGATCTGAAAAAAATTGGCTATGGATTAAATTTAACATGAAAGAATAGTCAGTGCCATTAAAATTAATGCATTTCATTCATTTTTTAAAAAATGTGTTGAGGCTTGACAGAAAGTGGAAAGGAGGGGTTGGAATGTTTGATGTCTGGCAATTATCTTTAAACACCTACATTTTGGAGAAAAGCGATAGATAATCCGTCTGCTTGAGGCACTGCTTAATCTGCACAAACAAAACTTAACTTTGAGAAGAATGATCAAAAGCTTCTTTTCTCTTTGCATTTTGAAACGATTGGACATTTGTTTTGCTCCAGTTTCCACTTCTGAGAAGAAAGACTTGCATTTACATAACAGCTTCACAATATTGATTCATGGAATGTAGCTATGAGCATAGATTGGAGAGGTTGGGACTGTTTTCCTTGGAGAAAAGAAGGCTGAGAGGGGATGTGATAGAGCTATTCAAGATCCTGAGGAGTACGCACAGGGTAAATAGTGAGAAACTGATCCAAGTCAAGAGAACATCGAGAACTAGAGGGCACAGATTCAAAATAATTGGCAAAAGGGGTAAATGTGATTTGGGGAATTTTTTTTTTCACCCAGAGGGTGGCTGGAGTTTAGAACAAAACTTCCTGAGAGGGTGGTGGGGGCAGGTTCGATCGAGGTATTCAAAAGGGAACTGGATTGCTACCTGAAAAGAGAGAATGTGCAAGGTTACAGGGATAGGGCAGGGGAATGGGACTAGGTGGAATGCTCTTTCAGGGAGCCAGTGCAGACTCGATGGGCCAAATGGCCTCCTTCTGCGCTGTAAGGATTCTGTGATACTGTGACTTTCGCAAACTCAGGATGTCCAGAAGCTCTTTCCAGGCAGTCACTGCTATAATGTAGGAAACATGGAAGGGCATTCACTGCTATAATGTAGGAAACGTAACAGCCAATCTGAGCACAGCAAGCTCCCACAAAACAACAAGCAAAGTAAAGGAGCAGATTATCTGATTTAAGATATGGCAAGGGGATAAATGTTGGCCAGGACATTGGAGGCAACCCCCACTGCTCTTCTTTGGAAACTGCAATGGGATTTTTTTACGTCCATCGGAGAGGGTGAAAAGCTGTCTGTTTAATGTCTCATCTAAAAGCCCGCACCCCTGTCACTGCAGCACTCGGAATGCAGAAACTGACAGGCCAGGGAAGCTCCTTATTTGAGTTAATAGAAATGGTTTCCACTCCTATGTCAGAGTATCCATTATCCAGTGCCTGCGCTGAAAAATGCCTGAGCAGATGTTGGGTGAGAGATGATTTATAAGGAGAGACTTGAGAGCTGGAAGGAAAGTAACTGGGAGACATGTTATAGAGGTATATAAATGGCAGATAAATCCAGAACACTAAAATAAGTTACAGCCTGTAGCAATGGAGACACAGGTTCAAACTAATGAAAGGCAAAAACACGACTGATTTTTAGGGAGATCTTCACGCAAAGAGTGTTCAGTAAATAGATTGAGCTTCTGGATAGAGGACTAAAGGCAAAATAATCAGGAAAAGTTGGAGGCTACAAGGGAGGAGATACAGGACTTTCCAGATATTTGAGGAATAAATATATTTGTTTTCAGGATGTGAGTGAACCAGTCAAGTCTTGCAAGGTAATCAGAGAGGAAATGAGGATTTTTTGCTTGCAGTGAGTTGTTGTGATCTGAAATGCACCACTTGAAAGGGTGGTGGAAGCAGATTCAATAGCAGCTTTCATAAAATGAATTAGGAAAATAACAGAAGGGGAAACATTTACTGGGCTATGAGGAAAGGGCAGGGGAGTGGAAATAATTGAATAGCTCTTTCAAAGAGCCAGTACAGACATGACAGAATGAATGGCTTCTTTCTGTGCTATGCCATTCCCTGATTCAATGGCTATATTCTTTATATATAATTCCCATCCCTGGTTGCCCTGAGATGGCAGTAGGTCTTCACTTTTTTGCCTGTAGTCAGTGTGATGTCAGGTAGGGAATTCATTTTGCTCTTCCGAGAAAAAAGGCTCCTAACCAACAAATAATGAAGGAACAAGGTATGTGTAATGCTGAAAAAAGAGATGTTGTCAAAGTTTTTTGTCTTCCTCTCAGCAGGACAGACACAAGAATGCCAAGTGGCAAAGGGAACAACAATTTATACTGCATGAGAAAAGGTTGGTGATTGGTCTGTCCTGATGAGTGCAAGGCAAAAAGTTTCAACAGCATGTCTCGTTTCTTTCAGCAATACTCAAGTGCTGTACTGGCAAGAGATACGTGTCCAAGTCAGGATAGTGTATAACTTGGAAGGAAACTTGGCAATTATGTTTTTCTCATGATATGGCTGCTCTGTCTTCCTCAGCAGAAAAGGTAATGGGGAGGCAGGTAAGTTGCTGTATTGCACATAACGTAGGAACATCCAAAGGAAATGAAAGTTCACACACTGGCTCCAGTAAGCAAATTGCACTGTCTTGGATGGCAGCAAGCTTCTTGAGTGCTGTTGCAGTTGCACCCATCAAGCTGAGTGGTAAATATCCCATCATACCCCTACTTGTGCTTTGTTGATGGTTGTCTGCTGCCCATGTCTTAACTTTTACCAAGTCCTGTTTATCCATCACCCTGTGCTTGTTGATCGACAATGGCTCCTGCCTAAGCGAGGCCTTGAGTTTAAAATTCTCATCCTTATTTTCAGTTCCCTCCATGGCCTCACCCCTCCCTCTTTCTACAATCTCCTCCGGCACCACAATCCACCAAGTTGTATCTCTAATTCCAGCCTCTCGAGTGTCTCTGATTTTAATTGCTCCACTGTTGGTGGCTGTGTCTTGAGCTGCCTAAGCTTAGCAATTCCCTTTCTAAACCTCCCTGCCTTTCTATCTCCCTTTCCTCATTTGAGGTGCTCTTTGACCAAGATTTTGACCATTTGCCCGAATACTTCCATATGTGCCTCAGTGTTAAATTTTGCTTTATAATGCTCCAATGAAGTAGTCTGGGACATTTTATTACATTAAAGATGCTATATCAATATACTGTTTTTGGTTGTTGAATGCTTTTATTTGACAAGGCTGCCTCAAGGGCTCCTCAGCTTGTCTCGATTGCCTGTAGCAGCAAGAAGTGAGCTGAAGAACAAACGCTACCAACCTGACATAAATGCTATTTTCCTTTTCACAGTACCACAGAATCACATCGAGTCTGCACCGACACGTGAGAAACACCTGACCTACCTACCTAATCCCATTTACCAGCACTTGGCCCACAGCCTTGGATGTTATGACGTGCCAAGTGCTCATCCAGGTGCTTTTTAAAGGATGTGAGGCAACCCGCCTCCACCACCCTCCCAGGCAGCGCATTCCAGACCGTCACCACCCTCTGGGTAAAAAGGTTTTTCCACACATCCCCCCTAAACCTCCTGCCTCTCACCTTGAACTTATGCCCCCTAGTGACTGACCCTTCAACTAAGGGGAACAGCTGCTCCCTATCCACCCTGTCCCTATCCACCCTGCTCCCTATCCACCCCTCAGTCTTCTCTGCTGCAACGAAAACAACCCAAGTCTATCCAACCTCTCTTCATAACTTAAATGTTTCACCCTAGGCAACATCCTGGTGAATCTCCTCTGCACCCCCTCCAGTGCAATCACATCCTTCCTATAATGTGGTGACCAGAACTGCACACAGTACTCCAGCTGTGGCCTCACCAAGGTTCTATACAACTCCAACATGACCTCCCTACTTTTGTAATCTATGCCTCAATTGATAAAGGCAAGTGTCTCATATGCCTTTTTAAGCACCCCACTAACATGCCCCTCTGCCTTCAGAGATCTATGGACACACATGCCAAGGTCCCTTTGTTCCTCAGAACTTCCTAGTGTCATGCCATTCATTGAATACTCCCTTGTCAAATTACTCCTTCCAAAGTGTATCACCTCACACTTTTCAGGGTTAAATTCCATCTGCCACTTATCTGCCCATTTGACCATCCCGTCTATATCTTCCTGTTTTGTCCTAAGCTGGGAAAAAGGAAGTTCAATATCACTTGCAGTAAATTAAAGTAAGCCTTGCAAGATACAATCCTTGCAGTAGAAGCCTGTTGATCAAATCAGATTTTCACAAATTAAAAAAAAAATAATTCTTGTAATGTGGGCACCAGTGGCAAGGCCAGCATTTATTGACCATCCCTAATTCCGCTTGAGAAGGTGGTGGTGAGCTGCCTTCTTGAATCGCTGCGGTCTATGTGGTGTCAGTACACCCACAGTGCTGCTAGGAAGGGAGTTCCAGGTTTTTGACCCAGCAACAGTGAGGGAACGGTGGTAAAGTTCCAAGTCAGGATGGTGAGTGGCTTGGAGGTGTTCCCATGTACCTGCTGCCCTTGTTCTTCCAGGTGGTAGAGGTCAGGGACTTGGAAGGTGCTTTCAAAGGAGCCTGGGTGATTGCATCTTTTAGACGGTGCACACTGCTGCAACTGTGCATCGGTGGTGGAGGGAGTGCCTTCTCTGGGCAGCTAGGGATAGACAATGTGGTGGATGGGGTGCCAATCAAACGGGGCTGCTTTGTCCTGGATGTGGTCAAGCTTCTTCAGTGTTGTTGGAGCTGCACTCATCCAGGCAAGAGGGGAGTATTCCATCACACTCCTGACTTGTGCCTTGTAGATGGTGGACAGGCTTTGGGGAGCCGTGAGGTGAGTAACTCTCTACACAGTTCTCAGCCTCTGATCTGCTCTTGTAGCCACAATATTTATTAGGTGTTATAGCATGGCAGATGGTAAATGCTGAGCTGTTCAAATCCCAGAGGGAAACTTGAAACAGCTGCCACAACTGTTTTACAATTTGTATTTTTATTTTGAAATGTGTGCCTTGAATCCAGTGGTAATAATTCCAATGCGTCTTAGAGGTTTTTTACAAATCTAAATTAAACATTTATTAATAAAAGAAATAATTTTAAACACACATAGGTCCAAAAATTACTATGATAACTCCTCGCTCCCCTAATTAATCTAACTCCCGGTTACCCCTTCTTTAAGGCAACAGTAAAAACAAAATAGATTTTAACAGGCCCGGGCAAAGCACACAATACCCTGGACAGGGATATTCATAATGAATCCTCTTAGCTTTAGTCCCTATAGGCAGCAGCTTGATACATAGAGGCTGGAGGCTTTTCACACCTGTTAAACCTTAGGATGCCTTCTGCTAACACACAGCCTTCTCTCCTTTTATACATATTGCCCCCTTTGAATGCAAATTTTATTGTTTCAATATGTCTTTAGATTTTACTTTTACTGAAACTAAAAATCTTTCAATTTTATCAGTAGGCTTTGGGAAAAATAAACACATTGTTTGGCTTCTTCCAGCTGAGTGTAACATTTCACCCTCTCTTTTGAAATTCAAACCACCCTGGTTTATCTAAAAACGCAAATTTTCCTTTACACCTCACATTCTAAAACTTCAGTCATGTTTACTTATTTAGCATTTCAAACCTAGTTTCTCTTCTGATACAGCAAAGCCTTCAGACCAGCTGCCTTTAATTCAATTATAACACACTCACACACACACATGCACACACACACACATACACATACGCACATGCACACTATCCAGACCCCACTATTCCTACTTTACAATAAATCACAATAACATTATGAAGATTATTATATTTTCATGACTTATGGCTAGTCCAGTTCATTTTGTAGTCGATGGTAACCCCACCAGGTTTTTGACAGTAGGGATTCAGCGATGGTAATGCCATTGAATGTCAAGGGAAAATGGTAAGATTCTCTCTTGTTGGAGATGGTCATTACCTGGCACTTGTGTGGCATGATTGTTACTTGTCACTAATCAGACTAAGCCTGAATGTTGTTCACA
Source organism: Carcharodon carcharias (assembly GCF_017639515.1). Classification (NCBI taxonomy): domain Eukaryota; kingdom Metazoa; phylum Chordata; class Chondrichthyes; order Lamniformes; family Lamnidae; genus Carcharodon; species Carcharodon carcharias. The sequence continues at coordinate 228,113,177 of NC_054468.1, forward strand.
TCTTGCTGCGTGTGGACATGGATTGCTTCAGGATTTGAAGAGTCACAAATGGTGCTGAACATTGTGCAATCATCAACAAACATCCTCACTTCTGACCTTATGATGGAAGGAAGGTCATTGATGAAGCAGCTGAAGATGGTTGGGCCGAGGACACTAACCTAAGGAACTCCTGCAGTGATGTCCTGGGACTATGATTGGCTTCCAACAACCACAAGCGTCTTCCTTTGCGTTAGGTATGACACCAAGCAGTGGAGGGTTTTCCCCCTGGGGCTGAATTTTATGCGCCTGACCCGATCGGTGTGAAATCAGGCGAGAAATCACGTCGGGTAACCATCCTGAAAATCGCTGCTGGGGGCTGATCGAGGTCAGCAGTTCATTCCCCGGCCGACTGTGGGCCCACTGATTGCGCCAGCCTGCTGACTTAATAATTCTGCCCCTGGTTCCCACTGAGGCCAGTTTTGCTGTGGCTCCTTCATTCAGTCACTTGGGCAGTCAACATCAACTGACCTCTTGAGCTCAGCTCTTTTGTCCATGTTTGGACCAAGGCTGCAATGAGGCCAGGAGCTGTGTGGCCCTGGCAGAACACAAATTGAGCGCCAATGAGCAGGTTATTGCTGAGTAGGTGCTGTTTGGTAGCACTGTTGGTGACCCCTTCCATCACTTTGCTAGTAGTGACTATACTGCAAAGGTATTTTATTGGCTATAAAGTGCTTTGGGACATCCTGAGGTTTTGAAAGGTGACATATAATGCAAGCTCCTTCTTTGTCTCTTGCTACTGCTATGTTTTTGTTTAGTATGGTTTCGATCCATGAAATCTCCTTGTCGCATTAGGCCACTTAGTGACTAAGCCATGAGCCCTTGGAGACAGTTGGGGAGTGTGGGAGAGGGGGCTGTGGTGGAGGGGTGCTCGGGGTGTGTTCGGTACAAGTACATAACCACAAATCAACTGAGCCTAAGGATTATTGGTTCGTTGGAATGTAAGCTTAAAGCATCAGCTCGCTTCCATTTAACAGATAATTCATTTCAAATGAGAAATTAATTTTACGTGTTGAGAAATATTGAACATTGAGGAGAGTGTGAGGTATGATGAGTGCAGAGGTTCCACTCCAGTGATGTGAGTTGGATATAGGACCAAGTGCTTTTTGAAATTCGTGTTACTCAGTGTATACCAGGCGGAGTGTATTACAGGTTAGGGCGAGCAGTGGGGTAGTGGTATTGTTCACTGGACTGGTACTCCAGGGTATCTAGGGTAATGCTCTGGGCACTTAGGTTCGTAATCCCAACATAGCAGATGATGAAATTTGAATTCATTAGGAAAATCTGTAATTAAAAATGTCATGAAATGATTGCTGTAAAAGCCCATCTGATTCTCTAATGCCCTTTAAAGAAGGAAAGTCTTCTGACCAGCATGTGACTCCAAACCCACAGCAATGTGGTTGACTCTGAAATGGCCTAGCAAGCCATTCTCAAGGGCAATTAGGGATGGGCAGTAAACTTTGGTCCAGACAGTGATGCCCACATCCCATGAATGAATAATTTTTAAAAAACAGGTGGTGTGTATAATGGATGGAGTGAATAATGGATGGAGTGTACAACAGATGGAGGGTATAATGGATGGACTCTATAACAGGTGGACGGTATAATGGACAGACTCCACAACAAGTAGACTGTATAATGAACGGAGTCTATAACAGGCAGAATGTATAATGGCTGTTGTCTATAATAGGCGGAGGGTATAAAGAGTGGTGTCTATAACATGCAGAGTGTATAATGGATAGACTCCACAACAAGTGGAGTATATAATGAACAGAATTTATAACAGGCAGTGGGTACAATGGTTGGAGTCTGTAACAGGCAGAGCATATAATGGTCGGTGTCTATAACAGGCGGAGGGTATATCGGGTGGTGTCTATAACAGGCGGAGTGTATAATGGATGGAGTCTGTAACAGGCGGAGCGTATAGTGATTGGTGTCTATAACAGGCAGAGGGTACATTAGGTGGTGTCTATAACAGGCGGAGTGTATAATAGATGGAGTCTATAACACGTGGAGTGTATAATAGGTAGTGTCTATAACAGACAGAGTGTATAATGGATGAAGTCTATAACAGGAGGAGTGTGTAATGGTTGGTGTCTATAATGGGTGGAGTGTATAACAATTGGTGCCTATCAGTGGAATTGAGCACCAGGTGGTGCATGTAATGGACTGCGTGTGTAAGGGGGGAGTATAGAATGTGCAGCGTGGGGTGTATATTGCACCATCCCTATCGCGTTTCTGCCCAATTCAAGCTTCTACTCACGTGGAATTTGTTATTTTTTGATTGGAATATTGGGGATGGGATTTATTAGTTATTTTTCCCAGGTTTCACAACTGCTAAACTGCCCTTCCTTATCTCCCGGTATCAGCACAAACCATGCCATGTCAATGGCATTGCTTCAAAACTGGAAGGTGTTAGAGATGGACAGCTGGTTAAGCAAGTGCTGAGTCCTCTTTGATAATCATTCGCCAGCTACTCCTGCATCTCCACATTTGTTGCTATCAGCGATGGATAGCTATTGTTGCTGCCTTACTACCACAATGGTTGGAGCTCATCAGATAAGGGAAAAGCAATCAGAATGCCAGTTTAAATCCAACATATTCTACACTGACCACCTAAATGACATCTCTGTTATATATCGCTAACACATGGTTATGTGTACTTAAATCACACGTGACATGGCAGCTGAATTTCATGAATGGAGGTCGGGAATAAAGGCAGGGAGCTCCCTGAATCCAAGTGTAATCCAGCAGCAATTGACAATGAGTGTCCTCTCCCTCTGGATTTAACATTGCCTAAAATTACATAGCCTACTGTTGGACTGGAAGAAGTTGGGAGCAGGTTGATACGGCTCCCCTTTTACCTCATGGAACCATGATGAAGATAGCAGCTTATTGAAGTTTGTGCAACATACGTAAATAGGAAGTAACGGACCTCAGTGAGTGGCAATCCTCACTGCTGTGTAACAAAGCTGCTCTGCCCATTAAGATCTCACCTTGCTTTGTGCAGTGGTCACACCCTGTGTTAACCACCCATAACTCATTGAATATTCATGAATGTTGCTTAGTATTGAAGTTAAAATGGTCTTTTACCATATTTCCTGCTATACTTAACCCACTCATGGCTGGTACCAAAACAACAGCCGCTTTAAAACAAAGGATTTCCCAAAGGAATACACCTGGCTTAATCTGTACAATGACAGATGCTCTAACTTACCTTGAAGAAAACACAAGAACACAAGAGATAGGAGTAGGAGTAGACCATTTGGCCCATCGAGCCTGCTGTGCTGTTTAATATGGCTGATTTTGAGTTTCAACTCCACTTTCCTGCCTTGTCCCCATAATCTTTAATTCCCTGAGAGACCAAAAACCTTTCTACCCCAACCTCAAATATAGTCAATGATGAAGCAACCCTTCCATGGTAGAGAACTCCAAAGATTCACAACCCTTTGAGTGAAGTAATTTCTGCTCATCTCAATCTTAAATGATCAGCCCCTTATCCTGAAACTGTGCCCCCATGTTCTAGATTCCCCAGCCAGCAGAAACAACCTCCCAGTATCGACCCAATCAGGCCCCTTCATAATCTTGTAGGTTTCAATAAGATCACCTCTAATTCTTCTAAACTCCAGATAATATAGGCCTAATTTACTCAGTCTCCCAATCATAGGACTAATCTCTTATTCCAGGGACCAATCTAGTGAACCTACACTGTACCGCCTCCAATGTTAGTATATCCTTCCTTAAATATGGAGACCAAAGGGCACACAAAATTCCAGATGTGGCCTCATCAAAACTCTATACAATTGTAACATCCAGATCCCTCTGCACCTCAGAGCCCTGGAATCTCTCACCATTTAGAAAATATGCTTCTCTTTTATTCTTCCTGCCAAAATGGACAATTACACATTTTCCCACATTATACTCCATCTGCCAGATCTTTGCTCCTGTTCTTTAACCTATCTATATCTGTTTGTAGCCTCCTAACGTCCTCTTCACAACTTACTTTCCTACCTATCTTTGTGTCATCAGCAAATTTGGCACCCATCGCTTCAATCCCTTCATCCAAGTCATTTATATAAATTGTGGACAGTTGAGGTCCCAGCACTGATCCCTGTGGCACGCTGTATATTACATCTTGCCAAGTCTACTCTCTGCTTCCTGTTAGCCAACCAATCTTCTATCCATGCCAATATGTTACTCCCTAAACCCTGAGTCTTTATTTTCCACAATAACCTTTGATGTGGGGCTTTATCAAGTGCCTCCTGGAAATCTAAGTACAGTACATCTATCTGTTCCCCTTACCCACAGCATGTCACTTCCTCAAAGAACTACAATAGGTTGTTAAATACGATTTCCCTTTTTTATTCTTCTTTATTCTTTTACTCCCAATCTCCTTGCAATAAAGGCCAACATGCCATTTGCTTTCCTAATTGGGGAGGCAGTGGCTTTCTTAATTGGGGAGGCAGTGGTATTATCACTGGACTAATATTCCAGAGGCCCAGGGAAATGCTCTGGGATCCCAGGTTCAAATCCCACATTGGCGGATTTGAAATTGAAATTTGAACATAATAAAAATCTGGAATTAAAAGTCTGATGATGACCATAAGACCATAAGACATAGGAGCAGAAATTAGGCCATTCAGCCCATCGAATCTGCTCCGCCATTAATCATGGCTGATAAGTTTCTCAACCCCATTCTCCCGCCTTCTCCCCATAACCTTTGATCCCCTTACCAATTGAGAACCTATCTATCTCGATCTTAAATACACTCAATGACCTGGCCTCCACAGCCTTCTGTGGCAATGAATTCCATAGATTCACCACTCTCTGGCTAAAGAAGTTTCTCCTCATCTCTGTTCTAAAAGGTCTTCTCTTTACTCTGAGGCTGTGCCCTTGGGTCCTAGTCTCTCCTACTAATGGAAACATCTTCCCCAAGTCCACTCTATCCAGGCCTTTCAGTATTCTGTAAGTTTCAATCAGATCCCCCCTCATCCTTCTAAACTCCATCGAGTATAGACCCAGAGTCCTCAAACGTTCCTCATATGTTAAGCCTTTCATTCCTGGGATCATTCTCGTGAACCTCCTCTGGACCCTCTCCAGGGCCAGCACATTCTTCCTGGGATACGGGGCCTAAAATTGCTCACAATTTTCTAAATGTGGTCTGACCAGAGCCTTATAAAGCCTCAGCAGCACATCCCTGCTTTTATATTCTAGTCCTCTCAAAATAAATGCCAACATTTCATTTGCCTTCCTAACTACTGACTCAACCTGCAAGTTAACCTTAACAGAATCCTAGACTAGGACTCCCAGATTTCTGAATTCTCTCCCCATTTAGAAAATAGTCTATGCCTCTATTCTTCCTATCAATGTGCATGATCTCACACTTCCCCACGTTATATTACATCTGCCACTTCTTTCCCATTCTCCTAACCTGTTCAAATCCTTTTGCAGCCTCCCTACCTCCTCAATACTACCTGTCCCTCCACCTATCTTTGTATCATTTTCAAACTTAGCCAGGATGCCCTCAGTTCCTTCATCTAGATCATTAATGCATAAAGTGAAAAGTTGTGGTCCCAACACTGACCCCTGCGGAACTCCACTGGTCACCGGCTGCCATCCTGAGAAGGACCCCCTTATCCCCACTCTCTGCCTCCTGCCAGACAGCCAATCTTCTATCCATGCTAGTACCTTGCCTCTAACACTATGGTGTTAAAAGCATTGCTGGTTGTCGTAAGAAAACCCATGTGGTTCACTAATGTCCTTTAGGGAAGGAAATCTGCTGTCCTTACCTGGTCTGGCCTACATGTGACTCCAGACCCATAGCAATGTGGTTGACTCTTTAATACCCACTGAACAAGGGCAGTTAGGGATGGGCAATAAATGATGGCCCAACCAGTGACACCCACATCCCATGAATGAATAATAAAAAAATTGCTTTCTGTACTTGTTTGTTAATTTTTTGTGTTCCTTGCATGAGCACACCCAAGTCTCTCTGAACATCAATACTTTTGAAAAACATTCAGCTTTTCTATTCTTATAACCAAAGTGAATAACCTCACAACTTCCCACATTATACTCCATCTTTTTGCCCGCTCACTTAACCTAGCTATATCTCTTTGCAGCCTCTTGGTGCCCTCCTCACAACTTACCTTTCCACCTAGCTTTGTAGCAAATTCAGATACATTACCCTCTGTCTCTTTGTCTAAGTCATTCATATGGATTGTAAATAGCTGAGTCCCCAGCACTGATCCTGATGACACTCCACTAGTCACAGCCTGTTAACTTGAAAATGCTCCATTTACCCTTATCTTTGCTTTTGTTGGGCTCTGTTTGGCTCTGTTTGGCTCTGCCAGGGTCTGTTTGGCTTTGTTTGGATCTGTTTGGCGCTGCCAGTATCTGTTTGGCTCTGTTCGTATTTGCCAGGCTCTGTTTGGCTCTTTTTGGATCTGCCAGGCTCTGTTCAGCTCTGTTTGGCTCTGTCAGGCTCCTTCTGGCTCTGTTTGGCTCTGTTTGGCTCTGTCAGTCTCTGTTTGGCCCCTATTGGCTCAGTTTGGCCCTGCCAGGCACAGTTTGTCTCTTTTCCGCCTCTGTTTGGCTCTGTTTGGCACTGTTAGGTTCTGTTTGACTCTGTGCACATATACCCCGGGTCTTTATGTTCCTGCACCTTCTTGAGAATTGTACCCTTTATTTTATATTGCCTCTCCTCATTCTTCCTTCCAAAATCTATCACTTCATACTCCTCTTCATTAAACTTCATGTATCAGCCTGCCCACCAGCTCGTCTATGTCCTCTTGAAGTCTGTCACTATTCTCTTCATGGTTTACAAAATTTCCAGGGTTTGTGTCATCTGCAAATTTTGAAACTGTGCGTTGTACACCAAGTCTAGGGGCTGGTTAGCTCCATTGGCGAGGCAACCAGCGTGTGGTCCAGATTAATGCCAACACCATGGGATTCAATATCCATTCCAGCTGATGCAATCTCAGGGGCTGCCTCCACACCCTACATTCGTAAAAAATCATGGCACTTTGTTGTGGTTTAGTGAATAATTGCCAAGGTCTGCCTTTGGGCAGAGAACTCGGGAAGAAGAGGACACCAAGTCTAGGTCGTTAACATGTATCAGGGATAGTGACCCTAGTGCTGATCCCTGGGGAGCATCACTGCACACCCCTCTCCAATCTGAAAGACAGCCATTTGCCATTACTCTGTGTTCGGCCTCACTCAGCCAACTTCATACCCATGCTGCCAGTGTCCCAATTGAAGTCCTGGTACAAATCTTTCATTTTGGGATCTCCTTTCCTGTCTTGGTAACAACTTGGGCTCAGCTAAAACTTTGCTGCCCTATCCTAACTCACACCAAATGCCAGTGACCTGTTACCCACTACGCTCACTGGCCTTCACTCGTTCCCAGTCCAGCAATACTGCAATTTTAAAATTCTCATCCTTGATTTCAAATTCCTACTTGTTCTCACCCCTCCTCATCTCTGCAATCTCCTTCAGCCCTACAACTCTCCAAGATTTCCACGCTTCTCCAATTCTGGCCTTTCACGTGTCCCCGATTTTAAACACTCCGCTACTGGCGGCCGTGCCTTCAGCTGCTTAGGCCTCAGGCTCTGGAATTCCCTCTCTAAGCCACTCCATCTCACTCCCACTCTCTCCCCCTTCAAGGTGCTGCTTAAAACCTACTTCTTTGACCAAGCTTTAGTCACCTGTCCTAATATCTTCACATGTGGCTCCATGTCAGTCTTTTGTGAAGAGCCTTTGGGAAGGTTCACTGCATCAAAGAGCCCCCACAAACTTTGTAGTGTGACCAATGCCTGCACAAATTACAAGGCAGAACAATTTGGCTGGGGGAGGGGGAAGGGTGGCGGGGGGGGGGGGGCGGGGTGGGGGGGGGGTGCAATTGTTTTACATCTGAAAAACTTGGTGCAACCAACAACCAATTTCTACTCCACAGAGTACAAGAGCAAAAAGAGCAAGCTGGGTTTAGCAATATGGTAGCCACAATACCACTGACCTAAAAGTTCTGGGAACAGTAAAGAATGTGCACTCCTATTATTTATGAACTTATAACAATTTTAAAATGAAACTGCACACCATAATAACTAGAATACTGTGTGCAATCCTGAGTGCCACATTATTAAATAGAACATTAAAACGACAGAGTGTACGAAATGAACCAGAATGATGCCAGCAATGGGAAACTAACAGAGAATTTGATAGAATGCTTAATAATATGAGCTGTTTTGATAGAATGAATAGGGAAAGACTATTTCCTATGGTTGAGGAATTGGTGATGTGGAACCATCAATTTAAAATTGTCACTGTGGGAGGGAGGGCAAAGACAGGAAGACACTCCTGTAAGCATTGTGTCATTAGACCATGAAGTGCTTTTCCATTGTGAACAGCTGAACTGGAAAAGATTGGATAAATAGCTGAAGCAGAGAAAGATGCAGAGCTAGGGAGAAAGGGGTTGCTTATTGATTGTTTTGGCAATGAGTCAGCACAGGAATGATGGGCTGAATAGCCTCCAACTGGGTTGTAAACGTTTATGGTTCTCCTTCTGGCGACTCTTTCCCTGCAAATAGTAACAGGACATTGTATTCAGGTTTGTGAGGCAGATGTGCAGAATAAGTAAATTAATGGCACCCTGCCACAACAAGGCCATAAGAACATAAGAGCTTTTAGGAAAAAGATCTTAAATCCCCATTGACCTTCTGCTTTTGACTGATTTCAACCTCACTCACCTCAGCATCACAACAGAGAAACTCTGTCCTTGCTCCTGATCCGTCAAATATCAGGGGTCGCAGCCTTGCCGATGAGGCCTCATATCAGGTGGGGATGTAGAAACTGTTCCCTTTAATGTCATCTGTTCATCTGTTTGGTGTGTGTTTCTGACGCTACCATATGGGTCAGAAGTAAAAAGTGAAAGGGCGACTTGCAGAATTCAACCACAGCAATTATTATTTTCTTTTATCGTTTCTCCTCAGGTTATAGCTGTTGGGCTCCGTTTATTGCCCATTCCTATTTGTGCTGGGAAGGTTTGCTGTTTCTATGATGATGGCACCCCTTTGGTGATGTTTGGATTCCAGGATAATGATCCAGCAATGATGAAGGAAAAGCAGCAATAAGAAAATAGTAGACTATTTAGCTCCTCGAGCCTGCTCCACCATTCAATACGACCATGGCTGATCTTCTAGCTCAACTCTATCTTCCTGCACTATCCCCATATCCCCTTAATTCCCTTGGTGCCCAAAAATTCTGTTGCTCTCTGACTTGAATATGCCCAACAACTGAGCATCCACAGCTCTCTGGGCCAGAGAGTTCCAAAAATTCACAACATTTTGAGTGAAGAAATTTCTCCTCATCTCAGTCCAAAATAGCTGACCCCCTTATCCTGAAATTGTGACCCCAGCTAGTATATTTTCACATCATATTGGCATGTGCCTTGGAGGAGTTTTTGGAGATGACTTACAACCCAATGGCAGTAATCTCGGGGGAAGAAGGTGCTGGTGAAATAACCTCAGTGAGTTGCTGAAATGCACCCTGCAATTTGTATGTACTGCAGGTGTTTACTGAATCCAACGGCATTGAATCATAAGCAAACTACTCTATCCTGGGATATTATTGAGATTTTTGGGTGGGGTTGTGACTAAATCCATCTGGATAACTAGTGATTATTCTATCACACTCCTGACCTGAGTCTGGTAGATGATGGGGAGATTTTAATTTTTACTTGGCCAAGTTCTAAGATTTGATACTTTGCAGAGTTTTATTTCTTTTTTTCATACTTGGTGAGATTCAGAGTGTGTTGTTTTTGCGTTAGTGGGTAGTTGGACATAATTGTACATTGTTAATAATTTCTGTACCTTTAATAATTTGTTAATAATTTCCGCATTTTTACCTGAGTGAGTTTTGGAATAAAACAAACTCCTTACTTGTTAACTTAAGGAGCCTGGCTGGTTTATTTCTTACACTGAGCTACACGCAGTTAAGTATATGCATTGAATTGGCAATATCCACCTCCTTTTTAAATTCAATCGCTGGTATATCCAACCCAGGAGTGGGACAAAGAGAGGAGTCAGTTCACCCCTACTCACCTGGTCATAACAATAGTCTTATCTTCAAATAAAGAACCCACAGTATTGTTTTACCAATCCTTGTTGTACAATTGGGATATCTATGATAAACAGAAGCACACAACAATGCACTCATAAAGTCACTGCCCTGCACTCTAGCCACAGTTTTGGTATGGATGGAACTGATCAGCATCTCGCCAGTGTTGACTCCAAAGATGTTGAAGGTGGTGGGTTTTTGGTGAACTATTTATGGAGAATAAATGGGGCATGATAGGCCTCTCTCTTATTTCAGATGAGTAACTACTTGGTGCTTCACGAGAGCAAGTGCTACCTGCCACTTTGTCAGCCCAAGCCTAGATGTTAGCGAGTCCTGTCATTAGGATGGACTGAACCGTTTCATTAGAGAATGAATTATGAATGGAGCTGAACACTGTGTAGCTGTTAGCAAACACCCACTCCTAATCATTGGTGCAAAGATGATTGGGTCAAGGATGATTCCCTGAGAAACCCCATAGCAGTATCCTGGGGTTAAAATGATAGGTCCCTGATGACCACAACCATTTTGCCCTGTGTCAGGTGCAACTCCAGCCACCACAGGATTTACCCCAGTGAGGGAAAGATTGGGGGAGGTGGTGGCATAGTGGTAATGTCACTGGATTAATAATCCAGGGGCCCAGACTAGGACACAGATTCAAATCCCATCATGGCAGCTGGTAGAATTTAAATTGAATTAATAAAACATGGAATTGAAAGCTGGTCTCAGTAATGATGATCATAAAACTATCATTGACTGCTGTAAAACCCATCTAGTTCACTAATGCCCTTTTGGGAAGGAAATCCACAGCCTTACCTGGTCTAGTCTACATGTGACTCCAGACCTACAGCAGTATGGTTGACTCTTAATTGCTCTCTGCAATAGCCTGGCAAGCGACTCAGTTCAAGGGCAATTAGGGATGGGCAACAAATGGTGACCTTTAAATAATGCTCACATCCTGTGAAATAATTTTTAAAAATTGACATCGGTTTTGCTGGTCTAGTAAAAATTTAAGTTTATAATCATGTATCGCATGACTTCAGGACATCCCAAAGCACTTTCACTGCCAAAGCAGTGAAGCCTAGTCACTAGTTTCAATGTAGGAAATGGGACTGCCAATTGGTGCACAGCAAGCTCCCACAAATAGGGCAGCGTATTGATGTTGACATGCAGGGGCGGACCCGACACCCGACGTCATTGCGCGTCATTTCGATATTTCGTTTGGCGGGTGCGGGCCAGAGGCAGCTGTGCGCCCACCCAACTATCAACGGCCTATTAAGGCCATTAACAAAGCAATTAAAATTGTTGACAATGCTGCCCGTCCAATCTTAAGGTTGGCAGCAAGCGAAGATCCTGAGCGGATTTCGCATTTTTCAGGAAACCTCATCCACGGGCGGGATGAGGTTTCCTGAAGCGTGTATAAAATAAATAAACTTTCGCCACTTCATAAACATGTCCCAGCTCATGTGACACTGTCACATGAGCTGGGACATGTTTAAGGCATTTTTCACTTTATTATTTCAAAACTTTTATTATCTACTTAATCGCCCTGAGGCAGCTCCGTGCCTCAGAGAGATTGCTGCACTCTTTCGCGTGAGTGTGCGCAGTCCCCGACTTTCCCTCCTCCCCCAGCCCGCGCAGGTATGAGCGCTGTGGAACACGTATTACACTGGGCGGGATTTAATTGGCCCGCCGGCGTAAAATGGCGGCACGCAGCCGATTGCGGGTGGCGATCGGCTCCGCGCCCACTCCGCCTGTTCCCACCCAGATTCAACCCATAGTGCTGAGATAATGGCCAGATAATCTGTTTTCAGTGATTGCGATTGAGGGATAAATATTGATCCAGGACAGCGGGGGGGGGGGGTTGGGGTGGGGGTTGGGTAACTCCCCTGTTCTTCTTTAAAATGTTGCAGTGGGCCACCCACTGCAAACCAAAATCATCCTGAGAAGGCAGACTGGGTTTTGGCTTTAATGTCTCATCTGATAGTCCCTCGGAACTGCACTTGGAGTGTCAGCCTGGATTATCTGCTCAAGTCAGTGCATACCATTGACTGTCTACCTGCTCCTGTCAATCCTGCAATCTAATCGGATAGATGTGAGCGGAGGTCAGTATTTCTTGTCAATGTACTTAAACGCCTTCCTGGGTAATGATCTGTCACAATGTTAGTGCTTTATGATGCAAAGTAATCTGCAGTATATGACAAATCTGAGTTTAACAGCAAGATGCCCATCACAAGTGACATTTCCCACTCTTGCGATTTGATGCAGCTTCTTCCACAGAATTAAAAACAAAAAAACTGCGGATGCTGGAAATCCAAAACAAAAACAGAATTACCTGGAAAAACTCAGCAGGTCTGGCAGCATCGGCGGAGAAGAAAAGAGTTGACGTTTCGAGTCCTCATGACCCTTCGACAGAACTTGAATTCGAGTCCAAGAAAGAGTTGAAATATAAGCTGGTTTAAGGTGTGTGGGGGGGGGCGGAGAGAGAGAGAGAGAGAAGTGGAGGGGGTTGGTGTGGTTGTAGGGACAAACAAGCAGTGATAGAAGCAGATCATCAAAAGATGTCACCAACAATAGAACAAAAGAACACATAGGTGTTAAAGTTGGTGATATTATCTAAACGAATGTGCTAATTAAGAATGGATGGTAGGGCACTCAAGGTATAGCTCTAGTGGGGGTGGGGAGAGCATAAAAGATTTTAAAATATTTAAAAATAATGGAAATAGGTGGAAAAAGAAAAATCTATATAATTTATTGGAAAAAAACAAAAGGAAGGGGGAAGCAGAAAAGGGGTGGGGATGGGGGAGGGAGCTCAAGATCTAAAGTTGTTGAATTCAATATTCAGTCCAGAAGGCTGTAAAGTGCCCAGTTGGAAGATGAGGTGTTGTTCCTCCAGTTTGCGTTGGGCTTCACTGGAACAATGCAGCAAGCCAAGGACAGACATGTGGGCAAGAGAGCAGGGTGGAGTGTTAAAATGGCAAGCGACAGGGAGGTTTTGGGTCATTCTTGCGGACAGACCGCACGTGTTCTGCAAAGCGGTCACCCAGTTTACGTTTGGTCTCTCCAATGTAGAGGAGACCACATTGGGAGCAACGAATACAGTAGACTAAGTTGGGGGAAATGCAAGTGAAATGCTGCTTCACTTGAAAAGAGTGTTTGGGCCCTTGGACGGTGAGGAGAGAGGAAGTGAAGGGGCAGGTGTTGCATCTTTTGCGTGGGCATGGGGTGGTGCCATAGGAGGGGGTTGAGGAGTAGGGGGTGATGGAGGAGTGGACCAGGGTGTCCCGGAGGGAGCAATCCCTACGGAATGCCGATAGGGGGATGAAGGGAAGTTGTGTTTGGTGGTGGCATCATGCTGGAGTTGGCGAAAATGGCGGAGGATGATCCTTTGAATGCAGAGGCTGGTGGGGTGATAAGTGAGGACAAGGGGGACCCTATCATGTTTCTGGGAGGGAGGAGAAGGCGTGAGGGCAGATGCGTGGGAGATGGGCCGGACACGGTTGAGGGCCCTGTCAACGACCGTGGATGGAAAACCTCGGTTAAGGAAGAAGGAGGACATGTCAGAGGAACTGTTTTTGAAGGTAGCATCATCGGAACAGATGCGACGGAGGCGAAGGAACTGAGAGAATGGGATGGAGTCCTTACAGGAAGTGGGGTGTGAGGAGCTGTAGTCGAGGTTGCTGTGGGATTCGGTGGGTTTGTAATGGATATTGGTGGACAGTCTATCACCAGAGATTGAGACAAAGGGGTCAAGGAAGGGAAGGGAAGTGTCAGAGATGGACCACGTGAAAATGATGGAGGGGTGGAGATTGGAGGCAAAATTAATACATTTTTCCAAGTCCCGACGAGAGCATGAAGCAGCATCGAAGTAATCATCGATGTACCGGAGAAAGAGTTGTGGAAGGGGGCCGGAATAGCACTGCAACAAGGAGTGTTCCACATACCCCATAAAGAGACAGGCATAGCTGGGGCCCATGCGGGTACCCATAGCCACACCTTTTATTTGGAGGAAGTGAGAGGAGTTGAAGGAGAAATTGTTCAGCGTGAGAACAAGTTCAGCCAGATGGAGGAGAGTAGTGGTGGATGGGGATTGTTCGGGCCTCTGTTCGAGGAAGAAGCTAAGGGCCCTCAGACCATCCTGGTGGGGGATGGAGGTGTAGAGGGATTGGACGTCCATGGTGAAGAGGAAGCGGTTGGGGCCAGGGAACTGGAAATTCCACAACTCTTTCTCCAGTACATCGATGATTACTTCGATGATGCTTCATGCTCTCATCGGGACTTGGAAAAATTTATTAATTTTTCTTCCAATCTCCACCCCTCCATCATTTTCACGTGGTCCATCTCTGACACTTCCCTTCCCTTCCTTGACCTCTCTGTCTCAATCTCTGGTGATAGACTGTCCACCACTATCCATTACAAACCCACCGACTCCAACAGCTACCTCGACTACAGCTCCTCACACCCCGCTTCCTGTAAGGACTCCATCCCATTCTCTCAGTTCCTTCGCCTCCGTCGCATCTGTTCCAATGATGCTACCTTCAAAAACAGTTCCTCTGACATGTCCTCCTTCTTCCTTAACCGAGGTTTTCCATCCACGGTCGTTGACAGGGCCCTCAACCGTGTCCGGCCCATCTCCCACGCATCCACCCTCACGCCTTCTCCTCCCTCCCAGAAACATGATAGGGTCCCCCTTGTCCTCACTTATCACCCCACCAGACTCCGCATTCAAAGGATCATCCTCCGCCATTTTCGCCAACTCCAGCATGACGCCACCACCAAACACAACTTCCCTTCACCCCACCTATCGGCATTCCGTAGGGATCGCTCCCTCCAGGACACCCTGGTCCACTCCTCCATCATCCCCTACTCCTCAACCCCCTCCTATGGCACCACCCCATGCCCACGCAAAAGATGCAACACCTGCCCCTTCACTTCCTCTCTCCTCACCGTCCAAGGGCCCAAACACTCTTTTCAAGTGAAGCAGCATTTCACTTGCATTTCCCCCAACTTAGTCTACTGTATTCGTTGCTCCCAATGTGGTCTCCTCTACATTGGAGAGACCAAACGTAAACTGGGTGACCGCTTTGCAGAACACGTGCGGTCTGTCCGCAGGAATGACCCAAAACCTCCCTGTCGCTTGCCATTTTAACACTCCACCCTGCTCTCTTGCCCACATGTCTGTCCTTGGCTTGCTGCATTGTTCCAGTGAAGCCCAACGCAAACTGGAGGAACAACACCTCATCTTCCAACTAGGCACTTTACAGCCTTCCGGACTGAATATTGAATTCAACAACTTTAGGTCTTGAGCTCCCTCCTCCATATCCACCCCCTTTCTGCTTCCCCCTTCCTTTTGTTTTTTTCCAATAAATTATATAGATTTTTCTTTTCTCACCTATTTCCATTATTTTTAAATATTTTAAAATCTTTTATGCTCTCCCCACCCCCACTAGAGCTATACCTTGAGTGCCCTACCATCCATTCTTAATTAGCACATTCGTTTAGATAATATCACCAACTTTAACACCTATGTGTTCTTTTGTTCTATTGTTGGTGACATCTTTTGATGATCTGCTTCTATCACTGCTTGTTTGTCCCTACAACCACACCAACCCCCTCCACTTCTCTCTCTCTCTCTCTCCGCACCCCCCCCCCCCCCCCCACCACACACACACCTTAAACCAGCTTATATTTCAACTCTTTCTTGGACTCGAACTCAAGTTCTGTCGAAGGGTCATGAGGACTCGAAACGTCAACTCTTTTCTTCTCCGCCGAAGCTGCCAGACCTGCTGAGTTTTTCCAGGTAATTCTGTTTTTGTTTCTTCCACAGAATGGTGTTTAAAGTTTATGCCACCACTTTGAGCCTAAAGTCGCAAAGGCACTAAATAGCAAATCTGAGTTCTCAGGAAAACCAGGAACCAAAGCAAATGTCAACTGAGTTAACCAAATAATGAAAAGGTCCATGTGATGATGTAAAAAAAAATCAAATTGGGGCACAGTGTAATTAAGTAGGGCGTCAAAGTTCTATAATTTTATCCCTAATGCACTTATAAACAAATAATCCTTATCTTGGAGAGAATATTTGGTTGAAAGTTTTCTTAATGCTTTACAATCAAGAGATTTGAATCTGTGACATTTAATGCCGTCTGTACTCTTTAACTCTATTAATTGCCCAACTTCCAGTATTGGATGAGTCCAAATTTCTTCTTGGATTGGCTGTACATTGAACGCTGTTTACATTCGACTAAATCGCTTGCAACTTTATTTACCTGTTCAAACCCAAGCCGTGCTTCTGATCCTGTGTTGTGTCTGTTGCCAAGAGCGTCTGCCTCTGTCCCTACCTTGGGACATCAGCCATGCCTTTGACACATCCAACCTCAGCAATATCCAGAAGCTAAAACAGATATTCTGGAGGTGCTTTGCTGCTCAGGAAAGATCTGTGAAGGGAACAGAAGTGTTAATTTTCCATGGGGGTCAGGCCCCCATCATTGAGCAAAGAACAAATGGGGGTCAGGAGCCACATACTTGTCAGCACGGTGACATTCCTGGAGGCCCTCCTACTAAAGAGACCGGGCGGGCTCTTGAAGCTCCGGGACCAATCGGATGGTGGGCAGCACTGGAGCCTCGACAGTTCCACTGGGGGAGGTGGGAGATGCTGAGGCAAGCGGGAGCCAGACCAGGTCACCGGATGCAAATGGGGAATAAGAGAGGGGTCAGAGGGTTAGGGACTCAGACAAGAGCGGAGGGGGGAGTGTTGTTCTCCCCTACCCCCCAACCCCTACCACATTCAAGGGCATTGCAGCCGTTTATTAGTTCGGCACTTTGCCCATTGGATGGAGCCCCAGGCTGACCGGATCGCCGCAGGGAGGCTGCACTATTGAGATGGAGGCCTCCACAAATGGTAAGGGAGGGCCACTCTGTCAACAGCAAAATCCTGGCAACAATGCCCCTAACTGAGGACAGAACTTGGTAGGAAGATTAGGGATATAGACTATTTCTAAATGAGGAGAGAATTCAGAAATCTGGAGTGCAAAGGAACTTGGGAGTCCTAGTCCAGGATTTTCTTAAGGTTAACTTGCAGGTTGAGTCAGTAGTTCGGAAGGCAAATGCAATGTTGGCATTTATTTCGAGAGGACTAGAATATAAAAGCAGAGATGTGCTGCTGAGGCTTTATAAGGCTCTGGTCAGACCACATTTAGAATATTGTGAGCAATTTTGGGCCCCGTATCTCAGGAAGGATGTGCTGGCCCTGGAGAGGGTCCAGAGGAGGTTCACAAGAATGATCCCAGGAATGAAAGGCTTAACATATGAGGAACGTTTGAGGACTCTGGGTCTATACTCAATGGAGTTTAGAAGGATGAGGGGGCATCTGTTTGAAACTTACAGAATACTGAAAGGCCTGGACAGAGTGGACGTGGTGAAGATGTTTCCATTAGTAGGAGAGACTAGGACAGCCTCAGAGTAAAAGTAAGAACTTTTAGAACAGAGATGAGGAGAAACTTCTTTAGCCAGAGAGTGGTGAATCTATGGAATTCATTGCCACAGAAGGCTGTGGAGGCCAGGTCATTGAGTGTATTTAAGATCGAGATAGATAGGTTCTCAATTGGTAAGGGGATCAAAGGTTATGGGGAGAAGGCGGGAGAATGGGGTTGAGAAACTTATCAGCCATGACTGAATGGCGGAGCAGACTCGATGGGCCGATTGGCCTAATTTCTGCTCCTATGTCTTATGGTCTTATGTCTAACTATGTAAATTGGCTACCCCGTTCCGTTACAAGGCAACTAATCTGGGTCATAGTAGTCTGGGAAAGTTCCCCAGTGGTAGGAAAATTCAGCCCAATGTTTCAGATGTGAGCTGTTTGCCACAATTATTCTCACAATGGGTTCACTCTGAAACTCTAACTTCTTCACTCTCTTTATGTGGTCTGCTGAGAATTTCCACCATTTCTGTCTTTGTTTTAGATTTCCAGCATCTGTAACATTTTGCTTTTTATTCCAATGCTTTTCCCTTCATACACTTCAGCTTATTCAAGACTCTGCTGCTTGGCTGCTATCCTGTCCCAGCTTCCCAATCCCCCCTGTTCTACACTGGCTCCCTCTTCCCCTAATGCCTCAAATAGTAAATCTGCACCTGTAGGCTTAAATCTCTTCATGATCTCACCCCTCGATATCGCCACAATTTCTGCTACCTTATTATCCCGGCCCTTGATATCAATGAACAGGAAAATTGGCAAGGGGTATAAAACAGAGAGGAGTAGGGGCAGAGTGGGGTCATCAATTCACCATCTGCCTCCACATTCAATGGATCATCCTTTACCATTTCTGTCACTTCCAGGATAATGCCTCTGATCCCCTTTCAGCTTTTCAAAGGGACTCAGCGACACACAGGTCCACTCTTCAATCACCCTTCAAGACCCCCTTCCCTTCCCATGACATCTTCTCATGCAAGCACAGGAAATGCGCTTTCTATTGTCCAGTGTCCAGTGTCTCAAATGCTGCAGTATTCTGTATTAGCTGCTCACAATACGGACTCCTCACTGGGGAGACCAAACGCAGATTGGCGGACACACCTCCGTCAGTCCGTAACCGTGACCCTGACCTTCCGGTCACTTCCAGCCATTTTAATTCTCAGCCCTACTTCAACTTGGATCCCTCCATTGCCTGCCTCCTACAGTGAAGCTCAGTATAAAAATTGTGGAATTGTCCTTTTTGGCAGAAAGAATAAAAAAGAAGCATATTATCTAAATAGTGAGAGATTGCAGAGCTCTGATGTTCAGAGGGATCTGGGTGTCCTAGCGCATGTATCACAAAAGGCTATTTTGCAGGTCCAACAAGTAATTAGGAAAGCTAATAGAACGTTGTCATTCATTGTGAGGGAAATTGAATACAAAATTAGGGGGTTTATGTTTAAGTTATACAGGGCACTGCTGAGACCACATCTGGAGTACTGTGTACAGTATTCGGCTCCTTACTTAAGGAAGGATACAAATGCATTGGAAGCAGTTCTGATAAGGGTTACTGAACGAACACCTGGAATGGGTGGGTTGTCCGTGAGGAAAGGTTGGACAGACTAGGCTTGTATCCACTGGAGTTTAGAAGATTAAGAGACGACTTGATTGAAACATATAAGATCCTGAGGGGTCTTGACAGGATGGATGTGGAGAGGGTGTTTCCTCTTGTGGGAGAATCTAGAACTATTTAAAAATAAAGGGTCGCCCTTTTAGGGCAGGGCTGAGGAGAAATTATTTCTCTCAGGGGGTTGTGAGTCTTTGGAACTCTCTTCCCCAAAAGGCAGTGGAAGCAGAGTCTTTGAATAATCTTAAGGCAGAGGTAGATAGATTACTGATAAGCAAGGGGCTGAAAGGTTATTGGTTGTAGGCAAGAATGTGGAGTTGAGGTTACAATCAGATCAGCCATGACCTTATAGAATGGTGGAACAGGCTCAAGGGGCCTCCTCCTGCTCCTCATTCCTATGTTCATAAGCTGAAGAAGCAGCACTTCATCTTTCCACAACCTTCCAGACTCCACATTGAGTCCTGGCCAATATTTATCCTTCAACAAATACTATAAAAAAAATGAGATGATAAGAACATAAGAAATACGAGCAGAAGCAGGCTATTTGGCTCCTCGAGACTGTTCAGAAAGATGATGGCTGCTCTGGTTGTGGCTTTAAATCGATTTCCCTGGCTCCCCTCCATAATCCTTGGCTCGCTCGTGAGCAGAAATCTGTTGAACTCAGCCCTTGAATATACTCAATGAGTCAGTACGGTCATTATTTTGTTGTCGTTTGTGGGATCTTGCTTTGTAGAAATGGGCTGCCGCATTTTGCTACAGTATCGTAGCGACTACACTGCAAAAGCGCTTCATGGGCTGGAAAGTGCCTTTGGGACAATCTGAGGTTGTGAAAGGTGCTATAAACACAAGTCTTTCTATCTCTTTATGCTACAAGAAGAACTGATGCCATCTCCTTTCATTAGTTTTTCGACATTTGAAAAGCTTTGCAAGCCATAAATTTAACATCTTTAAAAATTTTAAGTCAAAACAGGCAATTGTTTACCTTTTTGAAGTGTTCACCAAATGCACTTGCAAAATTATTGCAAAGATCTACCACACAGTAATTTTAAACTCTGGAAAAGAAGGATTCTGTATTTAAGTAGCACTTAAGCACATCCTCTGGGACAATGCATTAGCTTAGAGCGCAGTCATTGCTTCTTTATTGTGGATAAATATCTAGTGGCTGAAAGTAACAGATTGCATTTATATGATGACTTCACACGAACTCCATCAGCCAAAGATTTGACACCGAGGCAAAGAAAGAAATATTAGGATAGGTGACTGAATGATTGGCCAAAAAAGCAGGTTGAAGAGGCAACTTAGAGGAGGATAGAGAAGCATAGAGGGAGAGAGGTTTATTGGAGGGTTTCCAAAGCTTAGAGCCTAGGTGGCTGAAGGACACCTGCCAAGGGTAAGGAGAAGCATGCACAAGAGAGCAGAGTTGGGGGAATGCAGATTTATTGGATGGTGGTAGGATTGGAGGAGTTTGCAGAGATGGGTTTTGAAAGAATTTGAATACAAGGATGGCCATGTTAAATTCGAGTCATTGCTGGGCCAGGAACCAGCACAGGTCAGCAAGCACAGGATGGAAGGGATGGGGGGAGGTGAGGTGGGGTGGGGTGGGGGTGGTGGTGGTGATGGGTGAATGGGACTTGGTGTGGGTTGAGATTCAAGCAGCAGAGTTTCGGATGAGGTGAGCTTTCCATAAAGGTTGGGAGGCCGGCCAGAAGAGCTTTGGAGTAGTCGAGCCGGGATTTAGCAAAATTGTAGCTGAGGGTTTCAGTAGCAGATGGATTGAGACTGGGACAGAGGAGGGCAATAGTGTGGGAGGTGGAAATAGATGGCCCTTTGTGATTGATTGGGTTTGGGTTTGGAATCTCAGGATCACATAGTTTGCTGAATTTTGCTATTTTATGTAAATTTAATCATTTTGCCATCAATTCCAGCTGGGCAACAAGATCTCTGTTCCCATGCTGAGAAACCCTTATCCTGATTCATGAGTAGTTAGCACAAGTAAAGCCTGCCAACTTCCAATCACTTCTAATTGTACTGGTGCGAAACTCGCGGGCGTAAAATGAGAGACATCAAGGATTCAGTAATGCAAGCTCAGCCCCCACTTTCTGAGGCCCTGCCAGTGGCACTAAGCCTCGTTGCCAACAAGATGGGATTGGAAAGAGAGAACCCCCAGCATCGCACACTAGGCTCACAATGCACTCAATTTCTGGGGGAGTGAATTCAGGGGGAGGAAGTGAATCTGTGTCATCAACAACACACACATTCTGTTTGAACCAACCAGCTGCTTTAAGTAGGCTTCCTTGGTCAAGTTCCTACCCACATCTTGGCCAGAATATTACGCTCGTTGAGTGAGCGTAAAATGACGCACGACAATGTTGGGCAAGCGCCCCGATGTCATTGTGCACGGGTGCAATATTCCGGTTGGCGAGCACATAGGTGAGTCAGCAGCGCGCCTGCCGACAATTAGATAGCCTATTACAGCCATTAAGGTCACAATTGGAAGAAATTTTTCCGCTGCCCGACCAAACCCTTATGGTTGGCGGGGCTGGAAAAAAAGGCCGGCCGGCCTTTGGATCTTTTAGGAAACCTCATCCACAGGCGGGATTTAAAATTCAATAAGAATCTGAACCTTTCATTAATAACATGTCCCTGCTCACGTAACAGAGTCACATGAGGGGGGCGTGTGTTTTTTTTTAACAATTTAAAAGTCTTTATTTTTATTTCTTCAAATCTTCATCTCCCCGAGGCAGCTCTGTGCCTCAGGGAGCTTTGGCTGCGCGCACCCGCTCTCATGTGCGGGAGTTCAAGCTCGCCCTCCTCACCACGACCCACCCACACAGGCAGGGCTGCAGCCCGCCTTACCCACTGTGGCGTGAAACCGTGGGTGCAGGACCAACCCCGGGCGGCAGTCAGCTTCCCAGCCGCTCTCACCTGCCCCACCGCCCCCCTGCTGAGCCTGCCCAACGAGGGCAAAATCCTGGCCCTTGTACCTCATCCATCCACACTGGCAGCAGCGGTAATCTTAAGGGCGTGGCCTACTCAAGTAGGCTTCATAAGGATAGCTTGATGTTGCCCAGTTTTTATTAAGAGTTTTCTTTTTGCATTTTCAGTTAAATTTTCCTATGTTTTGCCTCTTGCGTTTCTTGGTTCTGTTGGCTAATTCAACTTTTGTACCTTTTTTATTTCTGGCCATTATCCTCTTTTATAAATCTGGTCAGATCGGTGTAGAAATTTACAGCAGGGTTTCTACATAGGCCGAAGCAGGGTCAGTGTTTTTAAATAGATTATTTAGATTATACATTTGTGCATACAATGGGCTGAACTTTCCTGTGGGCATTGGGAGCCCAACATCGGGATAGTTTGCGGGTTCTGGGACTGCTCTTGTTGGCAAGGCATCCGCCAATGCAACTTTACGTGGGGCGGGCTCCTAACTGGATGCCCCCGTGTTTGACATCAAATTAAGGATGGTGGATGGGCTCTCGGGGTATGAGGTCCAGTTAGAATGCCCACAGAATGGAGCAGCTGGCAGCTCCATTGAGGGAGGTGGGCACTGCTGGGGCAAAAAGGTGATTGTGAGGGCACCTCAAAAGGAGGTGTTCCCGGAAGCCTGCTGAAAACTTAACATTAAAGAATCCTTCCTCCGTTCCTTCCTCCCTCCCTTTCACCCTGCCCTTCCTTCATGATATTGACTTTCTTGAGTGTTGTGGGAGCTGCAGTAATCCAGGCAAGTGGGGAGTATTCCATCACACTCCTGATTTGTGCCTCGTAGATGGTCAAGAGTCTTTGGGGAGTCAGGGAGGTGAGTCACTCACCCAGCCTCTGACGTACTTTGTTACCACAGTTGCACTCCACCTGTGCTTTGCCGCTAGCCCTGCAAATCTTTCCTTCTCCAGTACTTCCCAATTCCCCCCTGTGAGTTACAGTTGAGTCTGCTAATTGATGGTGAAGTACTGGACAAAATGAGCTGCCATTATATCCGCCTGTGTCTGCAGCTGCTAACAAGCTCAATTAGCGCGTAGCAAAGTGTTTCCTAACACCTGCTACACTGACAAAAGCAGCATTTGACCCAGACAAATAGTCTCTATTTTAACCCTTTGATGATGAAGCTGAAGGGATTTAGAGTTCTTACCTTCTGGGACCTTGGTAGACTGGAGATATTACTTCTAACCTTGTCCTCGCCTTGTTTACAGGAATTGGAAGATTACAAGGATGGAGAATAGAATCATGGATGCAGAAACCTTGAAGTTGTTTAAGAGGCAGTTACAAGGTAACGTTGTTTCCTTTATTCTTTTATGGGATGTGGGTGTCGCTGGCAAGGTCAGCATTTGTTGCCTATCCCTAATTGCCCTTGAGCTGAGTGGCTTTGCAAGGCCATTTCAGAGCCAACCGCATTACTGTGGGTCTGGAGTCACATGTAGGCCAGACCAGGTAAGGGTGGCAGATTCCCTTCCTCAAGGGCCCCTGTGAGCCAGATGGGTTTTTACCACAATCAGTCATGGTCACCATTACTGAGACTAGCTTTATATTCCAGATTTTTCATTAATTGAACTTAATTCTACCACCTACCATGGTGGGATTTGAACCTGTGCCCCTAAAGCAATAGGCTGGGCCTCAGTGATATTACCATTACACCACCTTTCGGTCATTATTGGATGGATGAATCATCGTAGTCTAAGTTCTCTCTCTCAACCTGTGATAGCAATTACTCTGTGTACAAATACTCGTGTGATAACTTACATTCCTAACTATCTTCTCAGGGCAACTTGAGATGGACAATAAATGCCAGTCTATTTTTGTCACCACAGATGCTACCAGACCTGTTGAGGTTTTCCAGCACTTCTGTTTTAATTTCAGGTTTCCAGCATCTGCAGTATTTTTGCTTTTCCTCATGGAAAGAGATTATCTGGGTCAGCCCCCCCCCGCCCCCCCCCATTGCTGTTTGTGGGAACTTGCTGTGTGCAAATTAGTTGTTGGGTTACCTGCATTTCAACAGCAACTACTCTTCAAAAGCACTTCACTGGCTGTGATATGCTTTGGGATGTCCTGAGGTTGTGAAATGTGCTATATAAATGCAAGTGCCTTCTTTCACCTTTTGATCGTGAATTAGAATGAGCTGGCACTGAAGGGGTTGCTTGGTAACAGGGGCACAAAGTTTCATTGAAGAATAACATTTTAAAAGTCAGTATATTAATATATCTCAAGGATATGATTTTAATTAAATATGTCCGATTGTAGATAAAATTTACAGCCAAAGTATAAATTAGTGATAATTCTATTTTATTTTAATTGGTAAAGATAGCTACTATTATAATTATATTCCTGGAAGGTTTTAATTAGGTTACTATGGTATCATCTTGGTTAAATTTTGAAGAGGAAGTGTTGTTAATTGAACCGATGCAAAATCCTAAACGTGATATGGGCTAAATGGGATAATGTTAAAGGGAGTGCAGGAACAGAGAGATATGGAGTTTCCATATCTAAATCTCAGAAGGCGGCAATTTGGTAAAGCTATTTTAAAAATAATATGAGTGTTGGATTTAGGACCATAGGAACAGGAAGAGACCATTTAGCATCTCTTCTGCATTCAATGAGGTGATGACTAATCTGTGCCTTAACTCCATATACCCACCCTTCTTCTGCATTCCTCAATACCTTTAGTTAATAAAAATCTATCAATCTCAGAATTAAGATGAACAATTGACCTAAACAAAAACAGAATTACCTGGAAAAACTCAGCAGGTCTGGCAGCATCGGAGGAGAATATAAGAGTTGACGTTTCGAGTCCTCATGACCCTTCCACAGAACTCAATTGACCTAATATCATTAACCTTCTGTGGAAAAAAGTTCCAAACCTCTACCATCCTTTCAGTGTTTCCAAATGTCATTCAAGAAAAGCCTGTCTCTAATCTTTAGACTCTGCCTCCTAGGTCCTAGACTCCCCAACCAGTGGATATAGTTTCTATAGTTTTATGGTGTCTTTCATAACCATAGGTTATACCAGAACAAAAACAGAATTACCTGGAAAAACTCAGCAGATCTGGCAGCATCGGCAGAGAAGAAAAGAGTTGACGTTTCGAGTCCACATGACCCTTCAACAGAACTAGGTGAATCCAAGGAAGGGGTGAAATATAAGCTTATATTTCACCCCTTCCTTGGATTCACCTAGTTCTGTTGAAGGGTCATGAGGACTCGAAACATCAACTCTTTTCTTCTCCGCCGATGCTGCCAGATCTGCTGAGTTTTTCCAGGTAATTCTGTTTTTGGTTTGGATTTCCAGCATCTGCAGTTTTTTGTTTTTGTTATATATATAGGTTATACCGGGGTATTTTACTGGCAATATTTTACTTTTGAAGTGGAGTCACTATTGTTACAAATGCGTATATTTTTGTTTGAGGAGTAATTTTTGAATGTAGGATAAATGAAGGATCGCTGGGTCTGAGGGGCTGGGAAACAGGCCAGGGTTAATTCCAGATCAAAGGTTATGTTAGTGAAGCCATGGTTTGAAGTGCTAAAAATTAAACAATGGGAACCTCATTAACTATCCCTCGAGGGGATGGTTTGTCTGTGAAGGCTTGGGAGAGGGTTCAAATTATTCATGTAATTTCCCCAGATCAGAGAAGGATCTGGAGGCAACTTGGAAACAAGTGAAGGTTATAAAGTACGCCTATACTTTTCAGGTCAAAGGAAGTGTTCAAAGTTAAAGATAATTGACTTGTATTTTTATCTGAAAACAGACCATGGTGTTTCACTTTGCTATGGCGATAGACTAAGAGGGGCAGTTTCCTTTGTTTTTGTTTATCTTAGTGGTTTCTAACAGAGAGTGGGCAGTCTGTGTCCAGAGCAGCTCAAAATAGGAAGAGAGAGAATCTGTCAGCAGCTGGGACAATGAGCAGAGATGCCCTCAGGAACCAGGGGTGTTTCTGGTTTGGAGTTACTGTGAGACCATGCTCAGGCTGGGAAGTCTAAATTTGTAAGGTTTAGAAGTAGGGATAGAGGACTCATCTAGCTGGATGCTCAAGGGAGAATCCTCAGAAAGCCACTCAACTCTGAAGAAAGTACTGAAACTAAAGAGAATTGGGGTGAATTTCTGGGAGCTGTGACACACAGCTCGGTTTGGTCCCAGGAATGACCACACATGAAAAGGGATTCTAGGTTGAAATTAAAAGTAGAACAGGGAGTGTTCTGTTCGGAACATTAATTTAAATTATAAGTACCTTTGAGATATAGTGTTAAGCCGGTGCTGTTAGTTTTGTTTTGACATTTACCACAGTAAAAGTTTTGTTTAAAACTTGGAATCTGGTTGCGTTATCTTTTTGGTTAAAACTCTAATTTCTTCTTGAAAGTTGCTGGTCTCTACTGAGATTGTAAAATTATTGAATTGTTACATTATGATCACAAGACAGAGAAGTGATGAAGGGATTGTGGAGAACAACAAGATGATGGGATGTGAAGAGGGAGAGAGGGAGATAGAGAGAGAGAGAGAGAGAGATGCAGTTCAGAGACCTGGGGGATGAACAGCTGTGTGTAGTGACATCCCAATTCCTTGAAGAATAGACATGGACATTTAAAATTTCACAACACTTTGCACCCTAACAATATTAGGCAGGAACTGAGGAATCTAGACTGGAGGCGGATGTTTGAGGGCAAATCAACAACTGACATGTGGGGGGCTTTCATACGTCAGTTGATAAGAATTCAGGACCGGCATGTTCCTCCGAGGATGAAGGATAATCATGGCAAGTTTCAGGAACCTTGGATAACGAAGGATATTGTAAGATTAGTCAAAAAGAAAAGGGAAGCATTCGTAAGGGCTAGAAGGCTGGGAACAGATGAAGCCTGTGGAGAATACAAAGAAAGTAGGAAGAAACTTAAGCAAGGAGTCAGGAGCGCTGAAAGGGGTCATGAAAAGTCATTGGCAACCAGGATTAAGGAAAATCCCAAGGCCTTTAATGCATATGTAAAAAACAAGAGGGTAGCCAGGGAAAGGATAGGCCCACTCAGGGGCAGAGGTGGGAATCTGTGTGTGGAGCCAGAAGAAATGGGAGAGATACTAAATGAATACTTCTCATCAGTATTCACCAAAGAGAAGGACTTAGCGGTCAATTTGACTAGGGAAGAGTGTGTAGATAGCTTGCATCATGTTGAGATCAAAGAAGAGGAGGTGTTAGATGTCTTGAAGAATGTTAAGGTGGTTAAGTCCCCAGGGCCAGATGGGATCTACCCAGAGCGCTGAGGGAGGCAAGGGAGGAGGTTGTTGGGGCCTTGACAGAAATCTTTGTATCCTCACTGTCTATGGGTGAGGTCCCAGAGGACTGGAGAATGGCCAATGTTGTTCCATTGTTTAAGAAGGGTAGCAGGGATAATCCAGGATATTACAGGCCGGTGAGCCTTACGTCAGTGGTAGGGAAACTATTGGAGAAGATTCTTCATGACAGGATTTACTACCATTTGGAAGCAAATGGGCGTATTAGTGAGAGGCAGCATGGTTTTGTGAAGGGGAGGTCGTGTCTCACTAACTTGATCGAGTTTTTCAAGGAAGTGACAAAGATGATCGACGATGGAAGGGCAGTGGATGTTATATACATGGATTTCAGTAAGGCCTTTGGCAAGGTCCCTCATGGCAGACTGGTACAGAAGGTAAAGTCGCACAGGATCAGAGGAGAGCTGGCAAGATGGATACAGAATTGGCTTGGTCATAGAAAACAGAGGGTAGCAGTGGAAGGGTGCTTTTCTGAATGGAGAGCTGTGACTAGCGGATTTCCGTAGGGATCAGTGCTGGGACCTTTGCTGTTTGTAGCACACGTAAATGATTTGGAGGAAAATGTAACTGGGCTAATTAGTAAGTTTGCAGACAACACTAAGGTTAAAGGAGTTGCAGATAGTGAAGAGGATTGTCAAAGGATACAACGGGATATAGATCGGTTGGAGACTTGGGCGGAGAAATGGCAGATGGAGCTTAATCCGGACAAATGCGAGGTAATGCATTTTGGAAGGTCTAATACAGGCAGGAATTATACAGTAAATTGCAGAACCCTTAAGTGCATTGACGGGCAGAATGATCTGGGTGTACAGGTCCACAGATCACTGAAAGTGGCAATGCAGGTGGTTAAGGTAGTCAGGAAGGCATATGGTATGCTTACCTTCATTGACAGGGGTATTGAGTATAAAAGCTGGGAAGTCATGCTGCAGCTGTATAGAACCTTGGTTAGGCCACACTTGGAAGATTGCGTGCAATTCTGGTCGTCACATACCAGTAGGATATAGAGGCGTTGGAGAGGTTGCAAAGGAGGTTTACCAGGATGCTGCCTGGTCTGGAGGTTATTAGTTATGAGGAGAGGTTGGAGAAACTCGGATTGTTCTCGCCAGAGCAACGGAGATTGAGGGGCGACTTGATAGAAGTTTACAAAATTATGAGTGGCATGGACAGAGTATATAGTCAGAAGCTTTTTCCCAGGGTGGAAGAGTCAATTACTAGGGGTCATAGATTTAAGGTGAGAGGAGAAAACTATAGAGGAGATGTGCGGGGCAAGTTTTTTACACAGAGGGTAGTGAGTGTCTGGAATTCGCTGCCAGAGTAGGTGGTGGAAGCAGGTACAATAGTGGTGTTTAAGAGGCAGCTTGACAAATACATGAATAGGATGGGATTGGAGGGATACGGACCCCAGAAGTGCAAAATGTTTTATTTGACGGGCAATATGATCGGAGCAGTCTTGGAGGGCAGAAGGGCCTGTTCCTGTGCTGTACTTCACTTTGTTCTTTGTTCTTTGTTCTGAGCAATTTTTCTCTTGGAGAGAGAAAGAGGGTTTTCTATTTTACACTTCAAAAACACTTCATCGGCTGTAAAATACTTTGGGATGTCCTCGGGCTGTTTCCTTGGGATTCTTTAACTGACAATTTGAGTTACAGGGAATTATTTTATTTCATTTGACTTGCCAGCAGCCCATAGTCTTCAGTACTTTTCCTGTTTCATCGACACTTGGAAATGTATTTGAAGGGACAAGAACATTTTTAAAATTCTTTCTCAGGATGTGGGCTTCTAGCCAACATTTTATTGTCCATCTTGTTGCCCTTGAGAAGGTGGTGGTGAGCTGCCTTCTTGAGCCCCTGCAGTCCATGTGGTGTAGGTACACCCACTGTGCTGTTAGGAAGGGAGTTCCAGGATTTTGATCCAGCGACAGTGAAGGAACAGCAACATATTTCCATGTCAGAATGGAGAGGAACTTGCAGGTGTTGGTGTCCCCATGCATCTGCTGCCCTTGGCCTTCTAGATGGTAGTGGTTGTGGGTTTGGAAGGTGCTGTCAAAGCAGCCTTGGCGAGTTCCTGCAGTGCATCTTATAGATGGTACACACTGCTGCTACTGTGTGTCATTGGATAGGGTACCAATCAAGCGGGCTGCTTTATCCTGGATGGTGTTGATCTTTCTGAGTGATGTTGGAGCTGTACTCATCCAGGCGAGTGGAGAGTATCCCATCACATTCCTGACTTGTGCCTTGTGGATGGTGGACAGACTTTGGGGAGTCAGGAAGCGAGTTACTTGTCGCAGGATTCCTAGCCTCTGACCTGCTCTTGTAGCCACAGTATTCATATGGCTGGTCCAGTTCAGTTTCTGGTCAATGGTAACTCCCAGGACGATGATAGCTGGGAAATACAGTGATGGTAATGCCATTGAATGTCAAAGGGGGATGGTTAGGCTCTCACTGGAGAGGGTCATTGCTTGGCACTTGTGTGGCGCAATTGTTACTTACCACATATCAGTTCAAGTCTGAATGTTGCCCAGGATTTGCTGCATAAGGACATGGACTGCTTAAGTGTCAGAGGAGTTGTGAATGGAGTTGAACATTGTGCAATCATCAGTAAACATCACCACTTCTGGCCTGATGATGGAGGGAAGGTCATTGAAGAAGCAGCTGAAGATGGTTGGGTCGAGGACACAACACTGAAGAATTCCTGCATTGATGTCCTGGGACTGAGATGACAGACCTCCAGCAACCACAACCATTTGCCTTTGTGCTAGGTAAGACTCCAACCAGTGGAGAGCTTTTCCCCTGATTCCCATTGACTCCAGTTTTGCTAGGGCTCCTTGATGTCACACTCAGTCAAATGCTGCCTTGATGTTAAGGGCTGTCACTCTCACCTCATTCCTTGAGTTCAGCTCTTTTGGCCGTGTTTGGACTAAGGTTGTGATGAGGTCAGGAGCTGAGTGGCCCTGGTAGATCCAAAACTGAGCATCACTGAGTAGGTTATTTCTGAGTAAGTACTGCTTGATAGCACTGTCATCCCTTTCCGTCACTTTGCTGTTGATGAGAGTAGATTGATGGGACACTAATTGGCTGGGTTGTATTTGTCCTGCTTTTTCCGGGCAGGATATATCTGGGCAGTTTTCCAGATTGCCAGTATTATCGCTGTACTGGAACAATTTGGCTGAGGGCATAGTCCTAGAGCATAGGTTTCCAGTACTATTGCTAGAATGTTGTCAGGGCCCATAACGTTTGCCTTCAGCCATTTCTTGAATTCACGTGGAGTGAATCGAATTGGCTGAAGACTGGCATCTGTGATGCAGGGGGCCATAGGGAAGGTCGAGATGGATCATTTACTCTGCACTTCTGGCTGAAGATTGTTGCAAATTCTTCAGCCTTATCTTTTGCACTGATGTGTTGGGCTCCCCCATCATTGAGGATGGGGGTATTTGTGGAGTCTTCTCCACCAGTTAGTTGTTTAATTGTCTACCACCATTCACGACTGAATGTGACAGAACTGCAGAACTTAGATTTGATCTGTTGAATGTGGGCTTACTTAGCTCTGTCTATCATTTGCTACTTCTGTTGTTTGGCATGTAGGTAGTCCTGTGTTGTAGTATCATCAAGTTGACACCTAATTTTTAGGTATGTCTGGTGCTACTCCTGGCATGCCCTCTTCATTGGACCTTGGTTGATCCCCTGGATTGGTGATAATGCTAGAGTGGGGGATATGCTGGGCCATGAGGTTACAGATTGTGGTTGTATACAGTGCTGCTGCTGCTGATGGCCCACAGCACCTCATGGATGGCCAGTTTTAAGTTGTTGGATCTGCTTGAAATCAATCCCAGTTGGCACAGTGGTAGTGCCACACGACAAAATCGAGGCTATTCTCAATGTGAAGACGGGACTGCGTTTTCACAAGGACTGTGCGGTGGTCACTCCTACCAATACATGGATAGATGCATCGGCGACAGGTAGATTGGCGAGGACAAAGGTAAGTAGGTTTTTCCCTCACCATCTGCCACAGAATTGTATTCAACCACAATCTGTAACCTCATGATCCAGGACATCCCCCAGCCCAGAAGCTATTTTCTCCAGGTCTCGGCCACTCGGTCAGTAGTGGTGCTACCGAGCCACTCTTGGTAATGCACATTGAAGTCCCCCAACCAGAGTACATCCTGTGTCCTTGCCACACTTAGTGCTTCCTCCAAGGGGTCCATGGAGGAGGAATGATTCTTCAGCTGAGTGGGGGGGGGGTGCAGGAGGTGGAGTGGTGGTAAGTGGTAATCAATAGGTTTTTTCCTTGTCCATGTTTCAGTTGATGCCATGAGACTTCTAGGGGTCCAGAGTCGATATTGAGAACTGCCTCCTGACTGGTTACCACTGTGCCACTACCTCTGGTGGGTCTGTCCTGTTGGTGGGACAGGACATACCCAGGGATGGTGATGGTGGTGTATGGGACATTGTCATACTCATGGAATGATACCTTACAGACAATGTCAACTGTTGCTTGACTATTCTGTGAGACAGCTCTCCCAATTTTGGCACCAGCCCCCAGATGTTAGTAAGAAGGACTTTGCAGGGTCGACAGGGCTGAGTTTGCTGTTGTTGTTTCTGGTGCCTCAGTCGATGGTGGGTGATCAGTCTGGTTTCATTTCTTTTTGTGGGCTTTGTAGTGGTTTGAAACAACTGAGTAGTTTGCTCGGCCATTTCAGAGGGCATTTAAGATTCAGCCACATTGCTGTGGGTCACATGTAGGCCAGACCAGGTAAGGACAGTAGATTTCCCTCCCTAAAGAACACTGGTGAACCAGATGGATTTTTACAACAACCAACAATGATTTCATAGTCACTATAACCAAAACTAGCTTTTTAGTTCCAGATTTATTAACTGAATTAAAATTCCACCAGTAGCTGTGATGGTGGTGGGTCTCAAACCCATGTCTCCAGAGCATTAGTCTGGGCCTCTGGATTACTAGCCCAGTGATATTACCCCTACACCACCGCCTCCTCCTAATTGTGCAGATTCACCCTTCTCCCCAGGCAGGAATTGTTGCATCTAGGTTTTTTTTTAATGTATATTTTATCTGCTCCATCCACCCCAGTGATTGGTAATCCAGGATATTTGAACAGTGACTGAATCCTGTTACACTTAACTGTCGAAAGATGATCAATCATCGCGTGTCATGCTGTTACCATCCCCGTAGAGACAACTAACTTCTAAAAGGAACTTCAGGCTTCCGGTTCCTGACTGCTCTATCCGCGGCCTGATAACAGTGTTCCTGTGAAGCTCAACGCAAGCTTGAGGAACAGCAACTTATCATTCGGCTTGACTCCAGCCCTCTGAGCTCAATGTCAACTTCAGATCAAAACCTCTGCCTTCATCTTGTTCAATGTGTTTTAGCTTCTTTTGTTTTTGGTTTTGCTGGGCTGGTCTTAGCTGGTTTATTTCTTTACCCCTTCATGTTGCATTCAGATTGTTTTTATGCAGCCATTGACACCTCATCTGGCCACAATCTTTTGTTTTTTTTCACTATGCTCATAACCACTCTATTTGCAGTATTTTGCTTTCACTCTATTTGTCTGTTGCATCATGAAATCTTTTGTTCTTTAATCTCTCCTGCCCTCCACCCTATCACAGAGCTTCCCTTTTGTTCCTCCTGCCCCCTTCCCACTTCCACTGACCTAAAAACTCTTACATTTCTATCTTTCTTCAGTTCTGATGAAAGGTCACTTGACCTGAGAGATTAACTCTCTTTATCTCCCCAGGTGCTGCCAGATCTGCTGAGAGTTTCCAGCATTTTGTTTTTATTTAGAACTCCCCAGCTAGTAGCTAAATGGATGATACTACAAGATCTCACATTTTAAGACATTTACTGTAACAAACAGTCTAAAAGCACTGGTGGCTAAACGTTCTTTTTATAGGCAACTTTTACTTTAAGCTACAGGAGAAATCTTTTAACACACCAAAAAAGATCAGATCAGGTATACATTACGTTGTTTTTTAAGTAGACATTCAATTCTCTCTGAAATCAGTCCAACATGATTCTCAGCTCCCGATGGTTTATTTCTGATCTTTGCCTTCCACAGCCTGGAAAGTTTTAACTTCAGAACTGTCTTTCATGGTGCAAGGTTTCCTGGAGACTTCTCCCTCTAGCTAAAGCTAGGCAAATCTTCTAGCAGTGCACTAAACTGACCACACCCCATCCTGTACAGTACACTAAAGGCAGGAATTTACACCCAGCGGGTGGGCGCGTGTCCGCAAAATTACACGTGATGATGTTGGGCAAGCGTCCCGACGTCGTCGCTCACTCTCGTGATATTTCGGTCGGCAGGCACACGTGAGGATCGGCAATGGGAGGCCCTGATCAATGAAGTTACATCTATTTTCTGCTGCCCATTCCACCGTATGGTTGGTGGGTGGGCAAATTGGCTGGAAGCCCTTTGCGTTTTTATCAAACCTCATCCACGGGCGGGATGAGGTTTCCGTGCGGTAATTTAAAAAAAAAATAAACATTTTTACACGTTGTTTTTTAATACGTCCCTGTTCACGTGACTGAATCTCATGTGGGGACATGTTTCTCTCATTTTCATTATGTTTATTTCTGAATCCACAATCCTCCAGGCAAGGACACAACAGGGCTACAATACTCCAACCAACTTGTCAATTCTCCAACCTGCAGTGCGTTTAAATGCGCCCTCCCTGCTGAGACCAGGGGATCAGTTAATTCATCCAAAAGTTTAATTAGGGTCCACCATCTGCTGCTTCCACGTTCACATTCTGAGGCAGGGACAGCAGCCTTTGCTAATTTTAGTGAAGGTGTAGGCGACGCTAATCATTTACTGTGGAGTACGGCTGGATATCCAGGCACCAGTGTTTTGTTGCCAACAGGCTGTGGAATATTAATTACCTTCAGCACAGTCGTGGTGTCTCTCAGTCTATCTGCTGCTGTCACTGTTAAGTTAACCCGCTGGCAGGAAAGATATGTTGACCTAGGAGGGGCTGCAGTGCTGATTAACCAGCATGATACCGGGGCTAAAAGGGTTAAGTTATGATGACATGTTGCATAAAGGCTTTTTGTCCCTTGAGTCTAGAAGATTGAAAGGGTCGCTAACCGATGCGTTTAAAACGATTGAAGGATTTATTCGGGTAGACAACGAGAAACTATTTCCTCTGGTGGGAGAGTGAGAACTGAGAGGCAGAACCATAAAATTGGAGCTGGTCCATCCAGGGGTGATGTCAGGAAGATATTCTTCACATGAAGGGCAGTGGAAAGCTGGAACTTTTCCTGAGAACAGCTGGGGAGGCTAAGGGTCCAATAAAAAATGTCAAAACTCAGCTTGGTAGATTTTTGTTAGGGAACGATATAGCATCAAGGCCAAGGGGTGGCCTAATTAAAGGGCAGTATCATCCCAGATTTGCCATGTTCATGTCAGTCAAATATGAAGCCTTGGTTCCTGCACAGGATGAAGGCACATGTCTCAGTCCAGGGCCAATTTCCTGTGCAGTGTGTAACCTCCAGATCAAAGTGATGGTCCAGCCTCACACTCATTGGACACATTAGTGATGCCTGCACCTCAATGGTGCTGGTCATTGCTGCCAGAATGTCGTGGGCAGGCGTCACAGAGTTCCATCATTCTCTCTGTGTGCTCTCTGCACCTTTGAGATGGGGCTGGCCCCCCCCATCTCTTCAGCATCTGTGACCAGTGACGCTGTGCTCCTGAAGGAGTCAGGTTCTGCAAGCTAACAAAGGATCAGCTGCATTTAAAGTTTCACAGCTGTGTCTCCATGATATGACCCTGATTGCAGGGCCCAAGTGAGCTGCCGTCAGCCAGACAGGAGTCAGACATTCACAGAGGCTGTGTAAAGATCAATGAAGTGTCCTCGCTGCATCTCGTCATCATCCTCCTGGAATCGAGTGACTATTAGGGCCTCTTCTGCGTCTCCTTGACATGAGCCTGAGCACTGAGGGTATGTGTGCTGCCATCAGCCACACTGGAGTCAAACGTTCACAGATGTAAGGTGAGGATGTCAGGATTGTCCTCACTGCATCTCAACATCACCCTCCTCGAGTCTTGCGACTATGAGGGCCTCCCAGGTGCTTCACTTGGCCAGTGTGATGGCCTCAACGTCAGTAACCTCACCTTCACAGACCTCATCATCGTCATCCCCTTCGATAGCCTCATCGGAGGAGACATGCTGCTCTTCCACCTCTTCCTCAGCCAGGTCCTCTCCCACTGCAACGCCAGGTTGTAGAGCATGCAGCAAGCAACGATGCGTGACACCCTCAGTGGACTGTATTGCAGTGCATCAGTGGCCCTGTCAAGGCACCGGAACCTCATTTTGAAAGTGCCTATTGTTTGCTCCACTGAAGTCCGGATTGTGGCTTGAGCCTCATTATACTGTCGCTCTGCTGGTGTCTGAGGCCATGTCCCCTTGTCCCTGAGGAGCTAACCCTGCAGCCTCTGTGGACCATGGGAGATGTCAGGGATCTGTGACCTGCTAAGGATGTAGGAGGCATGGACGCTCCATGGGAATCGTGCGCTTACCTGCAGGATGCGTTTGTGGTAGTCTCACACTAGCGGAACATTCAGCGAGTGGAAGCCCTTGCGATTGACGTAGTTGACTGCTCGTTGCCATAGAGATCTGAGCACCACATGAGTACAGTTGATGGCTGCCTGCATCTGTGGAAAACCTGAGATCTGCACAAATCCCAGCGCTCTTGCTTCCTGGCTTTCCTGGTCCTGGGCGAAATGCGCGAAGTTCTGTGCCTTTGCGAAGATGACGTCCGAGACTTCTGGATATAGTTGTGGATGGAGGTCCCACACAGGTCACCTGTGGTGCCCTGGAATGAACTACTGACGTAAAAATTGAGCGCCGTGGTCACTTTCATGGCCACTGGCAGTGGATGCTCTCCACGTCCCCATGGTGTCAAATCCTGCAGCAGGTGGCATATGTGACCAACCAGGTCCACAGACATACGCAGTCTTCGGCGACACTGGTTCTCAGACATCTGCAGGAACGACAAGCGCCACCTATAGACCCTGGGTCTAGCGAGGTGCCTACAAGTGCCGGCTCTCGGAGGATCTTCAGCTGCGAGTGCATCAGGGTCTGCCGCCCCTTCATCTTGAAGGAGATGCTCCTCCCTTTGCTGAGCCAGGCACCTCTGCTGTTTTCTGCTTCTTCTCTGCCCCCTGCTAAATCACCAGGCTCTTGATGTTCTTCTCTTGCAGGATCAATGCAGGAGAAATGTGTGAGTTAGCATATCTGTCCTAAGAACATCTCTTGGTTAAGCCTGAAGGCCCCTTCATGCATACAGGAGAGTGCTGGCCACCACTAGATGGACAGTGCGTAATGGCTGTCCGAAACCCCGCCCACCTGCGCCCCACTCCACTTGACCGATTGGTGCCAGCTTTGCCCATTGGACTGCAGGCTGTGCTCTCAGCTCAGGCACAGGCATTCTCCTAATCCATACTGCAAGGCTGGTCTGTTAGCACGAACCAGGATGGATACTGGTCCAAACCTGAATAAAGACATTGCAAGGAGCTGTGAGCGTCTCCCCCAGTGACTGCGCCATGGCCGTCTTTCACAAGGGGGTCCTACAACTTGCCTGGTTGGCCAATTTCTCAGCTGCCCCCCCCACCCCCCCGCTAAAGTACACATTAATGTGCAGTCTGTGCCCGAGGGATGAAAGTTCTAGAACATTTGGTGTACATTCATGCTTCAGAGGCCGGACTCCAATCACGTCAACGGATCTGCTGCTGAACAGCCTCAGCTGTGGAAGAATGACAATTTTTGACAAGCTTTCCCGTGTGTGTGGCTGCTCCCCTTGCCTCCCCTCCCCACCCCCAACCCCCCACCCCGCCCGACATGGTGCCACCTTGCCTCTCCCACCAGAGCTCCTGTCCTAGCATCGCACTGAAAGCCAGCCGGGGAGACAAACGGACCTGGCTGTGCCTCCGGTGAACGCGCGGCGCCTCTTCCCTGATGTCCTACGGGCGATGCTTGCGAGCGCTGCGCCAGGTCGTGTGCACTCGCCTCCGAGTTCCCCTCGACGTCCAGCTCACCAGGCAGTGGTGAATCACGCCATCCTGAGGTCACGCCGATGTGGGGAGCAAATCTGACGTGCGTGGGGCTGATTTGGGCGTGACGGCACAACAATGAGATGCTAAAGTGTTGAAATCAGGTTCCCGACGTGCAGCAGTGGGAAGCGGGGCCCCCACCACTGACGGGTGACGTGGATGATTGCAAACTGGTTCCGCCCAAGGTGCTTGAAAGGGTTGAAGAATTCAAGAGAGGAGCTATTTCGTCTTGTGGGCAGAAGTCCGGAACAAGGGGATGTGACACTGAAATGGAACCGGGAGTTTAGGTTGTAGTGGCAACTGCGAACCTTATCGATGTAACAATCTATAAGTTGTGCTACGTTGGTGTGGCTATTTTGATAGTCTGTTGCATCCACGTGGACGCAAAATGTATTTCAGCAAACAGGTTGGCATATTGACTGCTGATAAGAAAGCTACAGTCAGCTCAACAGGGATTGCTGCTTTCACTGCCCTCTACTCCTGCATTCTTCCTATCATTAGCCTGGCACTGATGGATGTGGCAGGCTGTGTAAAACCTGGTTGTTCTTGGCACGCAGCTGCAACCAACAGTGGGTTGGAAGATTGGGCTGCCAAGTGACAGATGTCATTTAATGGAGATAAATATAATTTGACAAGGCTGGGGAACACAGCACCAAACGCAGGAGAAAGTTCTGGACGCAGTTATGAAGTGTTTTCTGACTCCTCCAGCACAGTCAGAGTCAATAGTACAGAGAGTTAACAAGAACTATGGCACAAGTACTGGTACTTAATAAGCATGGACTGGGCACTGGATAGCCACCAAAGAAAGATTTGCATTTATATAGTGCCTTTTACAACTTCAGGACTTCCCAAAGCACTTTATAGTCAATGAAGTACTTTTGAAGTGTTGTCACTGCTGTAATATACGAAACATGGCAGCCAGTTTGCACACAGAAAGCTCTCATATTGTGATGATGACCAAATGATTTGTTTCAGTGATGTTGGTTGAGAGATAAATGTTGACCCAGGGAGAATTCTCCTGTATCTTCGGCAGTGCAGCACTCCCTCTGAATTCTACTGGAGCGTCAACCTGGATTAGATACTTGAACCTTACGGAGGAGAACTTGAGCCCACAGCCTTCATGATTCAGAAGCGAGAGTGCAACCCATTGAGCCCCAGCTGGCACCTTAATAAAGTTCAGGGCCACTAGGCACCTATTACCCAACAGGTCTGCTATTAGAGAGAGCCTCAGGTGCCTGCTGACCTGCTTAAAAAGGTACCTGCGGGTGCACTGGTGCCTGATGCACTACAGTACAATGGATGCCACAGGACATATTGTGTGTCTTAAGACTTAGCCTGCATTATCAGGATTGAGATACATTGAGTGGTGAGGAAGGGAGGCTGTGTGCCTGAATGAAGATACTTGTCTAAGATAAAAGCAAAAAACTGCGGATGCTGGAAATCCAAAACAAAAACAAAAATAAAAATACCTGGAAAAACTCAGCAGCTCTGACAGAATCTGCGGAGAGGAACAGTTAACGTTTCGAGTCCGTAAGACTCTTCAACAGAACTAAGGAAAAATAGAAGAGAGGTGAAATATACATTGGTTTAAGGAGGACAGGGGGGAAGGGGTGGGACAAGTAGAACTGGATAGAGGGCCAGTGATAGGTGGAGATTGCCAAAAGATGTCATGGACAAAAGGACAAAGAGGTGTTGATGGTGGTGATATTAGCTAAGGAATGTGCTACTAGGTGACATTAAGGGTAGAAAGCAGGATGAGCAAGGTACAGATAGCCCTAGTGGGGGTGGGGTGGGGGGAAGGGATCGAAATAGGCTAAAAGGTAGAAATAAAGCAATGGATGGAAATACATTTAAAAATAATGGAAATAGGTGGGAAAAGAAAAATCTATATAAATTATTGGAAAAAAGGGGGATCGGAAGGTGGGTGGGGATGGAGGAGAGAGTTCATGATCCAAAATTGTTGAACTCAATATTCAGTCCAGAAGGCTGTGAAGTGCCTAGTCGGAAGATGAGGTGCTGTTCCTCCAGTTTGCGTTGAGCTTCAGTGGAACAATGCAGCAGGCCAAGGACAGACATGTGGGCATGAGAGCAGGGTGGAGTGTTGAAATGGCAAGCGACATGGAGGTCTGGGTAATGCTTGCAGACAGACAGAAGATGTTCTGCAAAGCGGTCACCCAGTCTGCGTTTGGTCTCTCCAATGTAGAGGAAACCGTATTGGGAGCTACGAATGCAGTAGACTAAATTGAGGGAAGTGCAAGTGAAATGCTGCTTCACTTGAAAGGAGTGTTTGGGCCCTTGGATGGTGAGGAGAGGGGAAGTAAAGGGGCAGGTGTTCACCTCCCATGATAACTTCCCATGCAAATGCAGAAGCTGCAACACCTGCCCCTTTACTTCTCCTCTCCTCATCGTCCAAGAGCCCAAGCTCTCCTTTCAAGTGAAGCAGCATTTCACTTGCACTTCCCTCAATTTAGTCTACTGCATTCGCAGCTCCCAATGTGGTTTCCTCTACATTGGAGAGACCAAACACAGACTGGGTGACTGCTTTGCGGAACACCTTCAGTCTGTCTGCAAGCATGACCCAGACCTCCCTGTCGCTTGCCATTTTAACACACCGCCCTGCTCTCATGCCCACATGTCCATCCTTGGCCTGCTGCAATGTTCCGGTGAAGCTCAACGCAAACTGGAGGAACAGAACCTCATCTTCCGACTAGGCACTTTACAGCCTTCCAGACTGAATATTGAGTTCAACAACTTTAGATCATGAACTCTCTCCTCCATCCCCACCCACTTTCCGATCCCTCTTATTTCCAATAATTTATATAGATTTTACTTTTCCCACCTATTTCCATTATTTTTAAATGTATTTCCATCCACTGTTTTATCTCCACCTTTTAGCATATTTTGATCCCTTCCCCCCACCCCACCCCCACTAGGGCTATCTGTACCTTGCTCGTCCTGCTTTCTACCCTTAATGTCACCTATTAGCACATTCCTTAGATAATATCACCACCGTCAACACCTCTTTGTCCTTTTGTCTGTGACATCTTTTGGTTATCTCCACCTATCACTGGCCCTCTATCCAGCTCTACTTGTCCCACCCCTCCTTAAACCAGCTTATATTTCACCTCTGTTCTATTTCTCCTTAGTTCTGTTGAAGAGTCATACGGACTCGAAATGTTAACTGTGTTCCTCTCCGCAGATGATGTGAGACCTGCTGAGTTTTTCCAGGTATTTTTATTTTTGTTTTTGTTGAAGATACATGTCACCTGATTCTGATTCAAGCTTTTAACAGCCAAGGGAGTTTCAATCTCAAGGGCTAAAAGTCTTCTTTACAAGAGAATGCACAGTCAACTTTTGAGATGAAAGGAGTGGGCTCGGGTTGGGAGAGAAAGAGAGAGAAGAGGCACTCGTGTGCTAATTTAACTTCTAGACAAGTTTAACCCTCTTCAACTTCCAATTGTTTATTCTCTGGACCAAAATAAACCTCCCTGGGAAGAAACTATTAAAGAGTGTCAACTTCACACTCTCAAAAAACGTGTGCAAAATAACACCTCTTTGCCTGATAACATCTGGCTGTCTATAATTGAAATTACCTATGAAAGGGCTCAAAGGATTTTGATAATTTGCAAGAATAAAACTGCAGATGCTGGAAACCCAAAGTGGAATCAAAAAATGTTAGAAAGGCTCAGAATCAGTGAACAGGCAAGTTCATAATCCAGCCGCCAACCAATAACTGGCAGAACTAATGGATTGCTGATTTGGAGCCTTAATCTCTGCAAGCTTTTTATTTAACCTTTGCTCTTTTTGTTACCTCTGATGGTGCAGCCTGCCTGAAATGGCAGGTTTTGGCATTTGTACTG
The DNA here is from genome assembly GCF_017639515.1 of Carcharodon carcharias. Lineage (NCBI taxonomy): Eukaryota > Metazoa > Chordata > Chondrichthyes > Lamniformes > Lamnidae > Carcharodon > Carcharodon carcharias. The sequence continues at coordinate 228,154,568 of NC_054468.1, forward strand.
TCTTTTTTTTAATCCATTGTTAAACGCCGGTCATATTTTCTTTTAACATTTAGGATGTGAGTTGTAGCAGTTGTGGATCCACTCTGGCAACCCTGAGCCATTATTCCTGCCAAGAAACTGTTCAAAAAGATTACACTGGTCTCTTTGTCCACGTATTTCAAACGCGTATTACCGCTAGTAACCCAGTCCCAGGCCTGTGTCAATCTTGCTGCGCGACAGTGAAGCTGAGGTAGAAGGTCAGAAATGGCCCTATTGAATGGCAGGGCAGGCTCAAGGGGCCAAATGGCGCACTCCTGATCTTATATTGATCCGAACCTCCTCGGAGCTGCTCCCACTCCACCTTCCCCTAACTACACCGGGAACCCTTTTTGCATGTGTAAGCGACGCTCCTGTCACACCTCTGCTGAATTGGGAGCAGCTCCAAGGAAACGCCTAGCGACGATAGAACTCAGGGCTTCTCCAGGTTCCCAGGGAAGCCTAGGGGCACAGCTAAACCTTTCATCAAAACAATAGCTCTTTATTTTTTTCAGATCGACAGAAAGAAAGAGCCTCCATTTATACAAGGCCTTTCCCAACCTCAGAGCATCCCAACTCATTTTACATGAAGACAGCTTCCCCTTACGTTTCAAACCGAACATACACAACGGACTGTTACTCTGAATACGGTTCATCTAGAGGCAGAAAACTCACACCTGTTCAACCTCAAAATGTCATCGATTGACAAACTAGATCCAAGAAACTCCCAATTTTGCAAGTTATTATCAATTTGATAGGAGAGGGTTAAGGCCGACAAATGCCTATTAGATTTCTCTCCACCCTGAAACTCAAATCACAGGTCAACCACAAATGAGGGAGGCCATTCAGCCCATCTTAACTCATCCATCCAGAAAGCCCCTCCACTCCTTCAATGCAACAACCAACAGTGTCCTAAATGATGCCAAGGTTTTTGCCTCCAAAGCACTATCCAGGAATCTGTTCCATGTATTCTGTGAAGGAGTTCCTGATATCAGTCCAACATTTGAAATTGCACCCCACATCCCTGTCTGTCACAATTTGAATTGAAGCCATGTTTCGGATTAAGGTTTTCTGTACCACCTTCAGCTTTTAGTTTCATTCACAGGACCTGGGTGTTGTGAAAAAAACACAGCTTTTATCATGCAGCCCTGGGTGCCGAAATAGTGCTTTCTTGATGAAACTGAGCGTCTTTTACTAGGTCACTTCAGAGGGCAGCTAAGAGTCAACCAATGAATCACATATAGGCCCAGGCAAGGTAAGGACAGCAGGTTTCCTTCCCTAAAGGGAATTATTGATCTAATTGGGTTTTTAACCACAAATTGATAGCATTAAAATCATTGGATAAAGGTACAAAAAAGTGAGTTTGTGTTTTGGTGTGATTATGTAAATGATATAATTCTAAATTTTTCTGAATTGTCAATGATGACCATGTATCATCAATCACATGGTTAGCAAGGACCAATAAGAGCTGAGAAGCACATTCCAGAAGTGATATAGAAAAGTAACAAGTAACATTCATGCCACACAAGTGTCAGCCAATGATCATCTCCAACAAAAGAAAATCTAACCATCTCTCTTTGAAATTCAATGTCATTACCATTGCTGAACGTCCACTATCAACATCCTGGGGGTTACCGTTGACCAGAAACTGAACTGGGCCAGACATATAAATACTTTGGCTACAAGAGCAGGTCAGAGGCTCGGAGTCCTGCGACGAGTAACTCACCTCCTGACTCCCCAAAGCCTGTCCACCATCTACAAGGCACAAGTCAGGAGTGTGCTGGAATACCCTTCACTTTCCTGGATGAGTGCAGCTCCCACAACATTCAAGAAGCTTGCACCATCCAGGACAAAGCAGCTCACTTGATTGGCATCACATTCACAAACATTCATTCCCTTCACCACCGAAGCACAGTGGTCACAGTGGCATAATCTATAAAATGCACTGTAGCAACTCACCAAGGCTCCTTTGATAGCACTTTCCAAACCAGTGACATCTACAACCTAGATTAGAAGGATAAGGACAGCACTTGCATGGGAATACCACCACCCACAGGTTCCCCTCCAAGATGCACACCATCCTGATTTGGAAATATATCACTGTTCTTTCATTGTCACTGGATCAAAGTCCTGTAACTCCCTTCCTAACAGCACTGTGGGTGTACCTACACCACAAAGACTGCCACGGGTCAAGAAGGTAGCTCACCACCACCTTCTCAAGGGCAGTTAGGGATGGGCAATAAACGCTGGCCCAGCCAGTGCACATCCTGTGAGCAAGTAAATTTAAAAAAAAGCCAGATCTTTAATGTTCACTCAGATCATCAGCAGAGGTAGACAGGTTCAACAATGCAGCACTCCCTCAGTAACACACAGGGCTATCAGTTTCAATCTTGTGCTCAACTCCTGCAGGATAATTACAGATGAGGACCATTTGGCCTATTTTAAATCATCTGTCCAGAGAGTTCCTAATGACCCACTTCCCTTTAGAGCCTGCAATTGTTCAGTGCCTGATGCTAAGAGTGTTTCTTGCCTCCACTACTGCAATCTCTAGTACTGATCCTGAGGTGAAAGTGCCTCAGGTTGAAGACAAACTGATCAAACTGTATCAGGCGTGGAATCGCACAGTATACACAATTCAAAGCTGAAATAAAATTAATCTAAACACAGCCGGCAAGACAAATGAAATTGCGAAGTGAGTAATGAGGCAGATGTCAGCGCTGTAATAAGGAATGAGAAATAAACAGCTGGCTCTTGTGCTTAATAACAGGAAGTGAAGATCATTTCATTTTCAGTAACAAGTCAAATATGAAGCATTGACAGCAGCAGGGGAGATTAAACCTCCTTTAGCATTAATTTCTCCTGATGCTTCCAACACTAATTTCTCCAGAAGAAACATGACTCTCCCATAGTCAGTTCTCACAATAGCTCATTAACAGCTGGATGATACCAGCAGTTCTCTGGTAGCTTATTAAAGTGACTATTCCTCAATACTGAGTTTGGGCAGTGAGTCATGACAGACCATACTTATCTGCAGGGTCTCTATCTTTACAGCACCTGCATTGACCAATTATACCCCTGAATCTCTACCAGTACCATCAGAGACTGGGTGATGACCCACACTGAGCCATTCCCTGCTTCTTCAATGACTGGCACCTGACCCATGGAGAGGGAACACTTACATCCAAAAAAACGCATTTACATCTCCGGCGCACTTGCGCTAAAGCAAGAACAAACTCTGTTGGCGGATTGAGAATTCATGAAGGTTGCACAGTATAAACCTGGCACAGGAGTGTACACACCCTCTCCCACTTTTCCAATTCTTGCTCAAGCTCCTTGGGTCTGGTAAGTTGCTAAGCGATGACATTTATCTCTGAGCTGCATTTGCGCTCTGAGTCAGAAAGTTGTAGTTTCAAGTCCTACTCCAGGAAACTTGAGCACATAACCTAGGCTAACACTCCAATGTCACCAGTCAAGCAGAGTGTTGCTCTGTCAGCCGTACCGACTTTTGGACGAGACATTAAACCAAGGCCCTATCTGCCCTTTTACATGAATGCAAAAGATCCCATCACACTATTTCAAGGGAAGGGCACTGTCCTGCTAATATTTATCCCTAAACCAACATGCTAAAAGACAGGGAATCTAATAAATATTACCTTACTGTATTGGTGATCTTGCTGTGCACAAATTGGATCCCCTGTTTCCAATGTTAGAACAATGTCAGCACTTCAAAAATACACTTTACTGGCTGCAAAGCACCTTGGGAAATCTTGAGGTCTGAAAGGTGCCACGTAAATGCAAAACTTTCATACATTTTCCTCACGGGTGGGATTTTCCGGTCCTGTCACCAGTGAGCATCATGGTGGACGGAATGGGAAAACATGGACAACATCCCAAAGCCAGTTTCCCGCCGGCGTGAAAAGAGTTTGCAATTTCCCACTCCCAACTTCCATGGCGGGTCAGGTAGCCCCTCAGGCCGTGCCGGGAAGTGCGTTTGCATCGACTGGGATTTCCTGAACGCTCATTAAAAAAGCAGCTCGCCAGAATCACGCCCCCCCCCCCCGCCAAACCCCACTCCAGATCAAATGGCCACACCGGCGGCAAATTAGGCCGATGTGCTTCACGACCGGATATAAGTGACGTGTGCCTGGAGAGCACTGATTCACTCGAGGTATGTTTGACTACCTTTCATAGCTCTGCGCTCACAGCTACTCCGACTCCATGCCAAGGCTGCGCGGGCAAGACCAGCACAAACTCAAAGTGGGGTGTCAGAGCCAAGTCTCACCATGTGAGGCCAGCAGGGAGGTGGGGTGGTGGGGGGGCGGTGGCGGGGTGGGGGGGGGGGTGCGGTTTGGTGTGATGGTGGTGGGGGAAGGGGCTGGAGGGCAAAGGCTTGACTGAGAGGGCAGGATGACTGGGGAAGGGAGCACAGAGACACCTGACGGGGGGTGGGGTTGGGGGGTGGGGGTGGTGGGTGCGGAATTAGTTGGGTCCAGAAAACATAGACAGTCCTGTGCAATAGAGCCACGGGTAGTCAGGGCCAATCCCGTGGATCAGCACCGCAGGGTTAGTCCTGTAGATCAGAGCCACAATTTAGGGGGCTGTGCCTGGCACAGCTGTCCCTGGTCCCAGTCCAGGGAGGGAGAGGGCCGGTCAATCCTGTGTCAGTCATGCACAGCATGGTGCGCAGGGCATGGTCAGTCCCTCACGCATGTTGGTCCTGGGGTTTATTAGCTTGGTACTCGGATGCAGATGGCACTGTTATGTCAGGGGAAGCATAGATGGGGAACAGGTAATGTAGTGGGGGCGGGGGGGGGGGGTGGGTGGAGGCATTCGATGGTCTCATGGTTGGGGGGCTCTCTGTGAGCCACAGTACCATGGGCCTCAAAATGGGGAGGGGTCAGGTCCACATGGGGCATCGGGCCATCAACCTCAAACGGTTCAGGGGGTTGGACAGGGATATCAATAGTTATTGTGATGGGATCGAGGATTAGACGGGGAAGAAGGAGAGTGATTGGAGGGAGGGGAGCACCCACATGATGCTCCTCCAGATGATAGGGGGGGTGGATATTGAAGGTCACAGTACGGGCGCCCGAAGCTGCTCTGGTAGTAAAACCTCAGCACCACCAATTTTCCAGCTGATCCAATGACGCGGGACAAAAACAAGCTCTGAAGAAAAGTCACCGGGGTGGGCTCCCAGGTCTTGTGGGAGGAGCTGACTACTGCACTTGGGGGCCGATTGAAGGGGGGTCCTGCTAATTTCCACTTTCCAAATGGACAGGAAGGCACAGCTGAGACATGTTAGGAACAGTCGAATGCCAATGAAGGGAATGTGGCGCCTGAACTCATGTCGCACATTCTCGTGAGAGCATAAACCCAGTTGGGGCTATTTTAGGATTCCATAGCTCCTTTGTCTCTCTCTCATGGGAAGCCCAGAAGGAAATAACTGAAAAGGGGGCCACAGGCTAAAGTAGCCCTAAGAACTCTAAACCTTGCGGTTGGCGGTTGAAGATTTTGAAGGCCCCTCCCCCACAATACCCTCATCACATGAGTGCAAGTTTGGGCAGCTGTGTAATCATGGGGGGACCTCCTTCTGCCATCATGGGGGGGGAGGGGGGTAAAGAATCTCCTGGCATTTCTTCACAGCGTTCAGAGGTGCCCCCCCACCCCCCAACTCCCCCGCCCCCCACCGACGCATTGTCGCGGCCAGCCCCGGGCTGCCGAGAGTAAACGAGGGTGTGAGGGCGACGACCGGAAAGAGGATCCGGTGAGGTCACAGTGGGACGGACCAATCCCAGCCCAGCGCCCCATGAGATACGACATGCTTGAGTTTGGTGCATATGTAATGAGCTGAAAAAGCAGACCATCCGGTATGGAAACCCGCCGCGCTGGCTGGCTGGCTGACAGGAGCTGCGCTGCGTTTCGTGCCCGTCACTGCACTTGATCTCCAGGGGTAGAAAATTCCACCCGATGTCTTTCTCCCCTCAGCGGCCCATCTCCCGCCAGTCTTCACCCGCTGGCGGGGTTCGGGTCTATCGGTGCTAGATGCCCCCCGTGGTACGTTCCCTCAATGCCTACCTTTCATGCTGGAGATTTGATCGAGCCTGTGGCTCGATGGAGGGGGTGGCGCATCACGGCCCTGGTGTTAAGCCGCCAGCAATGCGGAGCTGGGAACCTCGGGGTGACAACGAGGAGGCGACCACAGAGCACACGGCTGCCTCCTGGCTGAGATCGGTGCAGAGCACTGATCAAACCAACCACACCGTCCCACCCCCCGCCCCCCCGGCCCCGACTGTCTGATCCCATTTGGCTTACTGGTTAAAGCGGCTGGCACATTGTAGGAGCCGAGGGTTAGGGTTAGGGTTAGGGTTACCATCGAAAGGCTCCTCACAGGCCCCAGGGAAGGGCAGATCCAGGGGGGAGGGGGCGGTTCAAGGAGACCACCCCCCCCCCACCCCACCACCACCTTTTTTACAGCACTTGCTGCTGTAAAGCAGGTAAGTTTAAAGAGCCGCGCAAATTGACAGGCCAGGGAGAGGGTGAGTGTCTAAGTTAAGTGGATAGGATTTTGGGGTTGTGGGGTTTGGAGGGCGGTGGGGGAGTCGGAGATCCGGGGGTGGTGGGGGGTGGTGGGTGGGGCGTGGGGGGAGTCCGTGGTCAGTGAGTGGGTTGGAGGGATGGGGGGGTGGGGTCTGGGTTCGGGGGTTGGTGGGGACGTTGGTGAAAGGGGAGTGGGGGGTTCAGAGATCGGTCGGGGGGGGGGCAGTGTTCCATGGGGCAGAATGGGGGGAGAGTCCTGTTGGGGGTGGGGGGGGGTGGTGGAATGGCATCAAGGGTGTGAGGGTTGTCCCACGGTGGGGGGGGGGTGGGAGGTGGAGGGGGGCAGTGGAAGTCCCGTGGTGGGTGGGTGTCGGGGGTGTGGGGATAGTTAAGTGGAGTCGGTCTGGGTATTTACAATGGTCACCCGGATGTTAGAAGAGGTTTTAATCCTTCTAACTTTTTCTGGCTAATTATTGATGTAACACCAGCAGAACCTTCCAAACTTTGCAATTGAAATCACATTTTCGGATGGCTCCCAGCACAGAGGAAGTTTGCATTTGTGGTCAATTGCTATGCAAACCCTTACCTGGGAAAGTCCAAGAGGAATTCCCCAGTGCATCTTTGGGGTAACCATCCCCCCAAAATCCGACAGTGGGGAGCCTGGAGGTTACAGCCCAATGTATTTCTCATTTGCTCGAGGTTATTAATGATAGCTAATTATTTTAATTCTCATGATCTGCTGAGCTCTGTATAATTGTAGGAAAGGAATTGGCATCTTTCTGCATGATTTAGGAAAAATTGCTGCTGAAGTGAACTCTTTATTTTCTTTGATGATGTTTTGTGCTCCAAAGAACCAATTACATGGTGCTAAACAATGAAGCACTTAAACTGTAGGTGGAATCATTTTTTTCAACAGAACCTTTGTGCTGAGGGATGTGCAAACATGTTCTGTGTCAATCCTTTGTCAAACCACTCCACAGATAGGTCAAGGTGAATGTTCTTTCATCTGCTGTATGTATTCCCAAGGTCTCTCGCCTGAACTTTTGGAACACTCATTCATTTGTGGAGCCTCAACAAAATATCAAGATTTTCAATGAATGCCACATGATCTCAGCTAATATAACTGCCTCTTACATTGTTTCAAACAAAAGTATTTCCTGATCAGCATTTTGCTTCGATACATTCCCAAGCTATGTAGACCAGTATTTATTGCCCATCCCTAGTAGCCCTTGAGAAGGTGGTGGTGAGCTGCCTTCTTGAGCCGCTGCTGTCCATGTGGTGTAGGTACACCCACAGTGCTGTTAGGGAGGGAGTTCCAGGATTTTGACCCAGCGACAGTGAAGGAAGGGTGTTGTGGAGCAGAGTTTTACGTTCTGTTAGCGGGCACATGCCCGACATGATCACGCATTAAGTAGCGCACCTTGAAGATTGTCAAGTGCCCCGGCTTCATTGTGCACTCGTGCAATATTTCAGTCGGCAGTCGTGAGAGAGTGCCAGAGCCGAGCCTGTCATTAATTCAGAGGCAACTTAAGGCCATTAAAAACCAAGGGGTTGGCAATTTCTCATTGCCCGTGCGATGTCTCATTGCCTGTGCGATTTATCATTGCCCGCGTGAAGTCTCATTGTCTGTACGATTTCTCATTGTCTGTGCGATTTCTCATTACCTGTGCGATTTCTCATTGTCCGTGCGATTTCTCATTGTCCATGCGATTTCTCATTGTGCGTGCGATGTCTCATTGTACGTGTGATTTCTCATTGTCCAAGCAATTTCTCATTGTCCGTGCGATTTCTCATTGTCCATGCGATTTCTCATTGTGCGTGCGATTTCTCATTGCCCGTGCGATGTCTCATTGTACGTGTGATTTCTCATTGTCCGTACGATTCCTCATTGTCCATGCGATTTCTCATTGTCCTTGCGATGTCTCAATACCCGTACGATGTCACATTGTCCGTGCGATTTCTCATTGTCCTTGCGATGTCTCAATACCCGTACGATGTCACATTGTCCGTGGGTTTCTCATTGACTGTGCAATTCCTCATTGTCCATGCGATTTCACACTGTGCATGCGATTTCTCGTTGTCCATATGATTTCGCATTATCCGTGCGATTTCTCATTACCTGTGCGATTTCTCATTGTCCGTGCGATTACTCATTACCTGTGCGATTTCTCATTGTCCGTGCGATTTCTCATTGTCCATGCGATTTCTCATTGTGCGTGCGATGTCTCATTGTACGTCTGATTTCTCATTGTCCAAGCAATTTCTCATTGTCCGTGCGATTTCTCATTGTCCATGCGATTTCTCATTGTCCGTGTAATTTCTCATTGTCCATGCGATTTCTCATTGTCCGTGCGATTTCTCATTGTCCGTGCGATTTCACATTGTCCGTGCGATTTCACATTGCCTGTGCGATTCCTCATTGTCCGTGCGATTTCTCATTGTCCGTGCGATTCCTCATTGCCCGTGCGATTTCTCATTGTCCGTGCGATTCCTCATTGTCCGTGCGATTTCTCATTGTCCGTGCGATTCCTCATTGTCCATGCGATTTCTCGTTGCCTCTGCAATTTCTCATTGTCCATGAGATTTCTCATTATCCGTGCGATTTCTCATTGCCTCTGCGATTTCTCATTGTCTGTGCGATTTCTCATTGTCCATGAGATTTCTCATTATCCGTGCGCATTCTCATTGTCCGTGTGAACTCTCATTGTCCATGCGATTTCTCATTATCCATGCGATTTCTCATTGTCCGTGCGATGTCCCATTGCCCGTGCGATTTCTCATTGTGCGATTTCCCATTGTCCGTGCGATGTCTCATTGCCCGTGCGATTTCTCATTGTCCGTGCGATGTCTCATTGCCCGTGCGATGTCTCATTGCCCGTGCGATTTCTCATTGTCCGTGCGATTCCTCATTGTCCGTGCGATTTCTCATTGTCCTTGCGATGTCTCAATAGCCGTGCGATTTCTCATTGTCCGTGCGATTTCTCATTGCCCGTGCGATGTCTCATTACACGTGCAATGTCTCATTGCCCGTGCGATTTCTCATTGCCCGTGCGATGTCTCATTGCCCGTGCGATTTCTCATTGTCCGTGCGATTCCTCATTGTCCGTGCGATTTCTCATTGTCCTTGCGATGTCTCAATACCCGTGCGATTTCTCATTGTCCTTGCGATGTCTCAATACCCGTACGATGTCACATTGTCCGTGGGATTTCTCATTGACTGTACAATTCCTCATTGTCCATGCGATTTCGCACTGTTCATGCGATTTCTCGTTGTCCATATGATTTCTCATTATCCGTGCGATTTCTCATTGCCTCTGCGATTTCTCATTGTCCGTGCGATTTCTAATTGCCTCTGCGATTTCTCATTGTCTGTGTGATTTCCCATTGTCCGTGCGATTTCTCATTGTTCGTGCGATTTCTCATTGCCTCTGCGATTTCTCATTGTCCGTGAGATTTCTCATTGTCCGTGCGATTTCCCATTGTCCGTGCGATGTCTCATTGTCCGTTTGATGTCTCATTGTCCGTGCGATGTCTCATTGTCCAAGTGATTTCTCATTGTCCGTGCGATGTCTCATTGTCCGTGCGATTTCTCATTGTCCGTGCGATTGCTCATTGCCCGTGCGATGTCTCATTGTCTGAGCGATTTCTCATTGCCCGTGCGATGTCTCATGGTCCATCGATTTCTCATTGCCTGTGCGATGTCTAATTGTCTGTGCGATGTCTCATTGTCCATGCGATTTCTCATTGTCCATGCGATTCCTCATTACCTGTGCGATTCCTCATTGCCTGTGCGATATCTCATTGCCCATGTGATTTCTCATAACCCCTGCGATTTCTCATTGCCCGTGCGATTTCTCATTGTCCGTGCGATTTCTCATTGTCAGTGCAATTTCTCATTACCCGTGTGATTTCTCATTACCCGTGCGATGTCTCATTGCCCGTGCGATTTCTCCTTGCCCGTGCAATTTCTCATTGCCCATGCGATTACTCATTTCCGTGCATTTTCTCATTGTCCGTGCGATATCTCATTGTCCGTGCACTTTCTCATTACCCGTGCGATGTCTCATTGTCCGTACGATTTCTCATTGTCCATGCGATGTCTCATTGTCCGTGCGATTTCTCATTGGCTGTGCGATTTCTCATTGTCCGTGCGATGTCTCATTGTCCGAGCGATTTCTCATTGCCCGTGCGATGTCTCATTGTCTGAGCGATTTCTCATTGCCCGTGCGATGTCTCATGGTCCATCGATTTCTCATTGCCTGTGCGATGTCTAATTGTCTGTGCGATGTCTCATTGTCCATGCGATTTCTCATTGTCCATGCGATTCCTCATTACCTGTGCGATTCCTCATTGCCTGTGCGATATCTCATTGCCCATGTGATTTCTCATAACCCCTGCGATTTCTCATTGCCCGTGCGATTTCTCATTGTCCGTGCGATTTCTCATTGTCCGTGCAATTTCTCATTGCCCGTGCGATTACTCATTTCCGTGCATTTTCTCATTGTCCATGCGATATCTCATTGCCCGTGCACTTTCTCATTACCCGTGCGATGTCTCATTGTCCGTACGATTTCTCATTTCCATGCGATGTCTCATTGTCCGTGCGATTTCTCATTGTCCGTGCGATTTCTCATTGTCCATGCGATTTCTCATTGTCCGTGCGATTTCTCATTGGCCGTGCGATTTCTCATTGTCCGTGCGATGTCTCATTGTCCGAGCGATTTCTCATTGCCCGTGCGATGTCTCATTGACCGTGCGATATCTCATTGCCCGTGTGATGTCTAATTGTCCGTGAGATGTCTCATTGTCCATGCGATTTCTCATTGTCCATGCGATTCCTCATTACCTGTGCAATTTCTCATTGTCTGTGCGATATCTCATTGCCCATGCGATTTATCATAACCCTTGCGATTTCTCATTGCACATGCGATTTCTCATAGCCCCTGCGATTTCTCATTGCCCGTGCGATTTCTCATTGTCTGTGCGATATCTCATTACCCGTGCGATGTCTCATTGCCCGTGCGATTTCTCATTGTCCGTGCGATTTCTTATTGTCCGTGCGATTTCTCATTGTCCGTGTGATTTCTCATTGCTCGTGCGATTTCTCATTACCTGCGCGATTTCTCATTGTCTGTGCGATGTCTCATTGTCCGTGTGATTTCTCATTGTCCGTGCGATTTCTCATTGTCTGTGCGATTTCTCATTGCCCGTGCGACTTGTCATGGCCCGTGCGATTTCTCATTGTCCGTTCGATATCTCATTATCCGTGCGATTTCTAATTGCCCGTGCGGTCTCATTGTCCGTGCGATTTCTCATTGTCCGTGCGATGTCTCATTATCCGTGTGATTTCTCATTGTCCGTGCGATGTCTCATTGTCCATGCGATTTCTCATTGTCCGTGCGATTTCTCATTGTCCATGCGATGCCTCACTGCCCGTGCGATGTCTCATTGTCCGAGCGATTTCTCATTGCCCATGCGATGTCTAATTGTCCGTGAGATGTCTCATTGTCCATGCGATTTCTCATTGTCCATGCGATTCCTCATTACCTGTGCGATTTCTAATTGTCTGTGCGATTTCTCAGTGTCCGTGCGACTTCTCATTGTCCGTGTGATTTCTCAATACGTGAGCGATTTCTCATTGTCCGTGCCACTTTTCATTGTCCGTGCAATTTCTCATTGTCCGTGTGATTACTCATTGTCCGTGCGATTTCTCATTATCCGTGCAACTTCTCCTTGTCCGTGCGATGTCTCATTGCACGTGCGACTTCTCAGTGCCCGTGCGAACTGTCATTGCCCATGTGATTTCTCACTGTCTGTGCGATTTCTCATTGTCCGTGCGATGTCTCATTGCCCGTACGATTTCTCATTACCCGTGCGATGTCTCATTGCCCGTGCGATTTCTCATTGTCCGTGTGATTTCTCATTGTCCGTGCGATTTCTAATTGCCCGTGTGGTCTCATTGTCCGTGCAATTTCTCATTGTCCGTGCGATGTCTCATTGTCCGTGCGATATCTCATTGTCCGTGCGATTTCTCATTGTCCGTGCGATGTCTCATTGTCCGTGCGATTTCTCATTGTCCGTCCGATGTCTCATTGTTCGTGTGATTTCTCATTGTCCGTGCGATTTCACATTTCCGGGCGATGTCTCATTGTCCGTGCAATTTCTCATTGTCCGTGCGATTTCTCATTGTCCGTGCAATTTCTCATTACCCGTGTGATTTCTCATTACCCGTGCGATGTCTCATTGCCCGTGCGATTTCTCATTGCCCGTGCAATTTCTCATTGCCCATGCGATTACTCATTTCCGTGCATTTTCTCATTGTCCGTGCGATATCTCATTGCCCGTGCACTTTCTCATTACCCGTGCGATGTCTCATTGCCCGTACGATTTCTCATTACCCGTGCGATGTCTCATTGCCCGTGCGATTTCCCATTGTCCGTGTGATTTCTCATTGTCCATGCGATTTCTCATTGTCCGTGCGATTTCTCATTGTCCATGCGATGCCTCATTGCCCGTGCGATGTCTCATTGTCCGAGCGATTTCTCATTGCCCATGCGATGTCTAATTGTCCGTGAGATGTCTCATTGTCCATGCGATTTCTCATTGTCCATGCGATTCCTCATTACCTGTGCGATTTCTAATTGTCTGTGCGATTTCTCAGTGTCCGTGCGACTTCTCATTGTCCGTGTGATTTCTCAATACGTGAGCGATTTCTCATTGTCCGTGCCACTTTTCATTGTCCGTGCAATTTCTCATTGTCCGTGTGATTACTCATTGTCCGTGCGATTTCTCATTATCCGTGCAACTTCTCCTTGTCCGTGCGATGTCTCATTGCACATGCGACTTCTCAGTGCCCGTGCGAACTGTCATTGCCCGTGCGATTTCTCACTGTCTGTGCGATTTCTCATTGTCCGTGCGATGTCTCATTGCCCGTACGATTTCTCATTACCCGTGCGATGTCTCATTGCCCGTGCGATTTCTCATTGTCCGTGTGATTTCTCATTGTCCGTGCGATTTCTAATTGCCCGTGTGGTCTCATTGTCCGTGCAATTTCTCATTGTCCGTGCGATGTCTCATTGTCCGTGCGATATCTCATTGTCCGTGCGATTTCTCATTGTCCGTGCGATGTCTTATTGTCCGTGCAATTTCTCATTGTCCGTCCGATGTCTCATTGTTCGTGTGATTTCTCATTGTCCGTGCGATTTCACATTTCCGGGCGATGTCTCATTGTCCGTGCGATTTCTCATTGTCCGTGCGATTTCTCATTGTCCGTGCGATGTCTCATTGCCCGTACGATTTCTCATTACCCGTGCGATGTCTCATTGCCCGTGCGATTTCCCATTGTCCGTGTGATTTCTCATTGTCCATGCGATTTCTCATTGTCCGTGCGATTTCTCATTGTCCATGCGATGCCTCATTGCCCGTGCGATGTCTCATTGTCCGAGCGATTTCTCATTGCCCATGCGATGTCTAATTGTCCGTGAGATGTCTCACTGTCCATGCGATTTCTCATTGTCCATGCGATTCCTCATTACCTGTGCGATTTCTAATTGTCTGTGCGATTTCTCAGTGTCCGTGCGACTTCTCATTGTCCGTGTGATTTCTCAATACGTGAGCGATTTCTCATTGTCCGTGCCACTTTTCATTGTCCGTGCAATTTCTCATTGTCCGTGTGATTACTCATTGTCCGTGCGATTTCTCATTATCCGTGCAACTTCTCCTTGTCCGTGCGATGTCTCATTGCACGTGCGACATCTCAGTGCCCGTGCGATCTGTCATTGCCCGTGCGATTTCTCATTGTCTGTGCGATTTCTCATTGTCCGTGCGATGTCTCATTGCCCGTACAATTTCTCATTACCCGTGCGATGTCTCATTGCCCATGCGATTTCTCATTGTCCGTGTGATTTCTCATTGTCCGTGCGATTTCTAATTGCCCGTGTGGTCTCATTGTCCGTGCAATTTCTCATTGTCCGTGCGATGTCTCATTGCCCGTGCGATATCTCATTGTCCGTGCGATTTCTCATTGTCCGTGCGATGTCTCATTGCCCGTACGATTTCTCATTACCCGTGCGATTTCTCACTGCCCGTGAGATTTCTCATTACCTGTGCGATGTCTCATTGCCCGTGCGATTTCTCATTGTCTGTTCGATATCTCATTATCCGTGCGATTTCTAATTGCTCATGCGGTCTCATTGCCCGTGCGATTTCTCATTACCCGTGTGACTTGTCATGGCCCGTGTGATTTCTCATTTTCTGTGCGATATCTCATTATCCATGCGATTTCTGATTACCCGTGCGGTCTCATTGTCCATGCGATTTCTCATTGTCTGTGCGATGTCTCATTGTCCGTGCGATTTCACATTTCCGTGCGATTTCTCATTTCCGTGCGATTTCTCATTGTCCGTGCGATGTCTCATTGCCCGTACGATTTCTCATTACCCGTGCGATGTCTCATTGCCCGTGCGATTTCTCATTGTCCGTGTAATTTCTCATTGTCCGTGCGATTTCTAATTGCCCGTGTGGTCTCATTGTCCGTGCAATTTCTCATTGTCCGTGCGATGTCTCATTGTCCGTGCGATATCTCATTGTCCGTGCGATTTCTCATGGTCCGTGCGATGTCTCATTGTCCGTGCGATTTCTCATTGTCCGTGCGATTTCTCATTGTTCGTCCGATGTCTCATTGTCCGTGTGATTTCTCATTGTCCGTGCAATTTCACATTTCCGGGCGATGTCTCATTGTCCGTGCGATTTCTCATTGTCCGTGCGATGTCTCATTGCCCGTACGATTTCTCATTACCCGTGCGATGTCTCATTGCCCGTGCGATTTCCCATTGTCCGTGTGATTTCTCATTGTCCATGCGATTTCTCATTGTCCGTGCGATTTCTCATTGTCCATGCGATGTCTAATTGTCCGTGAGATGTCTCATTGTCCATGCGATTTCTCATTGTCCATGCGATTCCTCATTACCTGTGCGATTTCTAATTGTCTGTGCGATTTCTCAGTGTCCGTGCGACTTCTCATTGTCCGTGTGATTTCTCAATACGTGAGCGATTTCTCATTGTCCGTGCCACTTTTCATTGTCCATGCAATTTCTCATTGTCCGTGTGATTACTCATTGTCCGTGCGATTTCTCATTATCCGTGCAACTTCTCCTTGTCCATGCGATGTCTCATTGCACGTGCGACTTCTCAGTGCCCGTGCGATCTGTCATTGCCCGTGCGATTTCTCATTGTCTGTTCGATTTCTCATTGTCCATGCAATGTCTCATTGCCCGTACGATTTCTCATTACCCGTGCGATGTCTCATTGCCCGTGCGATTTCTCATTGTCCGTGTGATTTCTCATTGTCCATGTGATTTCTCATTGTCCGTGCGATTTCTAATTGCCCGTGTGGTCTCATTGTCCGTGCGATGTCTCATTGTCCGTGCGATTTCTCATTGTCCGTGCGGTCTCATTATCCGTGCGATTTCTCATTGTCCGTGCGATGTCTCATTGCCAGTCTCATTTCTCATTGTCCGTGCGATGTCTCATTGCCCGTACGATTTCTCATTACCTGTGCGATGTCTCATTGCCCGTGCGATTTCTCATTGTCCGTGCGATTTCTCATTGTCCGTGTGATTTCTCATTGTCTGTGCAATTTCTCATTGCCCATGCGATTTGTCATTGCCCGTGCGATTTCTCATTGTCTGTTCGATATCTCATTATCCGTGCGATTTCTAATTGCTCATGCGGTCTCATTGCCCGTGCGATTTCTCATTACCCGTGCGATGTCTCATTGCCAGTGCCATTTCTCATTGCCCGTGCAACTTGTCATGGCCCGTGTGATTTCTCATTTTCTGTGCGATATCTCATTGCACGTACGATTTCTCATTACCCGTGCGATGTCTCATTGTCCGTGCGATGTCTCATTGCCCGTGCGATTTCTCATTGTCCGTGCGATGTCTCATTGCCCGTGCAATTTCTCATTGCCTGTGTGATTTATCATTGCCCGTGCGATTTCTCATTGTCTGTTCGATATCTCATTATCCGTGCGATTTCTCATTGTCCGTGCGATGTCTCATTATCCGTGCGATTTCTCATTGTCCGTGCGATGTCTCATTGTCCGTGCGATTTCTCATTGTCCGTGCGATGTCTCATTGTCCGTGCGATTTCTCATTGTCCGTGCGATTTCTCATTTCCGTGCGATTTCTCATTGTCCGTCCGATATCTCATTGTCCGTGCGATTTCTCATTGTCCGTGCGATTTCTCATTGTCCATGTGGTTTCTCATTGTCCGTGCAATTTCTCATTGCCCGTGCGATTTGTCATGGCCCGTGTAATTTCTCATTTTCTGTGCGATATCTCATTATCCGTGCGATTTCTGATTACCCGTGCGGTCTCATTGTCCGTGCGATTTCTCATTGTCCATGCGATTTCTCATTGTCTGTGCGATTTCTGATTACCCGTGCGATGTCTCATTGCCCGTGCGATTTCTCATTGTCCGTGCGATTTCTCATTGTCCATGTGATTTCTCATTGCCCGTGCAATTTCTCATTGCCTGTGCGATTTGTCATTGCCCGTGCGATTTCGCATTGTCCGTGCGATGTCTCATTATCCGTGCGATTTCTCATTGTCCGTGCGATGTCTCATTGTCCGTGCGATTTCTCATTGTCCGTCCGATGTCTCATTGTCCGTGTGATTTCTCATTGTCCGTGCGATTTCACATTTCCGTGCGATGTCTCATTGTCCGTGCGATTTCTCATTGTCTGTTCGATATCTCATTATCCGTGCGATTTCTAATTGCTCATGCGGTCTCATTGCCCGTGCGATGTCTCATTGCCAGTGCCATTTCTCATTGCCCGTGCAACTTGTCATGGCCCGTGTGATTTCTCATTTTCTGTGCGATATCTCATTATCCATGCGATTTCTGATTACCCGTGCGGTCTCATTGTCCATGCGATTTCTCATTGTCCATGCTATGTCTCATTGTCCGTGCGATTTCTCATTGTCCGTGTGATTTCTCATTGCATGTACGATTTCTCATTGCCCGTGCGATGTCTCATTGCCCATGCGATTTCTCATTGTCCGTGCGATTTCTCATTGTCCATGCGATGTCTCATTGTCCATGCGATGTCTCATTACCCGTGCAATTTCTCATTGTCTGTTCGATATATCATTATCCGTGCGATTTCTAATTGCCCGTGCGGTCTCATTATCCATGCGATTTCTCATTACCCGTGCGATTTCTCATTGTCCATGCGATGTCTAATTGTCCGTGCGATGTCTCATTGTCCGTACGATTTCTCATTGTCCGTGCGATGTCTCATTGTCCGTGCGATTTCTCATTGTCCGTGCGATGTCTCATTGCCCGTACGATTTCTCATTACCCGTGCGATGTCTCATTGCCCGTGTGATTTCTCATTGTCCATGCGATTTCTCATTGTCTGTGTGATTTCTCATTGCCCGTGCGATTTCTCATTGCCCATGCGATGTCTAATTGTCCGTGAGATGTCTCATTGTCCATGCGATTTCTCATTGTCCATGCGATTCCTCATTACCTGTGCGATTTCTCATTGTCCGTGTGATTTCTCAATACGTGAGCGATTTCTCATTGTCCGTGCCACTTTTCACTGTCCGTGCAATTTCTCATTGTCCGTGTGATTACTCATTGTCCGTGCGATTTCTCATTATCCGTGCAACTTCTCCTTGTCCGTGCGATGTCTCATTGCACGTGCGACTTCTCAGTGCCCGTGCAATTTGTCATTGCCCGTGTGATTTCTCATTGTCTGTTCGATATCTCATTATCCGTGCGATTTCTAATTGCCCGTGTGGTCTCATTGTCCGTGCAATTTCTCATTGTCCGTGCGATGTCTCATTGTCCGTGCGATATCTCATTGTCCGTGCGATTTCTCATTGTCCGTGCGATGTCTCATTGTCCGTGCGATTTCTCATTACCCGTGCGATGTCTCATTGTCCGTGTGATTTCTCATTACCCGTGCGATGTCTCATTGTCCGTGCGATTTCTCATTACCCGTGCGATGTCTCATTGCCAGTGCCATTTCTCATTGCCCGTGCGACTTGTCATGGCCCGTGCGATTTCTCATTTTCTGTGCGATATCTCATTATCCGTGCGATTTCTGATTACTCGTGCGGTCTCATTGTCCATGCGATTTCTCATTGTCCATGCTATGTCTCATTGTCCGTGCGATTTCTGATTACCCGTGCGGTCTCATTGTCCATGCTATGTCTCATTGTCCGTGCGATTTCTCATTGTCCGTGCGATTTCTCATTGCACGTGCGATGTCTCATTTTCCGTGTGATTTCTCATTTTCTGTGCGATATCTCATTATCCGTGCGATTTCTGATTACTCGTGCGGTCTCATTGTCCATGCGATTTCTCATTGTCCATGCTATGTCTCATTGTCCGTGCGATTTCTGATTACCCGTGCGGTCTCATTGTCCATGCGATTTCTCATTGTCCATGCTATGTCTCATTGTCCGTGCGATTTCTCATTGTCCGTGCGATTTCTCATTGCACGTGCGATGTCTCATTTTCCGTGTGATTTCTCATTTCCGTGCGATTTCTCATTGTCCGTGCGATTTCTCATTGTCCGTGCGATGTCTCATTGCCTGTACGATTTCTCATTACCTGTGCGATGTCTCATTGCCCGTGCGATTTCTCATTGTCCGTGCGATTTCTCATTGTCCGTGTGATTTCTCATTGTCCGTGCCATTTCTCATTGCCCGTGCGATTGGTCATTGCCCGTGCGATTTCTCATTGTCTGTTCGATATCTCATTATCCGTGCGATTTCTAATTGCTCATGCGGTCTCATTGTCCATGAGATTTCTCATTGTCCGTGCGATGTCTCATTGTCCGTGCGATTTCTCATTGTCCGTGCGATGTCTCATTGTCCGTACGATTTCACATTGTCCGTGCGATGTCTCATTGTCCGTGTGATTTCTCATTGTCCGTGCGATTTCTCATTTCCGTGCAATTTCTCATTGTCCGGGCGATTTCTCATTGCACGTACGATTTCTCATCACCCGTGCGATGTCTCATTGCCCATGCGATTTCTCATTGTCCGTGCGATTTCTCATTGTCCGTGCAATTTCTCATTGCCCGTGCGATTTGTCATTAACCGTGCGATTTCTCATTGTCTGTTTGATATCTCATTATCCGTGCGATTTCTAATTGCTCATGCGGTCTCATTGTCCATGCGATTTCTCATTGTCCGTGCGATGTCTCATTGCCAGTGCCATTTCTCAATGCCCATGCAACTTGTCATGGCCCGTGTGATTTCTCATTTTCTGTGCGATATCTCATTATCCGTGCGATTTCTGATTACCCGTGCGTTCTCATTGTCCATGTGATTTCTCATTGTCCATGCTATGTCTCATTGTCTGTGCGATTTCTCATTGTCCGTGCGATTTCTCATTGCACGTACGATTTCTCATTACCCGTGCGATGTCTCATTGCCCGTGCGATTTCTCATTGTCCGTGCGATTTCTCATTGTCCGTGCAATTTCTCATTGTCTGTTCGATATCTCATTATCCGTGCGATTTCTAATTGCCTGTGCGGTCTCATTGTCCGTGCGATTTCTCATTGTCCGTGCGATGTCTCATTATCCGTGCGATTTCTCATTGTCCGTGCGATGTCTCATTGTCCGTGCGATTTCTCATTGTCTGTTCGATATCTCATTATCCGTGCGATTTCTAATTGCCCGTGCGGTCTCATTGTCCGTGCGATTTCTCATTGTCCGTGCGATGTCTCATTATCCGTGCGATTTCTCTTTGTCCGTGCGATGTCTCATTGTCCGTCCGATGTCTCATTGTCCGTGTGATTTCTCATTGTCCGTGCGATTTCACATTTCCGCGCGATGTCTCATTGTCCGTGCGATTTCTCATTGTCCGTGCGATGTCTCATTGCCCGTACGATTTCTCATTACCCGTGCGATGTCTCATTGCCCGTGCGATGTCTCATTGTCCGAGCGATTTCTCATTGCCCGTGCAATTTCTCATTGCCCATGCAATGTCTAATTGTCCCTGAGATGTCTCATTGTCCATGCGATTTCTCATTGTCCATGCGATTTCTCATTGTCCATGCGATTCCTCATTACCTGTACGATTTCTCATTGTCCGTGTGATTTCTCAATACGTGAGCGATTTCTTATTGTCCGTGCCACTTTTCATTGTCCGTGCAATTTCTCATTGTCCGCGTGATGTCTCATTATCCGTGCGATTTCTCATTGTCCGTCCGATGTCTCATTGTCCGTGCGATTTCTCATTGTCCGTCCGATGTCTCATTGTCTGTGTGATTTCTCATTGTCCGTTCGATTTCACATTTCCGTGCGATGTCTCATTGTCCGTGTGATTTCTCATTGTCCATGCGATGTCTCATTGCCCGTGCGATGTCTCATTGTCCGAGCGATTTCTCATTGCCCGTGCGATTTCTCATTGCCCATGCGATGTCTAATTGTCCGTGAGATGTCTCATTGTCCATGCGATTTCTCATTGTCCATGCGATTCCTCATTACCTGTGCGATTTCTCATTGTCCGTGTGATTTCTCAATACGTGAGCGATTTCTCATTGTCCGTGCCACTTTTCATTGTCCGTGCAATTTCTCATTGTCCGTGTGATTACTCATTGTCTGTGCGATTTCTCATTATCCGTGCAACTTCTCCTTGTCCGTGCGATGTCTCATTGCACATGCGACTTCTCAGTGCCCGTGCGATTTGTCATTGCCCGTGCGATTTCTCATTGTCTGTTCGATATCTCATTATCCGTGCGATTTCTAATTGCCCGTGCGGTCTCATTGTCTGTGCAATTTCTCATTGTCCGTGCGATGTCTCATTGTCCGTGCGATATCTCATTGTCCGTGCGATTTCTCATTGTCCGTGCGATGTCTCATTGCCCGTACGATTTCTCATTACCCGTGCGATTTCTCACTGCCCGTGTGATTTCTCATTGTCCATGCGATGTCTCATTGTCCGTGCGATTTCTCATTACCCGTGCGATGTCTCATTGCCCATGCGACTTGTCATGGCCCGTGCGATTGCTCATTTTCTGTGCGATATTTCATTATCCGTGCGATTTCTGATTACCCGTGCGGTCTCATTGTCCATGCGATTTCTCATTGTCTGTGCGATGTCTCATTGTCCGTACGATTTCTCATTGTCCATGCTATGTCTCATTGTCCGTGCGATTTCTCATTGTCCGTGCGATTTCTCATTGTCCGTGCGATGTCTCATTGCCCGTACGATTTCTCATTACCTGTGCGATGTCTCATTGCCCGTGCGATTTCTCACTGTCCGTGCGATTTCTCATTGTCCGTGTGATTTCTCATTGTCCGTGCAATTTCTCATTGCCCGTGCGATTTGTCATTGCCCGTGCAATTTCTCATTGTCTGTTCGATATCTCATTATCCGTGCGATTTCTAATTGCTCATGCGGTCTCATTGTCCATGAGATTTCTCATTGTCCGTGCGATGTCTCATTGTCCATGCGATTTCTCATTGTCCGTGCGATGTCTCATTGTCCATGCGATTTCTCATTGTCCGTGCGATGTCTCATTGTCCGTGTGATTTCTCATTGTCCGTGCGATTTCTCATTTCCGTGCAATTTCTCATTGTCCGTGCGATTTCTCATTGCCCGTACGATTTCTCATTGCCCGTACGATTTCTCATTACCTGTGCGATGTCTCATTGCCCATGCGATTTCTCATTGTCCGTGCGATTTCTCATTGTCCGTGTGATTTCTCATTGTCCGTGCAATTTCTCATTGCCCGTGCGATTTGTCATTGCCCGTGCGATTTCTCATTGTCTGTTCGATATCTCATTATCCGTACGATTTCTAATTGCTCATGCGGTCTCATTGTCCATGCGATTTCTCATTACCCGTGCGATGTCTCATTGCCTGTGCCATTTCTCATTGCCCGTGCAACTTGTCATGGCCCGTGTGATTTCTCATTTTCTGTGCGATATCTCATTATCCGTGCGATTTCTGATTACCCGTGCGGTCTCATTGTCCGTGCGATTTCTCATTGTCCATGCTATGTCTCATTGTCTGTGCGATTTCTCATTGTCCGTGCGATTTCTCATTGCACGTACGATTTCTCATTACCCGTGCGATGTCTCATTGCCCGTGCGATTTCTCATTGTCCGTGCGATTTCTCATTGTCCATGTGATTTCTCATTGCCCGTGCAATTTCTCATTGCCTGTGTGATTTGTCATTGCCCGTGCGATTTCTCATTGTCTGTTCGATATCTCATTATCCGTGCGATTTCTAATTGCCCGTGCGGTCTCATTGTCCGTGCGATTTCTCATTGTCCGTGCGATGTCTCATTATCCGTGCGATTTCTCATTGTCCGTCCGATGTCTCATTGTCCGTGTGATTTCTCATTGTCCATCCGATGTCTCATTGTCCGTGTGAGTTCTCATTGTCCGTGCGATGTCTCCTTGTCCGTGTGATTTCTCATTGTCCGTCCGATGTCTCATTGTCCGTGTGATTTCTCATTGTCCGTGCGATTTCACATATCCGTGCGTTGTCTCATTGTCCGTGCGATTTCTCATTGTCCGTGCGATTTCTCATTGTGTGATTTCTCATCGCACGTGCGATTTCTCATTGTCCATGCGATGTCTCATTGCCCGGGCGATGTCTCATTGTCCGAGCAATTTCTCATTGCCCGTGCCATTTCTCATTGCCCGTGCGACTTGTCATGGCCCGTGCGATTTCTCATTTTCAGTGCGATATCTCATTATTCCTGCGATTTCTGATTACCCGTGCGGTCTCATTGTCCATGCTATGTCTCATTGTCTGTGCGATTTCTCATTGTCCGTGCGATTTCTAAATGCACGTGCGATGTCTCATTTTCCGTGTGATTTCTCATTTCCGTGCGATGTCTCATTGTCCGTGCGATTTCTCATTGTCCGTGCGATGTCTCATTGCCCGTACGATTTCTCATTACCTGTGCGATGTCTCATTGCCCATGCGATTTCTCATTGTCCGTGCGATTTCTCATTGTCCATGCGATTTCTCATTGTCCGTGCAATTTCTCATTGCCCGTGCGATTTCTCATTGTCCGTGCGATTTCTCATTGTCCGTGTGATTTCTCATTGTCCGTGCAATTTCTCATTGCCCGTGCGATTTGTCATTGCCCGTGCGATTTCTCATTGTTTGTTCGATATCTCATTATCCGTGCGATTTCTAATTGCTCATGCGGTCTCATTGTCCATGAGATTTCTCATTGTCCGTGCGATGTCTCATTGTCCGTGCGATTTCTCATTGTCCGTGTGATTACTCATTGTCCGTGCGATTTCTCATTGTCCGTGCAACTTCTCCTTGTCCGTGCAATGTCTCATTGCACGTGCGACTTCTCAGTGCCCGTGCGATTTGTCATTGCCCGTGCGATTTCTCATTGTCTGTTCGATATCTCATTATCCGTGCGATTTCTAATTGCCCGTGTGGTCTCATTGTCCGTGCAATTTCTCATTGTCCATGCGATGTCTCATTGTCCATGCGATATCTCATTGTCCGTGCGATTTCTCATTGTCCGTGCGATGTCTCATTGCCCGTATGATTTCTCATTACCCGTGCGATTTCTCACTGCCCGTGCAATTTCTCATTGCCTGTGCGATGTCTCATTGTCCGTGCGATTTCTCATTACCCGTGCGATGTCTCATTGCCAGTGCCATTTCTCATTGCCCGTGCGACTTGTCATGGCGCGTGCGATTTCTCATTTTCTGTGCGATATCTCATTATCCGTGTGATTTCTGATTACCCGTGCGGTCTCATTGTCCATGCGATTTCTCATTGTCCGTCCGATGTCTCATTGCCCATGCGATTTCTCATTGTCCGTCCGATGTCTCATTTTCCGTACGATTTCTCATTGTCCGTCCGATCTCTCATTGTCCGTGTGATTTCTCATTGTCCGTGCGATTTCACATTTCCGTGCGATGTCTCATTGCCCGTGCGATTTCTCATTGCCCATGCGATGTCTAATTGTCCGTGAGATGTCTCATTGTCCATGCGATTTCTCATAGTCCATGCGATTCCTCATTACCTGTGCGATTTCTCATTGTCCGTGTGATTTCACAATACGTGAGCGATTTCTCATTGTCCGTGCCACTTTTCATTGTCCGTGCAATTTCTCATTGTCCGTGTGATTACTCATTGTCCGTGCGATTTCTCATTATCCGTGCAACTTCTCCTTGTACGTGCGATGTCTCATTGCACGTGCGACTTCTCAGTGCCCGTGCGATTTGTCATTGCCCGTGCGATTTCTCATTGTCTGTTCGATATCTCATTATCCGTGCGATTTCTAATTGCCCGTGTGGTCTCATTGTCCGTGCAATTTCTCATTGTCCGTGCGATTTCTCATTGTCCGTGCGATTTCTCATTGCACGTACGATTTCTCATTACCCGTGCGATGTCTCATTGCCCGTGCGATTTCTCATTGCCCGTACGATTTCTCATTACCTGTGCGATATCTCATTGCCCGTGCGATTTCTCATTGTCCGTGCGATGTCTCATTGTCCGTGCGATTTCTCATTGTACGTGCGATGTCTCATTGTCCGTGCGATTTCTCATTGTCCGTGTGATGTCTCATTGTCCGTGTGATTTCTCATTGTCTGTGCGATTTCTCATTGTCCGTGCAATGTCTCATTGCCTGTACGATTTCTCATTACCCGTGCGATGTCTTATTGTCCGTGCGATTTCTCATTGTCCGTGCAATTTCTCATTGTCCGTGCGATGTCTCATTGTCCATGCGATTTCTCATTGTCCATGCGATGTCTCATTGTCCATGCGATTTCTCATTGTCCGTGCGATTTCTCATTGTCCGTGCGATGTCTCATTGCCCGTGCGATTTCTCATTACCCGTGCGATTTCTCATTGCCCGTGCGATTTCTCATTGTCCGTGCGATTTCTCATTGCCCGTGCGATTTCTCATTGTCCATGAGATTTCTCATTACCCGTGCGATGTCTCATTGTCCGTGCGATTTCTCTTTGTCCGTGCGATTTCTCATTGTCTGTGCAATTTCTCATTGTCCGTGCGATGTCTCATTGTCCGTGTGATTTCTCATTACCCGTGCGATGTCTCATTGCCCGTGCGATTTCTCACTGCTTGTGCGATTTCTCATTGCCCGTGCGATTTCTCATTGTCTGTGCGATGTCTCATTACCCGTGCGATGTCTCATTGTCCGTGTGATTTCTCTTTGTCCGTGCGATAGCTCATTGTCTGTGTGATCTCTCATTGGCCGTGCAATGTCTCATTGTCCATGCAATTTCTCATTGCCCGTGCGATGTCTCATTGTCCGTGCGATTTTACATTGCCCGTGCGATGTCTCATTGTCCCTGTGATGTCTCATTCTTCGTGCGATTTCTCAGTGTCCATGCGATTTCTCATTGTCCGTGTGATTTCTCATTATCCGTGCGACTTCTCCTTGTCCGTGCGATGTCTCATTGCACATGCGATTTCTCATTGCCCGTGCAATTTGTCATTGCCCGTGCGATTTGTCATTGCCCGTGCGATTTCTCATCGTATGTTCGATATCTCATTATCCGTGCGATTTTGCATTGCCCATGCGATGTCTCATTGTCCGTGCGATTTTGCATTGCCCGTGCGATTTCTCATTGTCCCTGTGATGTCTGATACTCCGTGCGATTTCTCAGTGTCCGTGCGATTTCTCATTGTCCCTGTGATGTCTGATTCTCCGTGCGATTTCTCATTGTACGTGCGACTTCTCATTGTCCGTGCGATTTCTCATTACGTGTGCGATTTCTCATTGTCCGTGCAACTTCTCATTGTCCGTGCAATTTCTCATTGTCCGTGCGATTTCTCATTGTCCGTGCGATGTCTCGTTGTCCTTGTGATTTCTCATTGTCCGTGCAATTTCTCATTGTCTGTGCAATTTCTCATTGTCCGTGCAATTTCTCATTGTCCGTGCGATTTCTCATTGTCCGTGCGATGTCTCATTGTCCGTGTGATTTCTCACTGTCCGTGAGATGTATCAGTGTCCTTGCGATTTCTCATTGTCCATGCGATTCCTCATTACATGTGCGATTTCTCATTGTCTGTGCGATATCTCATTGCCCATGCGATTTCTCATAACCCCTGCGATTTCTCATTGCCCGTGCGATTTCTCATTGCCTGTGCGATTTCTCACTGCCCGTGCGATTTCTCATTGTCCGTGAGATTTCTCATTGCCCATGCGATTTCTCATAACCCCTGCGATTTCTCATTGCCTGTGCGATTTCTCATTGTCCGTGCGACTTGTCATGGCCCGTGTGATTTCTCATTTGCTGTGCGATATCTCATTATCCGTGCGATTTCTGATTATCCGTGCGGTCTCATTGTCCGTACGATGTCTCATTGTCCGTGCGATTTCTCATTGTGCATGCTATGTCTCATTGTCCGTGCGATTTCTCATTGCACGTGCGAAGTCTCATTTTCCGTGCGATTTCTGATTGGCCGTGCAATTTCTCATTGTCCGTGCGATGTCTCATTGTCCTGCAATGTCTCATTACCTGTGCGATGTCTCATTGTCCGTGCGATTTTACATTGCCCGTGCGATGTCTCATTGTCCCTGTGATTTCTCATTCTCTGTGCGAATTCTCAGTGTCCGTGCGACTTCTCATTGTAAGTGTGATTACTCAATACGTGAGCGATTTCTCATTGTCCGTGCCACTTTTCATTGTCCGTGCAATTTCTCATTGTCCGTGTGATTTCTCCTTGTCCGGGCGATGTCTCATTGCACGTGCGATTTCTCATTGCCCGTGTGATTTGTCATTGCCCGTGCGATTTCTCATTGTCTGTTCGATATCTCATTATCCATGCGACTTCTAATTGCCCGTGCGGTCTCATTGTCCGTGCGATTTCTCATTGTCCGTGCGATGTCTCATTGTCCGTGCGATTTCTCATTGTACGTGCGATGTCTCATTGTCCGTGCGATTTCTCATTGTCCGTGTGATGTCTCATTGTCCGTGTGATTTCTCATTGTCTGTGCGATTTCTCATTGTCCGTGCAATGTCTCATTGCCTGTACGATTTCTCATTACCCGTGCGATGTCTTATTGTCCGTGCGATTTCTCATTGTCCGTGCAATTTCTCATTGTCCGTGCGATGTCTCATTGTCCATGCGATTTCTCATTGTCCATGCGATGTCTCATTGTCCATGCGATTTGTCATTGTCCATGCGATGCCTCATTGCCCGTGCGATGTCTCATTGTCCGAGCGATTTCTCATTGCCCATGCGATGTCTAATTGTCCGTGAGATGTCTCATTGTCCATGCGATTTCTCATTGTCCATGCGATTCCTCATTACCTGTGCGATTTCTAATTGTCTGTGCGATTTCTCAGTGTCCGTGCGACTTCTCATTGTCCGTGTGATTTCTCAATACGTGAGCGATTTCTCATTGTCCGTGCCACTTTTCATTGTCCGTGCAATTTCTCATTGTCCGTGTGATTTCTCCTTGTCCGGGCGATGTCTCATTGCACGTGCGATTTCTCATTGCCCGTGTGATTTGTCATTGCCCGTGCGATTTCTCATTGTCTGTTCGATATCTCATTATCCGTGCGACTTCTAATTGCCCGTGCGGTCTCATTGTCCGTGCGATTTCTCATTGTCCGTGCGATGTCTCATTGTCCGTGCGATTTCTCATTGTCCGTGCGATGTCTCATTGTCCGTGCGATTTCTCATTGTCCGTGTGATGTCTCATTGTCCGTGTGATTTCTCATTGTCTGTGCGATTTCTCATTGTCCGTGCGATGTCTCATTGCCTGTACGATATCTCATTACCCGTGCGATGTCTCATTGTCCGTGCGATTTCTCATTGTCCGTGCGATTTCTCATTGTCCGTGTGATGTCTCATTGTCCATGTGATTTCTCATTGCCTGTGCAATTTCTCATTGTCCGTGCGATGTCTCATTGTCCGTGAGATTTCTCATTACCCGTGCGATGTCTCATTGCCCGTGCGATTTCTCATTGCTCGTGCGATTTCTCATTGCCCGTGCGATTTCTCATTGTCCATACGATTTCTCATTACCCGTGCGATTTCTCATTGTCTGTGTGATTTCTCAGTGTCCGTGCGACTTCTCATTGTCCATGTGATTTCTCAATACGTGAGCGATTTCTCATTGTCCGTGCCACTTTTCATTGTCCGTGCGATTTCTCATTATCCGTGCGACTTCTCCTTGTCCGTGCGATGTCTCATTGCACGTGCGATTTCTCATTGCCCGCGCGATTTGTCATTGCCCGTGCGATTTCTCATCGTATGTTCGATATCTCATTATCCGTGCGATTTTGCATTGCCCATGCGATGTCTCATTGTCCGTGCGATTTTGCATTGCCCGTGCGATTTCTCATTGTCCCTGTGATGTCTGATTCTCTGTGCGATTTCTCATTGTACGTGCGACTTCTCATTGTCCGTGCGATTTCTCATTACGTGTGCGATTTCTCATTGTCCGTGCAACTTCTCATTGTCCGTGCAATTTCTCATTGTCCGTGCGATTTCTCATTGTCCGTGCGATGTCTCGTTGTCCTTGTGATTTCTCATTGTCCGTGCCATTTCTCATTGTCTGTGCAATTTCTCATTGTCCGTGCGATGTCTCATTGTCCGTGTGATTTCTCATTGTCCGTGAGATGTATCAGTGTCCTTGCAATTTCTCATTGTCCATGCGATTCCTCATTACATGTGCGATTTCTCATTGTCTGTGCGATATCTCATTGCCCATGCGATTTCTCATAACCCCTGCGATTTCTCATTGCCCGTGCGATTACTCATTGCCTGTGCGATTTCTCACTGCCCGTGCGATTTCTCATTGTCCGTGAGATTTCTCATTGCCCATGCGATTTCTCATAAACCCTGCGATTTCTCATTGCCTGTGCGATTTCTCATTGTCCGTGCAATTTCTCATTGTCCGTGCGATGTCTCATTGTCCATGCGATTTCTCATTGTCCATGCGATGTCTCATTGTCCATGTGATTTCTCATTGTCCGTGCGATTTCTCATTGTCCGTGCGATGTCTCATTGCCCGTGCGATTTCTCATTACCCGTGCGATTTCTCATTGCCCGAGCGATTTCTCATTGTCCGTGCGATTTCTCATTGCCCGTGCGATTTCTCATTGTCCATGAGATTTCTCATTACCCGTGCGATGTCTCATTGTCCGTGCGATTTCTCTTTGTCCGTGCGATTTCTCATTGTCTGTGCAATTTCTCATTGTCCGTGCGATGTCTCATTGTCCGTGTGATTTCTCATTACCCGTGCGATGTCTCATTGCCCGTGCGATTTCTCACTGCTCGTGCGATTTCTCATTGCCCGTGCGATTTCTCATTGTCTGTGCGATGTCTCATTACCCGTGCGATGTCTCATTGTCCGTGCGATTTCTCATTGTCCGTGCGATGGCTCATTGTCTGTGTGATCTCTCATTGGCCGTGCAATGTCTCATTGTCCGTGCAATTTCTCATTGCCCGTGCGATGTCTCATTGTCCGTGCGATTTTACATTGCCCGTGCGATGTCTCATTGTCCCTGTGATGTCTCATTCTTCGTGCGATTTCTCAGTGTCCATGCGATTTCTCATTGTCCGTGTGATTTCTCATTATCCGTGCGACTTCTCCTTGTCCGTGCGATGTCTCATTGCACATGCGATTTCTCATTGCCCGTGCAATTTGTCATTGCCCGTGCGATTTGTCATTGCCCGTGCGATTTCTCATCGTATGTTCGATATCTCATTATCCGTGCGATTTTGCATTGCCCATGCGATGTCTCATTGTCCGTGCGATTTTGCATTGCCCGTGCGATTTCTCATTGTCCCTGTGATGTCTGATACTCCGTGCGATTTCTCAGTGTCCGTGCGATTTCTCATTGTCCCTGTGATGTCTGATTCTCCGTGCGATTTCTCATTGTACGTGCGACATCTCATTGTCCGTGCGATTTCTCATTACGTGTGCGATTTCTCATTGTCCGTGCAACTTCTCATTGTCCGTGCAATTTCTCATTGTCCGTGCGATTTCTCATTGTCCGTGCGATGTCTCGTTGTCCTTGTGATTTCTCATTGTCCGTGCAATTTCTCATTGTCTGTGCAATTTCTCATTGTCCGTGCAATTTCTCATTGTCCGTGCGATTTCTCATTGTCCGTGCGATGTCTCATTGTCCGTGTGATTTCTCACTGTCCGTGAGATGTATCAGTGTCCTTGCGATTTCTCATTGTCCATGCGATTCCTCATTACATGTGCGATTTCTCATTGTCTGTGCGATATCTCATTGCCCATGCGATTTCTCATAACCCCTGCGATTTCTCATTGCCCGTGCGATTTCTCATTGCCTGTGCGATTTCTCACTGCCCGTGCGATTTCTCATTGTCCGTGAGATTTCTCATTGCCCATGCGATTTCTCATAACCCCTGCGATTTCTCATTGCCTGTGCGATTTCTCATTGTCCGTGCGACTTGTCATGGCCCGTGTGATTTCTCATTTGCTGTGCGATATCTCATTATCCGTGCGATTTCTGATTATCCGTGCGGTCTCATTGTCCGTACGATGTCTCATTGTCCGTGCGATTTCTCATTGTGCATGCTATGTCTCATTGTCCGTGCGATTTCTCATTGCACGTGCGAAGTCTCATTTTCCGTGCGATTTCTGATTGGCCGTGCAATTTCTCATTGTCCGTGCGATGTCTCATTGTCCTGCAATGTCTCATTACCCGTGCGATGTCTCATTGTCCGTGCGATTTTACATTGCCCGTGCGATGTCTCATTGTCCCTGTGATTTCTCATTCTCTGTGCGAATTCTCAGTGTCCGTGCGACTTCTCATTGTAAGTGTGATTACTCAATACGTGAGCGATTTCTCATTGTCCGTGCCACTTTTCATTGTCCGTGCAATTTCTCATTGTCCGTGTGATTTCTCCTTGTCCGGGCGATGTCTCATTGCACGTGCGATTTCTCATTGCCCGTGTGATTTGTCATTGCCCGTGCGATTTCTCATTGTCTGTTCGATATCTCATTATCCGTGCGACTTCTAATTGCCCGTGCGGTCTCATTGTCCGTGCGATTTCTCATTGTCCGTGCGATGTCTCATTGTCCGTGCGATTTCTCATTGTCCGTGCGATGTCTCATTGTCCGTGCGATTTCTCATTGTCCGTGTGATGTCTCATTGTCCGTGTGATTTCTCATTGTCTGTGCGATTTCTCATTGTCCGTGCGATGTCTCATTGCCTGTACGATATCTCATTACCCGTGCGATGTCTCATTGTCCGTGCGATTTCTCATTGTCCGTGCGATTTCTCATTGTCCGTGTGATGTCTCATTGTCCATGTGATTTCTCATTGCCTGTGCAATTTCTCATTGTCCGTGCGATGTCTCATTGTCCGTGTGATTTCTCATTACCCGTGCGATGTCTCATTGCCCGTGCGATTTCTCATTGCTCGTGCGATTTCTCATTGCCCGTGCGATTTCTCATTGTCCATACGATTTCTCATTACCCGTGCGATTTCTCATTGTCTGTGTGATTTCTCAGTGTCCGTGCGACTTCTCATTGTCCATGTGATTTCTCAATACGTGAGCGATTTCTCATTGTCCGTGCCACTTTTCATTGTCCGTGCGATTTCTCATTATCCGTGCGACTTCTCCTTGTCCGTGCAATGTCTCATTGCACGTGCGATTTCTCATTGCCCGTGCGATTTGTCATTGCCCGTGCGATTTCTCATCGTATGTTCGATATCTCATTATCCGTGCGATTTTGCATTGCCCATGCGATGTCTCATTGTCCGTGCGATTTTGCATTGCCCGTGCGATTTCTCATTGTCCCTGTGATGTCTGATTCTCTGTGCGATTTCTCATTGTACGTGCGACTTCTCATTGTCCGTGCGATTTCTCATTACGTGTGCGATTTCTCATTGTCCGTGCAACTTCTCATTGTCCGTGCAATTTCTCATTGTCCGTGCGATTTCTCATTGTCCGTGCGATGTCTCGTTGTCCTTGTGATTTCTCATTGTCCGTGCCATTTCTCATTGTCTGTGCAATTTCTCATTGTCCGTGCGATGTCTCATTGTCCGTGTGATTTCTCATTGTCCGTGAGATGTATCAGTGTCCTTGCAATTTCTCATTGTCCATGCGATTCCTCATTACATGTGCGATTTCTCATTGTCTGTGCGATATCTCATTGCCCATGCGATTTCTCATAACCCCTGCGATTTCTCATTGCCCGTGCGATTACTCATTGCCTGTGCGATTTCTCACTGCCCGTGCGATTTCTCATTGTCCGTGAGATTTCTCATTGCCCATGCGATTTCTCATAAACCCTGCGATTTCTCATTGCCTGTGCGATTTCTCATTGTCCGTGCAATTTCTCATTGTCCGTGCGATGTCTCATTGTCCGTGCGATGTCTCATTGCCAGTGCCATTTCTCATTGTCCATGCGATGTCTCATTGTCCGTGCGATTTGTCATGGCCCGTGTGATTTCTCATTTGCTGTGCGATGTCTCATTGTCCGTGCAATGTCTCATTGTCCGTGCGCCTTCTCATTGTCCGTGCGATGTCTCATTGTCCGTGCGATGTCTCATTGCCAGTGCCATTTCTCATTGCCCGTGCGATTTGTCATTGCCCGTTCGATTTCTCATTTGCTGTGCGATATCTCATTATCCGTGCGATTTCTGATTATCCGTGCGGTCTCATTGTCCGTGCGATTTCTCATTGTGCATGCTATGTCTCATTGTCCGTGCGATTTCTCATTGTCCGTGCAATTTCTCATTTCCGTGCGATGTCTCATTGTCCGTGCGATTTCTGATTGGCCGTGCGATTTCTCATTGTCCATGCGATGTCTCATTGCCCGTACGATTTCTCATTACCCGTGCGATGTCTCATTGCCCTTGCGATTTCTCATTGTCCGTGCGATTTCTCATTGTCCGTGCATTTCTCATTGCCCATGCGATTTCTCATTGTCCGTGCGATTGCTCATTGCCCGTGCGATGTCTCATTGACCGAGCGATTTCTCATTGCCCGTGCGATGTCTCATTGTCCGTGAGATTGCTCATTGCCCCTGCGATGTCTAGTAGTCCGTGAGATGTCTCATTGTCCGTGCGATGTCTCATTGTCTGTGTGATTTCTCATTGTCCATGCGATGTCTCATTGTCTGTGCGATTTCTCATTGTCTGTGCGATGTCTCATTGTCCGTGTAATTTCTCATTGTCCGTGCGATTTCTCATTGCCCGTGCGATGTCTCATTGTCCATGCGATGTATCATTGTCCGTGCAATTTCTCATTGTCCGTGCGATGTCTCATTGTCCGTGTGATTTCTCATTGTCCGTGCGATGTCTCATTGTCCGTGCGATGTCTCATTGTCCGTGCAATTTCTCATTGTCCGTGCGATGTCTCATTGTCCGTGTGATTTCTCATTGTCAATGCGATTTCTCATTGCCCGTACAATTTCTCATTGTCCGTTCGATTTCTCATTGTCCGTGCGACTTCTCATTGTCCGTGCGATTTCTCATTGTCCGTGCGATTTCTCATTATCCGTACGATATCTCATTGTCCGTGCGATTTCTCATTGCCTGTGCGATTTCTCATTGTCCGTGCGATGTCTCATTGTCCGTGGGTTTGCTCATTTCCCCTGCGATGTCTAATTGTCCGTGAGATGTCTCATTGTCCGTGCTATGTCTAATTTTCCGTGCGATGTCTCATTGTCCATGTGATTTCTCGTTGTCCATGCGATTTCTCATTTCCCATACAATTTCTCACTACACATGCGGGGTCACATTGCCCATGCGAC
This sequence comes from Carcharodon carcharias, assembly GCF_017639515.1. Classification (NCBI taxonomy): domain Eukaryota; kingdom Metazoa; phylum Chordata; class Chondrichthyes; order Lamniformes; family Lamnidae; genus Carcharodon; species Carcharodon carcharias. Next base: position 228,188,859 of record NC_054468.1, read on the forward strand.
TTCTCATTGTCCGTGCGATTTCTCATTGTCCGTGCGATTTCTCATTGTCCGTGTGATGTCTCATTGTCTGAGTAATTTCTCATTGTCCATGCGATTTCTCATTGTCCGTGCGATGTCTCATTGCCCGTATGATTTCTCATTGCCCGTGAGTTGTCTCATTGTCCTTGCGATTTCTCATTGCCCGTGCGATGTCTCATTGTCTGTGTGATTTCTCATTGTTCCTGAGATGTCTCATTGTCTGTGCGATTTCTCACTGTCTGTGCGATGTCTCATTGTCCGTGTAATTTCTCATTGTCCGTGCGATTTCTCATTGTCCGTGAGATGTCTCATTGTCCGTGCGATGTCTCATTGTCTGTGTGATTTCACATTGTCCATGAGATGTCTCATTGTCTGTGCGATTTCTCATTGTCTGTGCGATGTCTCATTGTCCGTGTAATTTCTCATTGTCCGTGCGATTTCTCATTGTCCGTGAGATGTCTCATTGTCCGTGCGATGTCTCATTGTCCACGTGATTTCTCATTGTCCACGTGATTTCTCATTGTCCATGTGATTTCTCATTGTCCATGTGATTTCTCATTCTCCATGTGATTTCTCAATGTCCATGTGATTTCTCATTGTCCATGTGATTTCTCATTCTCCATGTGATTTCTCATTGTCCATGTGATTTCTCATTCACCATGTGATTTCTCATTGTCCATGTGATTTCTCATTCTCCATGTGATTTCTCATTCTCCATGTGATTTCTCATTGTCCATGTGATTTCTTATTGTCCATGTGATTTCTCATTCTCCATGTGATTTCTCATTGTCCATGTGATTTCTCATTCTCCATGTGATTTCTCATTGTCCATGTGATTTCTCATTCTCCATGTGATTTCTCATTCTCCATGTGATTTCTCATTGTCCGTGCGATTTCTCATTGCCTGTACGATTTCTCATTACACGTGCGATGTCACATTGCCCATGCGACTTCTCATTTTCCGTGCGATTTCTCATTGTCCGTACGATTTCTCATTGTCCGTGCGATTTCACATTGCCCGTGCGATGTCTCATTGCCCGTGCGATTTCTCATTATCCGTGCGATGTCTCATTGTCCGTGTGATTTCTCATTGTCCATGCGATTTCTCATTGCCTGTGCGATTTCTCATTGTCCGTGTGATTTCTCATTGTCCGTGCGATTTCTGATTGCCCGTACGATTTCTCATTGTCTGTGCGATTTCTCATTGTCCGTGCGATTTCTCATTGTCCGTGCGACTTCTCATTGTCCATGCGATTTCTCATTGCCCGTGAGATTTCTCATTGTCCGTGTGATTTCTCATTGTCCGTGCGATTTCTGATTGCCCGTACGATTTCTCATTGTCTGTGCGATGTCTCATTGTCTGTGCGATTTCTCATTGTCTGTGCGATGTCTCATTGTCCGTGTAATTTCTCATTGTCCGTGCGATTTCTCATTGCCCGTGCGATGTCTCATTGTCCATGCGATGTATCATTGTCCCTGCGATGTCTCATTGTCCGTGCAATTTCTCATTGTCCATGCGATTTCTCATTGCCCGTACAATTTCTCATTGTCCGTTCGATTTCTCATTGTCCGTGCGACTTCTCATTGTCCGTGCGATTTCTCATTGTCCGTGCGATTTCTCATTATCCGTACGATATCTCATTGTCCGTGCGATGTCTCATTGTCCGTGCGATTTCTCATTATCCGTACGATATCTCATTGTCCGTGCGATTTCTCATTGACTGTGCGATTTCTCATTGTCCGTGCGATGTCTCATTGTCCGTGGGTTTGCTCATTTCCCCTGCAATGTCTAATTTTCCGTGCGATGTCTCATTGTCCGTGCGATTTCTCATTATCCGTACGATATCTCATTGTCCGTGCGATTTCTCATTGCCTGTGCGATTTCTCATTGTCCGTGCGATGTCTCATTGTCCGTGGGTTTGCTCATTTCCCCTGCAATGTCTAATTTTCCGTGCGATGTCTCATTGTCCATGTGATTTCTCATTGTCCATGCGATTTCTCATTTCCCATACAATTTCTCACTACACGTGCGGTGTCACATTGCCCATGCGACTTCTCATTGTCCGTGCGATTTCTCATTGTCCGTGCGATTTCTCATTGTCCGTGTGATGTCTCATTGTCTGAGTAATTTCTCATTGTCCATGCGATTTCTCATTGTCCGTGCGATGTCTCATTGCCCGTATGATTTCTCATTGCCCGTGAGTTGTCTCATTGTCCGTGCGATTTCTCATTGCCCGTGTGATGTCTCATTGTCCGTGAGATTGCTCATTGCCCCTGCGATGTCTAGTAGTCCGTGAGATGTCTCATTGTCCGTGCGATGTCTCATTGCCCGTATGATTTCTCATTGCCCGTGAGTTGTCTCATTGTCCGTGCGATTTCTCATTGCCCGTGTGATGTCTAGTAGTCCGTGAGATGTCTCATTGTCCGTGCGATGTCTCATTGTCTGTGTGATTTCTCATTGCCCATGAGATGTCTCATTGTCTGTGCGATTTCTCATTGTCTGTGCGATGTCTCATTGTCTGTGTAATTTCTCATTTCCGTGCGATGTCTCATTGTCCGTGTGATTTCTCATTGTCCGTGCGATGTCTCATTGTCCGTGCGATTTCTCATTGTCCGTGCGATGTCTCATTGCCCGTACGATTTCTCATTACCCGTGCGATGTCTCATTGCCCGTGCGATTTCTCATTGTCCATGCGATTTCTCATTGTGTGATTTCTCATTGCACGTGCGATTTCTCATTGTCCATGCGATGTCTCATTGCCCGTGCGATGTCTCATTGTCCGTGCGATTTCTCATTGCCCGTGCGATGTCTCATTGCCCGTGCGATGTCTCATTGTCCGTGAGATGTCTCATTGTCCGTGCGATGTCTCATTGTCTGTGTGATTTCTCATTGTCCATGGGATGTCTCATTGTCTGTGCGATTTCTCATTGTCTGTGCGATCTCTCATTGTCCGTGTAATTTCTCATTGTCCGTGCGATTTCTCATTGTCCGTGCGATGTCTCATTGCCCGTATGATTTCTCATTGCCCGTGAGTTGTCTCATTGTCCGTGCGATTTCTCATTGCCCGTGCGATGTCTCATTGTCCGTGAGATTGCTCATTGCCCCTGCGATGTCTAGTAGTCCGTGAGATGTCTCATTGTCCGTGCGATGTCTCATTGTCTGTGTGATTTCTCATTGTCCATGCGATGTCTCAATGTCTGTGCGATTTCTCATTGTCTGTGCGATGTCTCATTATCCGTGTAATTTCTCATTGTCCGTGCGATTTCTCATTGCCCGTGCGATGTCTCATTGTCCATGCGATGTATCATTGTCCCTGCGACGTCTCATTGTCCGTGCAATTTCTCATTGTCCGTGCGATGTCTCATTGTCCATGTGATTTCTCATTGTCCATGCGATTTCTCATTGCCCGTACAATTTCTCATTGTCCGTTCGATTTCTCATTGTCCGTGCGACTTCTCATTGTCCGTGCGATTTCTCATTGTCCGTGCGATTTCTCATTATCCGTACGATATCTCATTGTCCGTGTGATTTCTCATTGTCCGTGCAATTTGTCATTATCCGTACGATATCTCATTGCCCATGCGACTTCTCATTGTCCGTGCAATTTCTCATTGTCCGTGCGATTTGTCATTATCCGTACGATATCTCATTGCCCATGCGACTTCTCATTGTCCGTGTGATTTCTCATTGTCCGTGCGATTTGTCATTATCCGTACGATATCTCATTGCCCATGCGACTTCTCATTGTCCGTGCAATTTCTCATTGTCCGTGCGATTTGTCATTATCCGTACGATGTCTCATTGCCCGTGCGATTTCTCATTGTCCATGCGATTTCTCATTGCCCGTACGATTTCTCATTACACGTGCGATGTCACATTGCCCGTGCGACTTCTCATTGTCCATGTGATTTCTCATTGCCCGTACGATTTCTCATTGTCCGTGCGATTTCTCATTGTCCGTGCGATGTATCATTGTCCGTGGGTTTGCTCATTTCCCCTGTGATGTCTAATTGTCCGTGAGATGTCCCATTGTCCGTGCGATGTCTAATTTTCCGTGCGATGTCTCATTGTCCCTGTGATTTCTCATTGTCCGTGTGATTTCTCATTGTCAGTGAAATTTCTCATTGTCCATGCTATTTCTCTTTTCCGTGCGATGTCTCATTGCCCTTGCGATGTCACATTGTCCTTGCGATGTCTCATTGTCCATGTGATTTCTCATTGTCCATGCGATTTCTCATTTCCCATACGATTTCTCACTACACGTGCGATGTCTCATTGACCGTGTGACTTCTCGTTGTCCGTGCGATTTCTCATTGTCCATGCGATTCCTCATTACCTGTGCGATTTCTCATTGTCTGTGTGATATTTCATTGCCCATGCGATTTCTCAAAACCTCTGCGATTTCTCATTGCCCGTGCGATTTCTCATTTTCCGTGCGATTTCTCATTTCCCATGCAATTTCTCATTGTCCATGCGATGTCTCATTGTCCGTGTGATTTCTCATTACACGTGCGATGTCTCATTGCCCGTGCGATTTTTCATTGCCCGTGCGATTTCTCATTGTCCAGGCGATTTCTCATTGTCCGTGCGATTTCTCATTGCCTGTGCGATTTCTCATTGTCTGTGCGATATCTCATTGTCCGTGCAATTTCTCATTAACCGTGCGATGTCTCGTTTTCCGTGCAATTTCTCATTGGCCGTGCGATATCTCATTACCTGTGCGATTTCTCATTGTCTGTGCGATGTCTCATTGTCGGTGCGATTTCTCATTGTCCGTGCGATCTCTCATTGTCCGTGCGATTTCTCATTCTCCATGCGTTTTCTTATTGTCCTTGCGACTTATCATTGCCCATGCGATTTCTAATTACCTGTGCGATTTCTCATTGTCCGTGCGATGTCTCATTGTCCGTGCGATTTCTCATTATCCGTACGATATCTCATTGTCCGTGCGATTTCTCATTGCCTGTGCGATTTCTCATTGTCCGTGCGATGTCTCATTGTCCGTGGGTTTGCTCATTTCCCCTGCAATGTCTAATTTTCCGTGCGATGTCTCATTGTCCATGTGATTTCTCATTGTCCATGCGATTTCTCATTTCCCATACAATTTCTCACTACACGTGCGGTGTCACATTGCCCATGCGACTTCTCATTGTCCGTGCGATTTCTCATTGTCCGTGCGATTTCTCATTGTCCGTGTGATGTCTCATTGTCTGAGTAATTTCTCATTGTCCATGCGATTTCTCATTGTCCGTGCGATGTCTCATTGCCCGTATGATTTCTCATTGCCCGTGAGTTGTCTCATTGTCCGTGCGATTTCTCATTGCCCGTGCGATGTCTCATTGTCCGTGAGATTGCTCATTGCCCCTGCGATGTCTAGTAGTCCGTGAGATGTCTCATTGTCCGTGCGATGTCTCATTGTCTGTGTGATTTCTCATTGTCCATGAGATGTCTCATTGTCTGTGCGATTTCTCATTGTCTGTGCGATGTCTCATTGTCCGTGTAATTTCTCATTGTCCGTGGGATTTCTCATTGTCCGTGCGATGTCTCATTGTCCGTGTGATGTCTCATTGTCTGTGCGATGTCTCATTGCCCGTATGATTTCTCATTGTCTGTGTAAGTTCTCATTTCCGTGCGATGTCTCATTGTCCGTGTGATTTCTCATTGTCCGTGCGATGTCTCATTGTCCGTGCGATTTCTCATTGTCCGTGCGATGTCTCATTGCCCGTACGATTTCTCATTACCCGTGCGATGTCTCATTGCCCGTGCGATTTCTCATTGTCCATGCGATTTCTCATTGTCTGTGTGATTTCTCATTGCACGTGCGATTTCTCATTGTCCATGCGATGTCTCATTGCCCGTGCGATGTCTCATTGCCCGTGCGATTTCTCATTGTCCATGCGATTTCTCATTGTCTGTGTGATTTCTCATTGCACGTGCGATTTCTCATTGTCCATGCGATGTCTCATTGCCTGTGTGATGTCTCATTGTCCGTGCGACTTCTCATTGCCCGTGCGATGTCTCATTGCCCGTGCGATGTCTCATTGTCCGTGAGATGTCTCATTGTCCGTGCGATGTCTCATTGTCTGTGTGATTTCTCATTGTCCATGGGATGTCTCATTGTCTGTGCGATTTCTCATTGTCTGTGCGATGTCTCATTGTCCGTGTAATTTCTCATTGTCCGTGCGATTTCTCATTGTCCGTGCGATGTCTCATTGCCCGTATGATTTCTCATTGCCCGTGAGTTGTCTCATTGTCCGTGCGATTTCTCATTGCCCGTGCGATGTCTCATTGTCCGTGAGATTGCTCATTGCCCCTGCGATGTCTAGTAGTCTGTGAGATGTCTCATTGTCCGTGTGATGTCTCATTGTCTGTGTGATTTCTCATTGTCCATGCGACGTCTCCTTGTCTGTGCGATTTCTCATTGTCTGTGCGATGTCTCATTGTCCGTGTAATTTCTCATTGTCCGTGCGATTTCTCATTGCCCGTGCGATGTCTCATTGTCCATGCGATGTATCATTGTTCCTGCGATGTCTCATTGTCCGTGCAATTTCTCATTGTCCGTACAATTTCTCATTGTCCGTTCGATTTCTCATTGTCCGTGCGACTTCTCATTGTCCGTGCGATTTCTCATTGTCCGTGCGATTTCTCATTATCCGTACGATATCTCATTGTCCGTGTGATTTCTCATTGTCCGTGCAATTTGTCATTATCCGTACGATATCTCATTGCCCATGCGACTTCTCATTGTCCGTGCAATTTCTCATTGTCCGTGCGATTTGTCATTATCCGTACAATATCTCATTGCCCATGCGACTTCTCATTGTCCGTGCGATTTGTCATTATCCGTACGATATCTCATTGCCCATGCGACTTCTCATTGTCCATGCAATTTCTTATTGTCCGTGCGATTTGTCATTATCCGTACGATGTCTCATTGCCCGTGCGATTTCTCATTGTCCATGCGATTTCTCATTGCCCGTACGATTTCTCATTGTCCGTGCGATTTCTCATTGTCCGTGCGATGTATCATTGTCCGTGGGTTTGCTCATTTCCCCTGTGATGTCTAATTGTCCGTGAGATGTCTCATTGTCCGTGCGATGTCTAATTTTCCGTGCGATGTCTCATTGTCCCTGTGATTTCTCATTGTCCGTGTGATTTCTCATTGTCGGTGAAATTTCTCATTGTCCATGCTATTTCTCTTTTCCGTGCGATGTCTCATTGCCCTTGCGATGTCTCATTGTCCGTGCGATGTCTCAATGTCCGTGTAATGTCTCATTGTCTGTGCGATGTCACATTGTCCGTGCGATGTCTCATTGTCCGTGTGATTTCTCATTGTCCATGCGATTTCTCATTTCCCATACGATTTCTCACTACACGTGCGATGTCTCATTGACCGTGCGACTTCTCGTTGTCCGTGCGATTTCTCATTGTCCATGCGATTCCTCATTACCTGTGCGATTTCTCATTGTCTGTGTGATATTTCATTGCCCATGCGATTTCTCAAAACCTCTGCGATTTCTCATTGCCCGTGCGATTTCTCATTTTCCGTGCGATTTCTCATTTCCCATGCAATTTCTCATTGTCCATGCGATGTCTCATTGTCCGTGTGATTTCTCATTACACGTGCGATGTCTCATTGCCCGTGCGATTTTTCATTGCCCGTGCGATTTCTCATTGTCCATGCGATTTCTCATTGTCCGTGCGATTTCTCATTGCCTGTGCGATTTCTCATTGTCCGTGCGATATCTCATTGTCCGTGCAATTTCTCATTAACCGTGCGATGTCTCATTTTCCGTGCAATTTCTCATTGGCCGTGCGATATCTCATTACCTGTGCGATTTCTCATTGTCTGTGCGATGTCTCATTGTCGGTGCGATTTCTCATTGTCCGTGCGATCTCTCATTGTCCGTGTGATTTCTCATTCTCCATGCGTTTTCTCATTGTCCTTGCGACTTATCATTGCCCATGCGATTTCTCATTACCTGTGCGATTTCTCATTGTCCGTGCGATGTCTCATTGTCCGTGCGATTTCTCATTATCCGTACGATATCTCATTGTCCGTGCGATTTCTCATTGCCTGTGCGATTTCTCATTGTCCGTGCGATGTCTCATTGTCCGTGGGTTTGCTCATTTCCCTTGCAATGTCTAATTTTCCGTGCGATGTCTCATTGTCCATGTGATTTCTCATTGTCCATGCGATTTCTCATTTCCCATACAATTTCTCACTACACGTGCGGTGTCACATTGCCCATGCGACTTCTCATTGTCCGTGCGATTTCTCATTGTCCGTGCGATTTCTCATTGTCCGTGTGATGTCTCATTGTCTGAGTAATTTCTCATTGTCCATGCGATTTCTCATTGTCCGTGCGATGTCTCATTGCCCGTATGATTTCTCATTGCCCGTGAGTTGTCTCATTTTCCGTGCGATTTCTCATTGCCCGTGCGATGTCTCATTGTCCGTGAGATTGCTCATTGCCCCTGCGATGTCTAGTAGTCCGTGAGATGTCTCATTGTCCGTGCGATGTCTCATTGTCTGTGTGATTTCTCATTGTCCATGAGATGTCTCATTGTCTGTGCGATTTCTCATTGTCTGTGCGATGTCTCATTGTCCGTGTAATTTCTCATTGTCCGTGCGATTTCTCATTGTCCGTGCGATGTCTCATTGTCCGTGCGATGTCTCATTGTCTGTGTAAGTTCTCATTTCCGTGCGATGTCTCATTGTCCGTGTGATTTCTCATTGTCCGTGCGATGTCTCATTGTCCGTGCGATTTCTCATTGTCCGTGCGATGTCTCATTGCCCGTACGATTTCTCATTACCCGTGCGATGTCTCATTGCCCGTGTGATTTCTCATTGTCCATGCGATTTCTCATTGTCTGTGTGATTTCTCATTGAACGTGCGATTTCTCATTGTCCATGCGATGTCTCATTGCCCGTGCGATGTCTCATTGCCCGTGCGATTTCTCATTGTCCATGCAATTTCTCATTGTCTGTGTGATTTCTCATTGCACGTGCGATTTCTCATTGTCCATGCGATGTCTCATTGCCCGTGCGATGTCTCATTGTCCGTGCGATTTCTCATTGCCCGTGCGATGTCTCATTGCCCGTGCGATGTCTCATTGTCCGTGAGATGTCTCATTGTCCGTGCGATGTCTCATTGTCTGTGTGATTTCTCATTGTCCATGGGATGTCTCATTGTCTGTGCGATTTCTCATTGTCTGTGCGATGTCTCATTGTCCGTGTAATTTCTCATTGTCCGTGCGATTTCTCATTGTCCGTGCGATGTCTCATTGCCCGTATGATTTCTCATTGCCCGTGAGTTGTCTCATTGTCCGTGCGATTTCTCATTGCCCGTGCGATGTCTCATTGTCCGTGAGATTGCTCATTGCCCCTGCGATGTCTAGTAGTCCGTGAGATGTCTCATTGTCCGTGTAATTTCTCATTGTCCGTGCGATTTCTCATTGCCCGTGTGATGTCTCATTGTCCATGCGATGTATCATTGTCCCTGCGATGTCTCATTGTCCGTGCAATTTCTCATTGTCCGTACAATTTCTCATTGCCCGTGAGTTGTCTCATTGTCCGTGCGATTTCTCATTGCCCGTGCGATGTCTCATTGTCCGTGAGATTGCTCATTGCCCCTGCGATGTCTAGTAGTCCGTGAGATGTCTCATTGTCCGTGTAATTTCTCATTGTCCGTGCGATTTCTCATTGCCCGTGTGATGTCTCATTGTCCATGCGATGTATCATTGTCCCTGCGATGTCTCATTGTCCGTGCAATTTCTCATTGTCCGTAGAATTTCTCATTGTCCGTTCGATTTCTCATTGTCCGTGCGACTTCTCATTGTCCGTGCGATTTCTCATTGTCCGTGCGATTTCTCATTATCCGTACGATATCTCATTGTCCGTGTGATTTCTCATTGTCCGTGCAATTTGTCATTATCCGTACGATATCTCATTGCCCATGCGACTTCTCATTGTCCATGCAATTTCTCATTGTCTGTGCGATTTGTCATTATCCGTACGATATCTCATTGCCCATGCGACTTCTGATTGTCCGTGTGATGTCTCATTGTCCATGTGATTTCTCATTGTCCATGCAATTTCTCATTGTCCGTGCGATTTGTCATTATCCGTACGATGTCTCATTGCCCGTGCGATTTCTCATTGTCCATGCGATTTCTCATTGCCCGTACGATTTCTCATTACACGTGCGATGTCACATTGCCCGTGCGACTTCTCATTGTCCGTGTGATTTCTCATTGCCCGTACGATTTCTCATTGTCTGTGCGATTTCTCATTGTCCGTGCGATGTATCATTGTCCGTGGGTTTGCTCATTTCCCCTGTGATGTCTAATTGTCCATGAGATGTCTCATTGTCCGTGCGATGTCTAATTTTCCGTGCGATGTCTCATTGTCCCTGTGATTTCTCATTGTCCGTGTGATTTCTCATTGTCGGTGAAATTTCTCATTGTCCATGCTATTTCTCTTTTCCGTGCGATGGCTCATTGCCCTTGCGATGTCTCATTGTCCGTGCGATGTCTCAATGTCCGTGTAATGTCTCATTGTCTGTGCGATGTCACATTGTCCGTGCGATGTCTCATTGTCCGTGTGATTTCTCATTGTCCATGCGATTTCTCATTTCCCATACGATTTCTCACTACACGTGCGATGTCTCATTGACCGTGCGACTTCTCGTTGTCCGTGTGATTTCTCATTGTCCATGCGATTCCTCATTACCTGTGCGATTTCTCATTGTCTGTGTGATATTTCATTGCCCATGCGATTTCTCAAAACCTCTGCGATTTCTCATTGCCCGTGCGATTTCTCATTTTCCGTGCGATTTCTCATTTCCCATGCAATTTCTCATTGTCCATGCGATGTCTCATTGTCCGTGTGATTTCTCATTACACGTGCGATGTCTCATTGCCCGTGCGATTTTTCATTGCCCGTGCGATTTCTCATTGTCCATGCGATTTCTCATTGTCTGTGCGATTTCTCATTGCCTGTGCGATTTCTCATTGTCCGTGCGATATCTCATTGTCCGTGCAAATTCTCATTAATCGTGCGATGTCTCATTTTCCGTGCAATTTCTCATTGGCCGTGCGATATCTCATTACCTGTGCGATTTCTCATTGTCTGTGCGACGTCTCATTGTCGGTGCGATTTCTCATTGTCCGTGCGATCCCTCATTGTCCGTGCGATTTCTCATTCTCCATGCGTTTTCTCATTGTCCTTGCGACTTATCATTGCCCATGCGATTTCTCATTACCTGTGCGATTTCTCATTGTCTGTGCGATTTCTCATTGTCTGTGTAATGTCTCATTGTCCGAACGATGTCTCATTGTCTGTGTGATTTCTCATTGACCGTGCAATGTCTCATTGTCCATGCGATGTATCATTGTCCCTGCGATGTCTCATTGTCCGTGCGATGTCTCATTGTCCGTGCGATTTCTCATTGTCCGTGCGATGTCTCATTGTCCATGCGATGTATCATTGTCCCTGCGATGTCTCATTGTCCGTGTGATTTCTCATTGTCCGTGCGATGTATCATTGTCCGTGGGTTTGCTCATTTCCCCTGTGATGTCTAATTGTCCGTGAGATGTCTCATTGTCCATGCGTTGTCTAATTTTCCGTGCGATGTCTCATTGTCCCTGTGATTTCTCATTGTCCGTGTGATTTCTCATTGTCGGTGAAATTTCTCATTGTCCATGCTATTTCTCTTTTCCGTGCGATGTCTCATTGCCCTTGCGATGTCTCATTGTCCGTGCGATGTCTCAATGTCCGTGTAATGTCTCATTGTCTGTGCGATGTCACATTGTCCGTGCGATGTCTCATTGTCCGTGTGATTTCTCATTGTCCATGCGATTTCTCATTTCCCATACGATTTCTCACTACACGTGCGATGTCTCATTGACCGTGCGACTTCTCGTTGTCCGTGTGATTTCTCATTGTCCATGCGATTCCTCATTACCTGTGCGATTTCTCATTGTCTGTGTGATATTTCATTGCCCATGCGATTTCTCAAAACCTCTGCGATTTCTCATTGCCCGTGCGATTTCTCATTTTCCGTGCGATTTCTCATTTCCCATGCAATTTCTCATTGTCCATGCGATGTCTCATTGTCCGTGTGATTTCTCATTACACGTGCGATGTCTCATTGCCCGTGCGATTTTTCATTGCCCGTGCGATTTCTCATTGTCCATGCGATTTCTCATTGTCCGTGCGATTTCTCATTGCCTGTGCGATTTCTCATTGTCCGTGCGATATCTCATTGTCTGTGCAATTTCTCATTAACCGTGCGATGTCTCGTTTTCCGTGCAATTTCTCATTGGCCGTGAGATATCTCATTACCTGTGCGATTTCTCATTGTCTGTGCGATGTCTCATTGTCGGTGCGATTTCTCATTGTCCGTGCGATCTCTCATTGTCCGTGCGATTTCTCATTCTCCATGCGTTTTCTCATTGTCCTTGCGACTTATCATTGCCCATGCGATTTCTCATTACCTGTGCGATTTCTCATTGTCTGTGTGATTTCTCATTGTCCATGCAATGTCTCATTGTCCGTGCGATTTCTCATTCTCCATGCGTTTTCTCATTGTCCTTGCGACTTATCATTGCCCATGCGATTTCTCATTGTCTGTGTGATTTCTCATTGTCCATGCAATGTCTCATTGTCCGTGCGATTTCTCATTGCCCGTGCGATGTCTCATTGTCCATGCGATGTCTAATTTTCCGTGCGATGTCTCATTGTCCCTGTGATTTCTCATTGACCGTGTGATTTCTCATTGTCGGTGAAATTTCTCATTGTCCATGCTATTTCTCTTTTCCGTGCGATGTCTCATTGCCCTTGCGATGTCTCATTGTCCGTGCGATGTCTCAATGTCCGTGTAATGTCTCATTGTCTGTGCGATGTCACATTGTCCGTGCGATGTCTCATTGTCCGTGTGATTTCTCATTGTCCATGCGATTTCTCATTTCCCATGCGATTTCTCATTGTCCATGCGATTTCTCATTTCCCATGCGATTTCTCACTACACGTGCGATGTCTCATTGACCGTGCGACTTCTCGTTGTCCGTGCGATTTCTCATTGTCCATGCGATTCCTCATTACCTGTGCGATTTCTCATTGTCTGTGTGATATTTCATTGCCCATGCGATTTCTCAAAACCTCTGCGATTTCTCATTGCCCGTGCGATTTCTCATTTTCCGTGCGATTTCTCATTTCCCATGCAATTTCTCATTGTCCATGCGATGTCTCATTGTCCGTATGATTTCTCATTACACGTGCGATGTCTCATTGCCCGTGCGATTTTTCATTGCCCGTGCGATTTCTCATTGTCCATGCGATTTCTCATTGTCCGTGCGATTTCTCATTGCCTGTGCGATTTCTCATTGTCCGTGCGATATCTCATTGTCCGCGCAATTTCTCATTAACCGTGCGATGTCTCATTTTCCGTGCAATTTCTCATTGGCCGTGCGATATCTCATTACCTGTGCGATTTCTCATTGCCCGTGCGATTTCTCATTTTCCGTGCGATTTCTCATTTCCCATGCAATTTCTCATTGTCCATGCGATGTCTCATTGTCCGTGTGATTTCTCATTACACGTGCGATGTCTCATTGCCCGTGCGATTTTTCATTGCCCGTGTGATGTCTCATTGTCCATGCGATGTATCATTGTCCCTGCGATGTCTCATTGTCCGTGCAATTTCTCATTGTCCGTAGAATTTCTCATTGTCCGTTCGATTTCTCATTGTCCGTGCGACTTCTCATTGTCCGTGCGATTTCTCATTGTCCGTGCGATTTCTCATTATCCGTACGATATCTCATTGTCCGTGTGATTTCTCATTGTCCGTGCAATTTGTCATTATCCGTACGATATCTCATTGCCCATGCGACTTCTCATTGTCCATGCAATTTCTCATTGTCTGTGCGATTTGTCATTATCCGTACGATATCTCATTGCCCATGCGACTTCTGATTGTCCGTGTGATGTCTCATTGTCCATGTGATTTCTCATTGTCCATGCAATTTCTCATTGTCCGTGCGATTTGTCATTATCCGTACGATGTCTCATTGCCCGTGCGATTTCTCATTGTCCATGCGATTTCTCATTGCCCGTACGATTTCTCATTACACGTGCGATGTCACATTGCCCGTGCGACTTCTCATTGTCCGTGTGATTTCTCATTGCCCGTACGATTTCTCATTGTCTGTGCGATTTCTCATTGTCCGTGCGATGTATCATTGTCCGTGGGTTTGCTCATTTCCCCTGTGATGTCTAATTGTCCGTGAGATGTCTCATTGTCCGTGCGATGTCTAATTTTCCGTGCGATGTCTCATTGTCCCTGTGATTTCTCATTGTCCGTGTGATTTCTCATTGTCGGTGAAATTTCTCATTGTCCATGCTATTTCTCTTTTCCGTGCGATGGCTCATTGCCCTTGCGATGTCTCATTGTCCGTGCGATGTCTCAATGTCCGTGTAATGTCTCATTGTCTGTGCGATGTCACATTGTCCGTGCGATGTCTCATTGTCCGTGTGATTTCTCATTGTCCATGCGATTTCTCATTTCCCATACGATTTCTCACTACACGTGCGATGTCTCATTGACCGTGCGACTTCTCGTTGTCCGTGCGATTTCTCATTGTCCATGCGATTCCTCATTACCTGTGCGATTTCTCATTGTCTGTGTGATATTTCATTGCCCATGCGATTTCTCAAAACCTCTGCGATTTCTCATTGCCCGTGCGATTTCTCATTTTCCGTGCGATTTCTCATTTCCCATGCAATTTCTCATTGTCCATGCGATGTCTCATTGTCCGTGTGATTTCTCATTACACGTGCGATGTCTCATTGCCCGTGCGATTTTTCATTGCCCGTGCGATTTCTCATTGTCCATGCGATTTCTCATTGTCCGTGCGATTTCTCATTGCCTGTGCGATTTCTCATTGTCCGTGCGATATCTCATTGTCCGTGCAAATTCTCATTAATCGTGCGATGTCTCATTTTCCGTGCAATTTCTCATTGGCCGTGCGATATCTCATTACCTGTGCGATTTCTCATTGTCTGTGCGACGTCTCATTGTCGGTGCGATTTCTCATTGTCCGTGCGATCCCTCATTGTCCGTGCGATTTCTCATTCTCCATGCGTTTTCTCATTGTCCTTGCGACTTATCATTGCCCATGCGATTTCTCATTACCTGTGCGATTTCTCATTGTCTGTGCGATTTCTCATTGTCTGTGTAATGTCTCATTGTCCGAACGATGTCTCATTGTCTGTGTGATTTCTCATTGACCGTGCAATGTCTCATTGTCCATGCGATGTATCATTGTCCCTGCGATGTCTCATTGTCCGTGCGATGTCTCATTGTCCGTGCGATTTCTCATTGTCCGTGCGATGTCTCATTGTCCATGCGATGTATCATTGTCCCTGCGATGTCTCATTGTCCGTGTGATTTCTCATTGTCCGTGCGATGTATCATTGTCCGTGGGTTTGCTCATTTCCCCTGTGATGTCTAATTGTCCGTGAGATGTCTCATTGTCCATGCGTTGTCTAATTTTCCGTGCGATGTCTCATTGTCCCTGTGATTTCTCATTGTCCGTGTGATTTCTCATTGTCGGTGAAATTTCTCATTGTCCATGCTATTTCTCTTTTCCGTGCGATGTCTCATTGCCCTTGCGATGTCTCATTGTCCGTGCGATGTCTCAATGTCCGTGTAATGTCTCATTGTCTGTGCGATGTCACATTGTCCGTGCGATGTCTCATTGTCCGTGTGATTTCTCATTGTCCATGCGATTTCTCATTTCCCATACGATTTCTCACTACACGTGCGATGTCTCATTGACCGTGCGACTTCTCGTTGTCCGTGTGATTTCTCATTGTCCATGCGATTCCTCATTACCTGTGCGATTTCTCATTGTCTGTGTGATATTTCATTGCCCATGCGATTTCTCAAAACCTCTGCGATTTCTCATTGCCCGTGCGATTTCTCATTTTCCGTGCGATTTCTCATTTCCCATGCAATTTCTCATTGTCCATGCGATGTCTCATTGTCCGTGTGATTTCTCATTACACGTGCGATGTCTCATTGCCCGTGCGATTTTTCATTGCCCGTGCGATTTCTCATTGTCCATGCGATTTCTCATTGTCCGTGCGATTTCTCATTGCCTGTGCGATTTCTCATTGTCCGTGCGATATCTCATTGTCTGTGCAATTTCTCATTAACCGTGCGATGTCTCGTTTTCCGTGCAATTTCTCATTGGCCGTGAGATATCTCATTACCTGTGCGATTTCTCATTGTCTGTGCGATGTCTCATTGTCGGTGCGATTTCTCATTGTCCGTGCGATCTCTCATTGTCCGTGCGATTTCTCATTCTCCATGCGTTTTCTCATTGTCCTTGCGACTTATCATTGCCCATGCGATTTCTCATTACCTGTGCGATTTCTCATTGTCTGTGTGATTTCTCATTGTCCATGCAATGTCTCATTGTCCGTGCGATTTCTCATTCTCCATGCGTTTTCTCATTGTCCTTGCGACTTATCATTGCCCATGCGATTTCTCATTGTCTGTGTGATTTCTCATTGTCCATGCAATGTCTCATTGTCCGTGCGATTTCTCATTGCCCGTGCGATGTCTCATTGTCCATGCGATGTCTAATTTTCCGTGCGATGTCTCATTGTCCCTGTGATTTCTCATTGACCGTGTGATTTCTCATTGTCGGTGAAATTTCTCATTGTCCATGCTATTTCTCTTTTCCGTGCGATGTCTCATTGCCCTTGCGATGTCTCATTGTCCGTGCGATGTCTCAATGTCCGTGTAATGTCTCATTGTCTGTGCGATGTCACATTGTCCGTGCGATGTCTCATTGTCCGTGTGATTTCTCATTGTCCATGCGATTTCTCATTTCCCATGCGATTTCTCATTGTCCATGCGATTTCTCATTTCCCATGCGATTTCTCACTACACGTGCGATGTCTCATTGACCGTGCGACTTCTCGTTGTCCGTGCGATTTCTCATTGTCCATGCGATTCCTCATTACCTGTGCGATTTCTCATTGTCTGTGTGATATTTCATTGCCCATGCGATTTCTCAAAACCTCTGCGATTTCTCATTGCCCGTGCGATTTCTCATTTTCCGTGCGATTTCTCATTTCCCATGCAATTTCTCATTGTCCATGCGATGTCTCATTGTCCGTATGATTTCTCATTACACGTGCGATGTCTCATTGCCCGTGCGATTTTTCATTGCCCGTGCGATTTCTCATTGTCCATGCGATTTCTCATTGTCCGTGCGATTTCTCATTGCCTGTGCGATTTCTCATTGTCCGTGCGATATCTCATTGTCCGCGCAATTTCTCATTAACCGTGCGATGTCTCATTTTCCGTGCAATTTCTCATTGGCCGTGCGATATCTCATTACCTGTGCGATTTCTCATTGCCCGTGCGATTTCTCATTTTCCGTGCGATTTCTCATTTCCCATGCAATTTCTCATTGTCCATGCGATGTCTCATTGTCCGTGTGATTTCTCATTACACGTGCGATGTCTCATTGCCCGTGCGATTTTTCATTGCCCGTGTGATGTCTCATTGTCCATGCGATGTATCATTGTCCCTGCGATGTCTCATTGTCCGTGCAATTTCTCATTGTCCGTAGAATTTCTCATTGTCCGTTCGATTTCTCATTGTCCGTGCGACTTCTCATTGTCCGTGCGATTTCTCATTGTCCGTGCGATTTCTCATTATCCGTACGATATCTCATTGTCCGTGTGATTTCTCATTGTCCGTGCAATTTGTCATTATCCGTACGATATCTCATTGCCCATGCGACTTCTCATTGTCCATGCAATTTCTCATTGTCTGTGCGATTTGTCATTATCCGTACGATATCTCATTGCCCATGCGACTTCTGATTGTCCGTGTGATGTCTCATTGTCCATGTGATTTCTCATTGTCCATGCAATTTCTCATTGTCCGTGCGATTTGTCATTATCCGTACGATGTCTCATTGCCCGTGCGATTTCTCATTGTCCATGCGATTTCTCATTGCCCGTACGATTTCTCATTACACGTGCGATGTCACATTGCCCGTGCGACTTCTCATTGTCCGTGTGATTTCTCATTGCCCGTACGATTTCTCATTGTCTGTGCGATTTCTCATTGTCCGTGCGATGTATCATTGTCCGTGGGTTTGCTCATTTCCCCTGTGATGTCTAATTGTCCGTGAGATGTCTCATTGTCCGTGCGATGTCTAATTTTCCGTGCGATGTCTCATTGTCCCTGTGATTTCTCATTGTCCGTGTGATTTCTCATTGTCGGTGAAATTTCTCATTGTCCATGCTATTTCTCTTTTCCGTGCGATGGCTCATTGCCCTTGCGATGTCTCATTGTCCGTGCGATGTCTCAATGTCCGTGTAATGTCTCATTGTCTGTGCGATGTCACATTGTCCGTGCGATGTCTCATTGTCCGTGTGATTTCTCATTGTCCATGCGATTTCTCATTTCCCATACGATTTCTCACTACACGTGCGATGTCTCATTGACCGTGCGACTTCTCGTTGTCCGTGCGATTTCTCATTGTCCATGCGATTACTCATTACCTGTGCGATTTCTCATTGTCTGTGTGATATTTCATTGCCCATGCGATTTCTCAAAACCTCTGCGATTTCTCATTGCCCGTGCGATTTCTCATTTTCCGTGCGATTTCTCATTTCCCATGCAATTTCTCATTGTCCATGCGATGTCTCATTGTCCGTGTGATTTCTCATTACACGTGCGATGTCTCATTGCCCGTGCGATTTTTCATTGCCCGTGCGATTTCTCATTGTCCATGCGATTTCTCATTGTCCGTGCGATATCTCATTGTCCGTGCAAATTCTCATTAATCGTGCGATGTCTCATTTTCCGTGCAATTTCTCATTGGCCGTGCGATATCTCATTACCTGTGCGATTTCTCATTGTCTGTGCGACGTCTCATTGTCGGTGCGATTTCTCATTGTCCGTGCGATCCCTCATTGTCCGTGCGATTTCTCATTCTCCATGCGTTTTCTCATTGTCCTTGCGACTTATCATTGCCCATGCGATTTCTCATTACCTGTGCGATTTCTCATTGTCTGTGCGATTTCTCATTGTCTGTGTAATGTCTCATTGTCCGATCGATGTCTCATTGTCTGTGTGATTTCTCATTGACCGTGCAATGTCTCATTGTCCTTGCGATGTATCATTGTCCCTGCGATGTCTCATTGTCCGTGCGATGTCTCATTGTCCGTGCGATTTCTCATTGTCCGTGCGATGTCTCATTGTCCATGCGATGTATCATTGTCCCTGCGATGTCTCATTGTCCGTGTGATTTCTCATTGTCCGTGCGATGTATCATTGTCCGTGGGTTTGCTCATTTCCCCTGTGATGTCTAATTGTCCGTGAGATGTCTCATTGTCCATGCGTTGTCTAATTTTCCGTGCGATGTCTCATTGTCCCTGTGATTTCTCATTGTCCGTGTGATTTCTCATTGTCGGTGAAATTTCTCATTGTCCATGCTATTTCTCTTTTCCGTGCGATGTCTCATTGCCCTTGCGATGTCTCATTGTCCGTGCGATGTCTCAATGTCCGTGTAATGTCTCATTGTCTGTGCGATGTCACATTGTCCGTGCGATGTCTCATTGTCCGTGTGATTTCTCATTGTCCATGCGATTTCTCATTTCCCATACGATTTCTCACTACACGTGCGATGTCTCATTGACCGTGCGACTTCTCGTTGTCCGTGTGATTTCTCATTGTCCATGCGATTCCTCATTACCTGTGCGATTTCTCATTGTCTGTGTGATATTTCATTGCCCATGCGATTTCTCAAAACCTCTGCGATTTCTCATTGCCCGTGCGATTTCTCATTTTCCGTGCGATTTCTCATTTCCCATGCAATTTCTCATTGTCCATGCGATGTCTCATTGTCCGTGTGATTTCTCATTACACGTGCGATGTCTCATTGCCCGTGCGATTTTTCATTGCCCGTGCGATTTCTCATTGTCCATGCGATTTCTCATTGTCCGTGCGATTTCTCATTGCCTGTGCGATTTCTCATTGTCCGTGCGATATCTCATTGTCTGTGCAATTTCTCATTAACCGTGCGATGTCTCGTTTTCCGTGCAATTTCTCATTGGCCGTGAGATATCTCATTACCTGTGCGATTTCTCATTGTCTGTGCGATGTCTCATTGTCGGTGCGATTTCTCATTGTCCGTGCGATCTCTCATTGTCCGTGCGATTTCTCATTCTCCATGCGTTTTCTCATTGTCCTTGCGACTTATCATTGCCCATGCGATTTCTCATTACCTGTGCGATTTCTCATTGTCTGTGTGATTTCTCATTGTCCATGCAATGTCTCATTGTCCGTGCGATTTCTCATTCTCCATGCGTTTTCTCATTGTCCTTGCGACTTATCATTGCCCATGCGATTTCTCATTGTCTGTGTGATTTCTCATTGTCCATGCAATGTCTCATTGTCCGTGCGATTTCTCATTGCCCGTGCGATGTCTCATTGTCCATGCGATGTCTAATTTTCCGTGCGATGTCTCATTGTCCCTGTGATTTCTCATTGACCGTGTGATTTCTCATTGTCGGTGAAATTTCTCATTGTCCATGCTATTTCTCTTTTCCGTGCGATGTCTCATTGCCCTTGCGATGTCTCATTGTCCGTGCGATGTCTCAATGTCCGTGTAATGTCTCATTGTCTGTGCGATGTCACATTGTCCGTGCGATGTCTCATTGTCCGTGTGATTTCTCATTGTCCATGCGATTTCTCATTTCCCATGCGATTTCTCATTGTCCATGCGATTTCTCATTTCCCATGCGATTTCTCACTACACGTGCGATGTCTCATTGACCGTGCGACTTCTCGTTGTCCGTGCGATTTCTCATTGTCCATGCGATTCCTCATTACCTGTGCGATTTCTCATTGTCTGTGTGATATTTCATTGCCCATGCGATTTCTCAAAACCTCTGCGATTTCTCATTGCCCGTGCGATTTCTCATTTTCCGTGCGATTTCTCATTTCCCATGCAATTTCTCATTGTCCATGCGATGTCTCATTGTCCGTATGATTTCTCATTACACGTGCGATGTCTCATTGCCCGTGCGATTTTTCATTGCCCGTGCGATTTCTCATTGTCCATGCGATTTCTCATTGTCCGTGCGATTTCTCATTGCCTGTGCGATTTCTCATTGTCCGTGCGATATCTCATTGTCCGCGCAATTTCTCATTAACCGTGCGATGTCTCATTTTCCGTGCAATTTCTCATTGGCCGTGCGATATCTCATTACCTGTGCGATTTCTCATTGCCCGTGCGATTTCTCATTTTCCGTGCGATTTCTCATTTCCCATGCAATTTCTCATTGTCCATGCGATGTCTCATTGTCCGTGTGATTTCTCATTACACGTGCGATGTCTCATTGCCCGTGCGATTTTTCATTGCCCGTGCGATTTCTCATTGTTCATGCGATTTCTCATTGTCCGTGCGATTTCTCATTGCCTGTGCGATTTCTCATTGTCCGTGCGATATCTCATTGTCCGTGCAATTTCTCATTAACCGTGCGATGTCTCATTTTCCGTGCAATTTCTCATTGGCCATGAGATATCTCATTACCTGTGCGATTTCTCATTGTCTGTGCGATGTCTCATTGTCGGTGCGATTTCTCATTGTCCGTGCGATCTCTCATTGTCCGTGCGATTTCTCATTCTCCATGCGTTTTCTCATTGTCCTTGCGACTTATCATTGCCCATGCGATTTCTCATTACCTGTGCGATTTCTCATTGTCTGTGTGATTTCTCATTGTCCATGCAATGTCTCATTGTCCGTGCGATTTCTCATTCTCCATGCGTTTTCTCATTGTCCTTGCGACTTATCATTGCCCATGCGATTTCTCATTGTCTGTGTGATTTCTCATTGTCCATGCAATGTCTCATTGTCCGTGCGATTTCTCATTGCCCGTGCGATGTCTCATTGTCCATGCGATGTCTAATTTTCCGTGCGATGTCTCATTGTCCCTGTGATTTCTCATTGTGTGTGTGATTTCTCATTGTCGGTGAAATTTCTCATTGTCCATGCTATTTCTCTTTTCCGTGCGATGTCTCATTGCCCTTGCGATGTCTCATTGTCCGTGCGATGTCTCAATGTCCGTGTAATGTCTCATTGTCTGTGCGATGTCACATTGTCCGTGCGATGTCTCATTGTCCGTGTGATTTCTCATTGTCCATGCGATTTCTCATTTCCCATGCGATTTCTCATTGTCCATGCGATTTCTCATTTCCCATGCGATTTCTCACTACACGTGCGATGTCTCATTGACCGTGCGACTTCTCGTTGTCCGTGCGATTTCTCATTGTCCATGTGATTCCTCATTACCTGTGCGATTTCTCATTGTCTGTGTGATATTTCATTGCCCATGCGATTTCTCAAAACCTCTGCGATTTCTCATTGCCCGTGCGATTTCTCATTTTCCGTGCGATTTCTCATTTCCCATGCAATTTCTCATTGTCCATGCGATGTCTCATTGTCCGTGTGATTTCTCATTACACGTGCGATGTCTCATTGCCCGTGCGATTTTTCATTGCCCGTGCGATTTCTCATTGTCCATGCGATTTCTCATTGTCCGTGCGATTTCTCATTGCCTGTGCGATTTCTCATTGTCCGTGCGATATCTAATTGTCCGTGCAATTTCTCATTAACCGTGCGATGTCTCATTTTCCGTGCAATTTCTCATTGGCCGTGCGATATCTCATTACCTGTGCGATTTCTCATTGTCTGTGTGATTTCTCATTGTCCATGCAATGTCTCATTGTCCGTGCGATTTCTCATTCTCCATGCGTTTTCTCATTGTCCTTGCGACTTATCATTGCCCATGCGATTTCTCATTGTCTGTGTGATTTCTCATTGTCCATGCAATGTCTCATTGTCCGTGCGATTTCTCATTGCCCGTGCGATGTCTCATTGTCCATGCGATGTCTAATTGTCCGTGCGATGTCTCATTGTCCGTGTGATTTCTCATTGTCCATGCGATTTCTCATTTCCCATGCGATTTCTCATTGTCCATGCGATTTCTCATTTCCCATGCGATTTCTCACTACACGTGCGATGTCTCATTGACCGTGCGACTTCTCGTTGTCCGTGCGATTTCTCATTGTCCATGCGATTCCTCATTACCTGTGCGATTTCTCATTGTCTGTGTGATATTTCATTGCCCATGCGATTTCTCAAAACCTCTGCGATTTCTCATTGCCCGTGCGATTTCTCATTTTCCGTGCGATTTCTCATTTCCCATGCAATTTCTCATTGTCCATGCGATGTCTCATTGTCCGTATGATTTCTCATTACACGTGCGATGTCTCATTGCCCGTGCGATTTTTCATTGCCCGTGCGATTTCTCATTGTCCATGCGATTTCTCATTGTCCGTGCGATTTCTCATTGCCTGTGCGATTTCTCATTGTCCGTGCGATATCTCATTGTCCGCGCAATTTCTCATTAACCGTGCGATGTCTCATTTTCCGTGCAATTTCTCATTGGCCGTGCGATATCTCATTACCTGTGCGATTTCTCATTGCCCGTGCGATTTCTCATTTTCCGTGCGATTTCTCATTTCCCATGCAATTTCTCATTGTCCATGCGATGTCTCATTGTCCGTGTGATTTCTCATTACACGTGCGATGTCTCATTGCCCGTGCGATTTTTCATTGCCCGTGCGATTTCTCATTGTTCATGCGATTTCTCATTGTCCGTGCGATTTCTCATTGCCTGTGCGATTTCTCATTGTCCGTGCGATATCTCATTGTCCGTGCAATTTCTCATTAACCGTGCGATGTCTCATTTTCCGTGCAATTTCTCATTGGCCATGAGATATCTCATTACCTGTGCGATTTCTCATTGTCTGTGCGATGTCTCATTGTCGGTGCGATTTCTCATTGTCCGTGCGATCTCTCATTGTCCGTGCGATTTCTCATTCTCCATGCGTTTTCTCATTGTCCTTGCGACTTATCATTGCCCATGCGATTTCTCATTACCTGTGCGATTTCTCATTGTCTGTGTGATTTCTCATTGTCCATGCAATGTCTCATTGTCCGTGCGATTTCTCATTCTCCATGCGTTTTCTCATTGTCCTTGCGACTTATCATTGCCCATGCGATTTCTCATTGTCTGTGTGATTTCTCATTGTCCATGCAATGTCTCATTGTCCGTGCGATTTCTCATTGCCCGTGCGATGTCTCATTGTCCATGCGATGTCTAATTTTCCGTGCGATGTCTCATTGTCCCTGTGATTTCTCATTGTGTGTGTGATTTCTCATTGTCGGTGAAATTTCTCATTGTCCATGCTATTTCTCTTTTCCGTGCGATGTCTCATTGTCCATGCGATGTCTCATTGTCCGTATGATTTCTCATTACACGTGCGATGTCTCATTGCCCGTGCGATTTTTCATTGCCCGTGCGATTTCTCATTGTCCATGCGATTTCTCATTGTCCGTGCGATTTCTCATTGCCTGTGCGATTTCTCATTGTCCGTGCGATATCTCATTGTCCGCGCAATTTCTCATTAACCGTGCGATGTCTCATTTTCCGTGCAATTTCTCATTGGCCGTGCGATATCTCATTACCTGTGCGATTTCTCATTGCCCGTGCGATTTCTCATTTTCCGTGCGATTTCTCATTTCCCATGCAATTTCTCATTGTCCATGCGATGTCTCATTGTCCGTGTGATTTCTCATTACACGTGCGATGTCTCATTGCCCGTGCGATTTTTCATTGCCCGTGCGATTTCTCATTGTTCATGCGATTTCTCATTGTCCGTGCGATTTCTCATTGCCTGTGCGATTTCTCATTGTCCGTGCGATATCTCATTGTCCGTGCAATTTCTCATTAACCGTGCGATGTCTCATTTTCCGTGCAATTTCTCATTGGCCATGAGATATCTCATTACCTGTGCGATTTCTCATTGTCTGTGCGATGTCTCATTGTCGGTGCGATTTCTCATTGTCCGTGCGATCTCTCATTGTCCGTGCGATTTCTCATTCTCCATGCGTTTTCTCATTGTCCTTGCGACTTATCATTGCCCATGCGATTTCTCATTACCTGTGCGATTTCTCATTGTCTGTGTGATTTCTCATTGTCCATGCAATGTCTCATTGTCCGTGCGATTTCTCATTCTCCATGCGTTTTCTCATTGTCCTTGCGACTTATCATTGCCCATGCGATTTCTCATTGTCTGTGTGATTTCTCATTGTCCATGCAATGTCTCATTGTCCGTGCGATTTCTCATTGCCCGTGCGATGTCTCATTGTCCATGCGATGTCTAATTTTCCGTGCGATGTCTCATTGTCCCTGTGATTTCTCATTGTGTGTGTGATTTCTCATTGTCGGTGAAATTTCTCATTGTCCATGCTATTTCTCTTTTCCGTGCGATGTCTCATTGCCCTTGCGATGTCTCATTGTCCGTGCGATGTCTCAATGTCCGTGTAATGTCTCATTGTCTGTGCGATGTCACATTGTCCGTGCGATGTCTCATTGTCCGTGTGATTTCTCATTGTCCATGCGATTTCTCATTTCCCATGCGATTTCTCATTGTCCATGCGATTTCTCATTTCCCATGCGATTTCTCACTACACGTGCGATGTCTCATTGACCGTGCGACTTCTCGTTGTCCGTGCGATTTCTCATTGTCCATGTGATTCCTCATTACCTGTGCGATTTCTCATTGTCTGTGTGATATTTCATTGCCCATGCGATTTCTCAAAACCTCTGCGATTTCTCATTGCCCGTGCGATTTCTCATTTTCCGTGCGATTTCTCATTTCCCATGCAATTTCTCATTGTCCATGCGATGTCTCATTGTCCGTGTGATTTCTCATTACACGTGCGATGTCTCATTGCCCGTGCGATTTTTCATTGCCCGTGCGATTTCTCATTGTCCATGCGATTTCTCATTGTCCGTGCGATTTCTCATTGCCTGTGCGATTTCTCATTGTCCGTGCGATATCTAATTGTCCGTGCAATTTCTCATTAACCGTGCGATGTCTCATTTTCCGTGCAATTTCTCATTGGCCGTGCGATATCTCATTACCTGTGCGATTTCTCATTGTCTGTGTGATTTCTCATTGTCCATGCAATGTCTCATTGTCCGTGCGATTTCTCATTCTCCATGCGTTTTCTCATTGTCCTTGCGACTTATCATTGCCCATGCGATTTCTCATTGTCTGTGTGATTTCTCATTGTCCATGCAATGTCTCATTGTCCGTGCGATTTCTCATTGCCCGTGCGATGTCTCATTGTCCATGCGATGTCTAATTTTCCGTGCGATGTCTCATTGTCCCTGTGATTTCTCATTGTGTGTGTGATTTCTCATTGTCGGTGAAATTTCTCATTGTCCATGCTATTTCTCTTTTCCGTGCGATGTCTCATTGCCCTTGCGATGTCTCATTGTCCGTGCGATGTCTCAATGTCCGTGTAATGTCTCATTGTCTGTGCGATGTCACATTGTCCGTGCGATGTCTCATTGTCCGTGTGATTTCTCATTGTCCATGCGATTTCTCATTTCCCATGCGATTTCTCATTGTCCATGCGATTTCTCATTTCCCATGCGATTTCTCACTACACGTGCGATGTCTCATTGACCGTGCGACTTCTCGTTGTCCGTGCGATTTCTCATTGTCCATGTGATTCCTCATTACCTGTGCGATTTCTCATTGTCTGTGTGATATTTCATTGCCCATGCGATTTCTCAAAACCTCTGCGATTTCTCATTGCCCGTGCGATTTCTCATTTTCCGTGCGATTTCTCATTTCCCATGCAATTTCTCATTGTCCATGCGATGTCTCATTGTCCGTGTGATTTCTCATTACACGTGCGATGTCTCATTGCCCGTGCGATTTTTCATTGCCCGTGCGATTTCTCATTGTCCATGCGATTTCTCATTGTCCGTGCGATTTCTCATTGCCTGTGCGATTTCTCATTGTCCGTGCGATATCTAATTGTCCGTGCAATTTCTCATTAACCGTGCGATGTCTCATTTTCCGTGCAATTTCTCATTGGCCGTGCGATATCTCATTACCTGTGCGATTTCTCATTGTCTGTGCAACGTCTCATTGTCGGTGCGATTTCTCATTCTCCATGCGTTTTCTCATTGTCCTTGCGACTTATCATTGCCCATGCGATTTCTCATTACCTGTGCGATTTCTCATTGTCTGTGCGATTTCTCATTGTCTGTGTAATGTCTCATTGTCCGAACGATGTCTCATTGTCTGTGTGATTTCTCATTGACCGTGCAATGTCTCATTGTCCATGCGATTTCTCATTGCCCGTGCGATGTCTCATTGTCCATGCGATGTATCATTGTCCCTGCGATGTCTCATTGTCCGTGCGATGTCTCATTGTCCGTGCGATTTCTCATTGCCCGTATGATTTCTCATTACACGTGCGATGTCACATTGTCCGTGCGATGTATCATTGTCCGTGGGTTTGCTCATTTCCCCTGTGATGTCTAATTGTCCGTGAGATGTCTCATTGTCCGTGCGATGTCTAATTTTCCGTGCGATGTCTCATTGTCCCTGTGATTTCTCATTGTCCGTGTGATTTCTCATTGTCGGTGAAATTTCTCATTGTCCATGCTATTTCTCTTTTCCGTGCGATGTCTCATTGCCCTTGCGATGTCTCATTGTCCGTGCGATGTCTCAATGTCCGTGTAATGTCTCATTGTCTGTGCGATGTCACATTGTCCGTGCGATGTCTCATTGTCCGTGTGATTTCTCATTGTCCATGCGATTTCTCATTTCCCATACGATTTCTCACTACACGTGCGATGTCTCATTGACCGTGCGACTTCTCGTTGTCCGTGCGATTTCTCATTGTCCATGCGATTCCTCATTACCTGTGCGATTTCTCATTGTCTGTGTGATATTTCATTGCCCATGCGATTTCTCAAAACCTCTGCGATTTCTCATTGCCCGTGCGATTTCTCATTTTCCGTGCGATTTCTCATTTCCCATGCAATTTCTCAATGTCCATGCGATGTCTCATTGTCCGTGTGATTTCTCATTACACGTGCGATGTCTCATTGCCCGTGCGATTTTTCATTGCCCGTGCGATTTCTCATTGTCCATGCGATTTCTCATTGCCCGTGCGATTTCTCATTGTCCGTGCGATTTCTCATTGCCTGTGCGATTTCTCATTGTCTGTGCGATATCTCATTACCTGTGCGATTTCTCATTGTCTGTGCGATGTCTCATTGTCGGTGCGATTTCTCATTGTCCGTGCGATCTCTCATTGTCCGTGCGATTTCTCATTCTCCATGCGTTTTCTCATTGTCCTTGCGACTTATCATTGCCCATGCGATTTCTCATTCTCCATGCGATTTCTCATTGTCTGTGCGATTTCTCATTGTCTGTGTAATATCTCATTGTCCGAACGATGTCTCATTGTCTGTGTGATTTCTCATTGTCCATGCAATGTCTCATTGTCCGTGCGATTTCTCATTGCCCGTGCGATGTCTCATTGTCCATGCGATGTATCATTGTCCGTGCGATGTCTCATTGTCTGTGTGATTTCTCATTGTCCGTGCGATTTCTCATTGCCCGTGCGATGTCTCATTGTCCATGCGATGTATCATTGTCCGTGCGATGTCTCATTGTCTGTGTGATTTCTCATTGTCCGTGCGATGTCTCATTGTCCCTGCGATGTCTCATTGTCCGTGCGATGTCTCATTGTCTGTGTGATTTCTCATTGCCCGTGTGATGTCTCATTGTCCATGCGATGTCTCATTGTCCGTGCAATTTCTCATTGTCCGTTCGATTTCTCATTGTCCGTGCGACTTCTCATTGTCCGTGCAATTTCTCATTGTCCGTGCGATTTCTCATTATCCGTACGATATCTCATTGTCCATGCGATGTCTCATTGTCTGTGCGATGTCTCATTGTCTGTGCGATGTTTCATTGTCAATGTGATTTCTCATTCTCCATGTGATTTCTCATTCTCCATGGGATTTCTCATTGTCCATGCGATTTCTCATTGTCCATGTGATTTCTCATTCTCCATGTGATTTCTCATTGTCCATGCGATTTTTCATTGTCCATGTGATTTCTCATTCTCCATGTGATTTCTCATTGCCTGTACGATTTCTCATTACACGTGCGATGTCACATTGCCCGTGCGACTTCTCATTGTCCGTGTGATTTCTCATTGTCCGTGCGATGTCTCATTGTCCGTGTGATTTCTCATTGTCCGTGCGATTTCTGATTGCCCGTACGATTTCTCATTGTCTGTGCGATTTCTCATTGTCCGCGCGATGTCTCATTGTCCGTGGGTTTGCTCATTTCCCCTGCGATGTCTAATTGTCCGTGAGATGTCTCATTGTCCATGTGATTTCTCATTGTCCATGCGATTTCTCATTTCCCATACAATTTCTCACTACACGTGCGATGTCTCATTGCCCATGCGACTTCTCATTGTCCGTGCGATTTCTCATTGTCCGTGTGATGTCTCATTGTCTGAGTAATTTCTCATTGTCCATGCGATTTCTCATTGTCCGTGCAATGTCTCATTGCCCGTGCGATGTTTCATTGTCCGTGCGATTTCTCATTGCCCGTGCGATGTCTCATTGTCCGTGCGATTGCTCATTGCCCCGTGATGTCTAATAGTCCGTGAGATGCCTCATTGTCCGTGCGATTTCTCATTGTCCATGCGACGTCTCATTGTCCGTGCAATTTCTCATTGTCCGTGCGATATCTCATTACTTGTGCAATTTCTCATTGTCTGTGCGATGTCTCATTGTCGGTGCGATTTCTCATTGCCCGTGCGATGTCTCATTGCCCCTGCGATTTCTCATTGCGGTGCGATTTCTCATTCTCCGTGTGATTTCTCATTGTCCGTGCGAATTCTCATTGTCCAGGCGATTTCTCATTGCCGTGCGATTTCTCATTCTCCGTGCGATTTCTCAATATCCGTGCGAATTCTCATTGTCCATGCGATTTCTCATTGTCCGTGCGATGTCTCACTGTCGGTGCGATTTCTCATTGCCCGTGCGATTTCTCATTGCCGTGCGATTTCTCATTGCCGTGCGATTTCTCATTGCCGTGCGATGTCTCATTGTCCGTGCAATGTCTCATTATCCGTGCGATGTCTCATTGTCCGTGTGATTTCTCATTGTCCGTGTGATTTCTCATTGTCGGTGAAATTTCTCATTGTCTGTGCTATTTCTCATTTTCCGTGCAATGTCTCATTGCCTGTGCGATGTCTCATTGTCCGTGCGGTGTCTCATTGTCCGTGTAATGTCTCATTGTCCGTGCGATGTCACAAACCGTGCGACTTCTCATTGTCCATGCGATTTCTCATTACCTGTGCGATTTATCATTGTCTGTGTGATTTCTCATTGTCTGTGTAATGTCTCATTGTCCGAACGATGTCTCACTGTCTGTGTGATTTCTCATTGTCTGTGTGATGTCTCATTGTCCATGCGATGTATCATTGTCTCTGCGATGTCTCATTGTCCGTGCAATTTCTCATTGTCCGTTCGATTTCTCATTGTCCGTGCGATTTCTCATTATCCGTACGATATCTCATTGTCCATGGGATGTCTCATTGTCCATGCGATGTCTCATTGTCCATGTGATTTCTCATTGTCCATGTGATTTCTCATTGTCCGTGCGATTTCTCATTATCCGTACGATATCTCATTGTCCATTCGATATCTCATTGTCCATGCAATGTCTCATTGGCCATGCAATGTCTCATTGTCCGTGTGATTTCTCATTGTCCATGTGATTTCTCATTGTCCGTGCGATTTCTCATTGTCCATACGATATCTCATTGTCCATGCGATGTCTCATTGTCCATGCGATGTCTCATTGTCCGTGTGATTTCTCATTGTCCATGTGATTTCTCATTGTCCATGCGATTTCTCATTGCCCGTACGATTTCTCATTACACGTGCGGTGTCACATTGCCCGTGCGACTTCTCATTGTCCGTGCGATTTCTCATTGTCCGTGCGATGTCTCATTGCCCGTGCGATTTCTCATTACACGTACGGTGTCACATTGCCCGTGCGATTTCTCATTTTCCGTGCAATTTCTCATTGCCCGTACGATTTCTCATTACACGTGCGGTGTCACATTGCCCGTGCGACTTCTCATTGTCCGTGCGATTTCTCATTGTCCGTGCGATGTCTCATTGCCCGTGCGATTTCTCATTACACGTGCGGTGTCACATTTCCCGTGCGATTTCTCATTTTCCGTGCAATTTCTCATTGCCCGTACGATTTCTCATTGCCCGTGCGATGTCTCATTGTCCATGCGATGTCTCATTTTCCGTGCAATTTCTCATTGTCCGTGTGATTTCTCATTGCCCGTACGATTTCTCATTGTCCGTGCGATGTCTCATTGTCCGTGCGATTTCTCATTTTCCGTGCAATTTCTCATTGCCCGTACGATTTCTCATTGTCCGTGCGATGTCTCATTGTCCGTGCGATTTCTCATTGCCCGTGTGATGCATCATTGTCCATGCGATGTATCATTGTCCGTGCGATGTCTCATTGTCCGTGCGATGTCTCATTGTCCATGCGATGTATCATTGTCCCTGCGATGTCTCATTGTCCGTGCGATGTCTCATTGTCCGTGTGATTTCTCATTGTCCATGTGATTTCTCATTGTCCGTGCGACTTCTCATTGTCCGTGCAATTTCTCATTGTCCGTGCGATTTCTTATTATCCGTACGATATCTCATTGTCCATGCGATGTCTCATTGTCTGTGCGATGTCTCATTGTCCATGCGATGTCTCATTGTCCATGCGATTTCTCATTGTCCGTGCGATTTCTCATTGTCCATGCGATGTCTCACTGTCCATGCGATGTCTCATTGTCCGTGCGATGTCTCATTGTCCGTGGGTTTGCTAATTTCCCCTGCGATGTCTAATTGTCCGTGAGATGTCTCATTGTCCGTGCAATGTCTACTTTTCCGTGCGATGTCTCATTGTCCATGTGATTTCTCATTGTCCATGCGATTTCTCATTTCCCATACAATTTCTCAATACACGTGCGATGTCTCATTGCCCATGCGACTTTTCATTGTCCGTGCGATTTCTCATTGTCCGTGTGATGTCTCATTGTCTGAGTAATTTCTCATTGTCCATGCGATTTCTCATTGTCCGTGCGATGTCTCATTGCCCGTGCGATGTCTCATTGTCCGTGCGATTTCTCATTGCCCGTGCGATGTCTCATTGTCCGTGCGATTGCTCATTGCCCCTGTGATGTCTAATAGTCCGTGAGATGCCTCATTGTCCGTGCGATTTCTCATTGTCCATGCGACGTCTCATTGTCCGTGCAATTTCTCATTCTCCGTGCGATATCTCATTACTTGTGCAATTTCTCATTGTCTGTGCGATGTCTCATTGTCGGTGCGATTTCTCATTGCCCGTGCGATGTCTCATTGCCCCTGCGATTTCTCATTGCCGTGCGATTTCTCATTCTCCGTGTGATTTCTCATTGTCCGTGCGAATTCTCATTGTCCAGGCGATTTCTCATTGCCGTGCGATTTCTCATTCTCCGTGTGATTTCTCATTGTCCGTGCGAATTCTCATTGTCCATGCGATTTCTCATTGTCCGTGCGATGTCTCACTGTCTTTGCGATTTCTCATTGTCCGTGCTATTTCTCATTGCTGTGCGATTTCTCATTCTCCGTGTGATTTCTCATTGTCCGTGCAAATTCTCATTGTCCATGCGATTTCTCATTGTCCGTGCGATGTCTCATTATCCGTGCGATGTCTCATTGTCCGTGTGATTTCTCATTGTCCGTGTGATTTCTCATTGTCGGTGAAATTTCTCATTGTCTGTGCTATTTCTCATTTTCCGTGCGATGTCTCATTGCCTGTGCGATGTCTCATTGTCCGTGCGGTGTCTCATTGTCCGTGTAATGTCTCATTGTCCGTGCGATGTCACAAACCGTGCGACTTCTCATTGTCCATGCGATTTCTCATTACCTGTGCGATTTATCATTGTCTGTGCGATTTCTCATTGTCTGTGTAATGTCTCATTGTCCGAACGATGTCTCACTGTCTGTGTGATTTCTCATTGTCTGTGTGATGTCTCATTGTCCATGCGATGTATCATTGTCTCTGCGATGTCTCATTGTCCGTGCAATTTCTCATTGTCTGTGCGATGTCTCATTGTCCATGCGATGTATCATTGTATCTGCGATGTCTCATTGTCCGTGCAATTTCTCATTGTCCGTTCGATTTCTCATTGTCCGTTCGATTTCTCATTGTCCGTGCCATTTCTCATTAACCGTGCGATTTCTCATTATCCGTACGATATCTCATTGTCCATGCGATGTCTCATTGTCCATGCGATGTCTCATTGTCCGTGTGATTTCTCATTGTCCATGTGATTTCTCATTGTCCATGCGATTTCTCATTGCCCGTACGATTTCTCATTACACGTGCGGTGTCACATTGCCCGTGCGACTTCTCATTGTCCGTGCGATTTCTCATTGTCCGTGCGATGTCTCATTGTCCGTGTGATTTCTCATTTTCCGTGCAATTTCTCATTGCCCGTACGATTTCTCATTGTCCGTGCGATTTCTCATTGTCCGTGCGATTTCTCATTGTCCGTGCGATATCTCATTGTCCGTGGGTTTGCTCATTGCCCCTGCGATGTCTAATTGTCCGTGAGATGTCTCATTGTCCGTGTGATTTCTCATTGTCCGTGCGATGTCTCATTGTCCGTGCGATTTCTCATTGTCCGTGCGATGTCTCATTGTCCGTGCGATTTCTTATTGTCCGTGCGATATCTCAATGTCCGTGCAATTTCTCATTGCCCGTGCGATTCCTCATTACCTGTGCGATTCCTCGTTACCTGTGCGATTTCTCATTGTCCGTGCGATTTCTCATTATCCCTGCGATTTCTCATTGCCTGTGCGATTTCTCATTGTCCGTGCGATTTCTCATTGCCTGTGCAATTTCTCATTTCCCATACAATTTCTCACTACACGTGCGGTGTCACATTGCCCATGCGACTTCTCATTGTCCGTGCGATTTCTCATTGTCCGTGCGATTTCTCAGTGTCCGTGCGATGTCTCATTGTCTGTGTAATTTCTCATTGTCCATGCGATTTCTCATTGTCCGTGCGATTTCTCATTGTCCGTGCGATTTCTCAGTGTCCGTGCGATGTCTCATTGTCTGTGTAATTTCTCATTGTCCATGCGATTTCTCATTGTCCGTGCGATATCTCATTGTCCGTGTGATTTCTCATTGTCCGTGCTATTTCTCATTGCCCATACGATTTCTCATTGTCCGTGCGATTTCTCATTGTCCGTGCGATGTCTCATTGTAGGTGCAATTTCTCATTGTCCGTGCGATTTCTCATTGCCCGTGAGTTGTCTCATTGTCCGTGCGATTTCTCATTGCCCGTGCGATGTCTCATTGTCTGTGTAATTTCTCATTGTCCATGCGATTTCTCATTGTCCGTGCGATGTCTCATTGTCCGTGCAATTTCTCATTGGCCGTGCGATTTCTCATTCTCCGTGTGATTTCTCATTGTCCGTGCGACTTCTCATTGCCCATGCGATTTCTCATTACCTGTGCGATTTATCATTGTCTGTGCGATTTCTCATTGTCTGTGTAATGTCTCATGGTCCGAACGATGTCTCATTGTCTGAGTGATTTCTCATTGTCCATGCGCTGTCTCACTGTCTGTGTGATTTCTCATTGTCTGTGCGATGACTCATTGTCCATGCGATGTATCATTGTCTCTGCGATGTCTCATTGTCCGTGCAATTTCTCATTGTCGGTGCGATGTCTCATTGTCCGTGTGATTTCTCATTGTCCATGCGATTTCTCATTGTCCGTACAATTTCTCATTGTCAGTTCGATTTCTCATTGTCCGTGCGACTTCTCATTGTCCGTGCGATTTCTCATTGTCCGTGCGATTTCTCATTATCCGTACGATATCTCATTGTCCATGCGATGTCTCATTGTCCATGCGATGTCTCATTGTCCGTGTGATTTCTCATTGTCCATGTGATTTCTCACTGTCCATGCAATTTCTCATTGCCTGTACGATTTCTCATTACACGTGCGGTGTCACATTGCCCGTGCGACTTCTCATTGTCCGTGCGATTTCTCATTGTCCGTGCGATGTCTCATTGTCCGTGTGATGTCTCATTGCCCGTACGATTTCTCATTACACGTGCGATGTCACATTGCCCGTGCGACTTCTCATTTTCCGTGCAATTTCTCATTGCCCGTACGATTTCTCATTGTCCGTGCGATTTCTCATTGTCCGTGCAATTTCTCATTTTCCGTGCGTTGTCTCATTATCCCTATGATTTCTCATTACCCGTGCGATTTCTCATTGCCCGTGCGATTTCTCATTGCCTGTGCGATTTCTCATTGTCCGTGCGATGTCTCAATGTCCGTGTAATGTCTCATTGTCTGTGCGATGTCACATTGTCCGTGCGATGTCTCATTGTCCGTGTGATTTCTCATTGTCCATGCGATTTCTCATTTCCCATACGATTTCTCACTACACGTGCGATGTCTCATTGACCGTGCGACTTCTCGTTGTCCGTGCGATTTCTCATTGTCCATGCGATTCCTCATTACCTGTGCAATTTCTCATTGTCTGTGTGATATTTCATTGCCCATGCGATTTCTCAAAACCTCTGCGATTTCTCATTGCCCGTGCGATTTCTCATTGCCCGTGCGATTTCTCATTTTCCGTGCGATTTCTCATTTCCCATGCAATTTCTCATTGTCCATGCGATGTCTCATTGTTCGTGTGATTTCTCATTACACGTGCGATGTCTCATTGCCCGTGCGATTTTTCATTACCCGTGCGATTTCTCATTGTCCATGCGATTTCTCATTGTCCGTGCAATTTCTCATTGCCTGTGCGATTTCTCATTGTCCGTGCAATTTCTCATTAACCGTGCGATGTCTCATTGTCCGTGCAATTTCTCATTGGCCGTGCGATATCTCATTACCTGTGCGATTTCTCATTGTCTGTGCGATGTCTCATTGTCGGTGCGATTTCTCATTCTCCATGCGTTTTCTCATTGTCCTTGTGACTTATCATTGCCCATGCGATTTCTCATTACCTGTGCGATTTCTCATTGTCTGTGCGATTTCTCATTGTCTGTGTAATGTCTCATTGTCCGAACGATGTCTCATTGTCTGTGCGATTTCTCATTGTCTGTGCGATGTCTCATTGTCCGTGTAATTTTTCATTGTCTGTGCGATTTCTCATTGCCCGTGTGATTTCTCATTGTCCGTGCGATGTATCATTGTCCCTGCGATGTCTCACTGTCCGTGCAATTTCTCATTGTCCGTGCAATGTCTCATTGTCCGTGTGATTTCTCATTGTCCATGCAATTTCTCATTGCCCGTACAATTTCTCATTGTCCGTGCGATTTCTCATTATCCGTACGATATCTCATTGTCCGTGCAATTTCTCATTGTCCGTGCAATTTCTCATTGTCCGTGCGATTTCTCATTATCCGTACGATATCTCATAGTCCGTGAGATGTCTCATTGTCCATGCGATGTCTCATTGTCCCTGCGATGTCTCATTGTCCGTGCAATTTCTCATTGTCCGTACAATTTTTCATTGTCCGTTCGATTTCTCATTGTCCGTGCGACTTCTCATTGTCCGTGCAATTTCTCATTGTCCGTGCGATTTCTCATTATCCGTACGATATCTCATTGTCCATGCGATGTCTCATTGTACGTGCGATGTCTCATTGTCCATGTGATTTCTCATTGTCCATGTGATTTCTCATTGTCCATGTGATTTCTCATTGTCCATGTGACTTCTCATTCTCCATGTGATTTCTCATTGTCCATGTGATTTCTCATTCTCCATGTGATTTCTCATTCTCCATGTGATTTCTCATTGTCCATGTGATTTCTCATTGCCCGTACGATTTCTCATTACATGTGCGATGTCACATTGCCCGTGCGACTTCTCATTGCCCGTGCGATGTCCCATTGCCCGTGCGATTTCTCATTGTCTGTGCGATGTCTCATTGTCCGTGTGATTTCTCATTGTCCATGCGATTTCTCATTGCCCGTGCGATTTCTCATTGTCCGTGTGATTTCTCATTGTCCGTGCGATTTCTGATTTCCCGTGCGATTTCTCATTGTCTGTGCGATTTCTCATTGTCCGTGCGATGTCTCATTGTCCGTGGGTTTGCTCATTTCCCCTGCGATGTCTAATTGTCCGTGAGATGTCTCATTGTCCGTGCAATGTCTAATTTTCCGTGCGATGTCTCATTGTCCATGTGATTTCTCATTGTCCATGCGATTTCTCATTTCCCATACAATTTCTCACTACACGTGCGGTGTCACATTGCCCATGCGACTTCTCATTGTCCGTGCGATTTCTCATTGTGCGTGCGATTTCTCATTGTCCGTGCGATGTCTCATTGCCCGTATGATTTCTCATTGCCCGTGAGTTGTCTCATTGTCCGTGCGATTTCTCATTGCCCGTGCGATGTCTCATTGTCCGTGAGATTGCTCATTGCCCCTGCGATGTCTAGTAGTCCGTGAGATGTCTCATTGTCCGTGCGATGTCTCATTGTCTGTGTGATTTCTCATTGTCCATGAGATGTCTCATTGTCTGTGCGATTTCTCATTGTCTGTGCGATGTCTCGTTGTCCGTGTAATTTCTCATTGTCCGTGCGATTTCTCATTGTCCGTGAGATGTCTCATTGTCCGTGCGATGTCTCATTGTCCACGTGATTTCTCATTGTCCATGTGATTTCTCATTGTCCATGTGATTTCTCATTCTCCATGTGATTTCTCATTGTCCATGTGATTTCTCATTGTCCATGTGATTTCTCATTCTCCATGTGATTTCTCATTGTCCATGTGATTTCTCATTGTCCATGTGATTTCTCATTCTCCATGTGATATCTGATTCTCCATGTGATTTCTCATTGTCCATGTGATTTCTCATTGTCCATGTGATTTCTCATTCTCCATGTGATTTCTCATTGTCCATGTGATTTCTCATTGTCCATGTGATTTCTCATTCTCCATGTGATTTCTCATTGTCCATGTGATTTCTCATTCTCCATGTGATTTCTCATTCTCCATGTGATTTCTCATTGTCCGTGCGATTTCTCATTGCCTGTACGATTTCTCATTACACGTGCGATGTCACATTGCCCGTGCGACTTCTCATTTTCCGTGCGATTTCTCATTGTCCGTACGATTTCTCATTGTCCGTGCGATTTCACATTGCCCGTGCGATGTCTCATTGCCCGTGCGATTTCTCATTGTCCGTGCGATGTCTCATTGTCCGTGTGATTTCTCATTGTCCATGCGATTTCTCATTGCCTGTGCGATTTCTCATTGTCCGTGTGATTTCTCATTGTCCGTGCGATTTCTGATTGCCCGTACGATTTCTCATTGTCTGTGCGATTTCTCATTGTCCGTGCGATTTCTCATTGTCCGTGCGACTTCTCATTGTCCATGCGATTTCTCATTGCCCGTGAGATTTCTCATTGTCCGTGTGATTTCTCATTGTCCGTGCGATTTCTGATTGCCCGTACGATTTCTCATTGTCTGTGCGATTTCTCATTGTCTGTGCGATTTCTCATTGTCCGTGCGATGTCTCATTGTCCGTGCAATGTCAAATTATCCGTGCGATGTCTCATTGTCCATGTGATTTCTCATTGTCCATGCGATTTCTCATTTCCCATACAATTTCTCACTACACGTGCGGTGTCACATTGCCCATGCGACTTCTCATTGTCCGTGCGATTTCTCATTGTCCGTGCGATTTCTCATTGTCCGTGTGATGTCTCATTGTCTGAGTAATTTCTCATTGTCAATGCAATTTCTCATTGTCCGTGCGATGTCTCATTGCCCGTATGATTTCTCATTGCCCGTGAGTTGTCTCATTGTCCGTGCGATTTCTCATTGCCCGTGCGATGTCTCATTGTCCGTGAGATTGCTCATTGCCCCTGCGATGTCTAGTAGTCCGTGAGATGTCTCATTGTCCGTGCGATGTCTCATTGTCTGTGTGATTTCTCATTGTCCATGAGATGTCTCATTGTCTGTGCGATTTCTCATTGTCTGTGCGATGTCTCATTGTCCGTGTAATTTCTCATTGTCCGTGCGATTTCTCATTGCCCGTGCGATGTCTCATTGTCCATGCGATGTATCATTGTCCCTGCGATGTCTCATTGTCCGTGCAATTTCTCATTGTCCATGCGATGTCTCATTGTCCGTGTGATTTCTCATTGTCCATGCGATTTCTCATTGCTCGTACAATTTCTCATTGTCCGTTCGATTTCTCATTGTCCGTGCGACTTCTCATTGTCCGTGCGATTTCTCATTGTCCTTGCGATTTATCATTATCCGTACGATATCTCATTGTCCGTGCGATGTCTCATTGTCCGTGCGATTTCTCATTATCCGTACGATATCTCATTGTCCGTGCGATTTCTCATTGCCTGTGCGATTTCTCATTGTCCGTGCGATGTCTCATTGTCCGTGGGTTTGCTCATTTCCCCGCAATGTCTAATTTTCCGTGCGATGTCTCATTGTCCATGTGATTTCTCATTGTCCATGCGATTTCTCATTTCCCATACAATTTCTCACTACACGTGCGGTGTCACATTGCCCATGCGACTTCTCATTGTCCGTGCGATTTCTCATTGTCCGTGCGATTTCTCATTGTCCGTGTGATGTCTCATTGTCTGAGTAATTTCTCATTGTCCATGCGATTTCTCATTGTCCGTGCGATGTCTCATTGCCCGTATGATTTCTCATTCCCCGTGAGTTGTCTCATTGTCCGTGCGATTTCTCATTGCCCATGCGATGTCTCATTGTCCGTGAGATTGCTCATTGCCCCTGCGATGTCTAGTAGTCCGTGAGATGTCTCATTGTCCGTGCGATGTCTCATTGTCTGTGTGATTTCTCATTGTCCATGAGATGTCTCATTGTCTGTGCGATTTCTCATTGTCTGTGCGATGTCTCATTGTCCGTGTAATTTCTCATTGTCCGTGCGATTTCTCATTGTCCGTGCGATGTCTCATTGCCCGTATGATTTCTCATTGTCTGTGTAATTTCTCATTTCCGTGCGATGTCTCATTGTCCGTGTGATTTCTCATTGTCCGTGCGATGTCTCATTGCCCGTACGATTTCTCATTACCCGTGCGATGTCTCATTGCCCGTGCGATTTCTCATTGTCCATGCGATTTCTCATTGTCTGTGTGATTTCTCATTGCACGTGCGATTTCTCATTGTCCATGCGATGTCTCATTGCCCGTGTGATGTCTCATTGTCCGTGCGATTTCTCATTGCCCGTGCGATGTCTCATTGCCCGTGCGATGTCTCATTGTCCATGCGATTTCTCATTGTCTGTGTGATTTCTCATTGCACGTGCGATTTCTCATTGTCCATGCGATGTCTCATTGCCCGTGCGATGTCTCATTGTCCGTGCGATTTCTCATTGCCCGTGCGATGTCTCATTGCCCGTGCAATGTCTCATTGTCCGTGAGATGTCTCATTGTCTGTGCGATGTCTAATTGTCTGTGTGATTTCTCATTGTCCATGGGATGTCTCATTGTCTGTGTGATTTCTCATTGTCTGTGCGATGTCTCATTGTCCGTGCGATGTCTCATTGCCTGTATGATTTCTCATTGCCCGTGAGTTGTCTCATTGTCCGTGCGATTTCTCATTGCCCGTGCGATGTCTCATTGTCCGTGAGATTGCTCATTGCCCCTGCGATGTCTAGTAGTCCGTGAGATGTCTCATTGTCCGTGCGATGTCTCATTGTCTGTGTGATTTCTCATTGTCCATGCGATGTCTCATTGTCTGTGCGATTTCTCATTGTCTGTGCGATGTCTCATTGTCCGTGTAATTTCTCATTGTCCGTGCGATTTCTCATTGCCCGTACGATATCTCATTGCCCATGCGACTTCTCATTGTCCGTGCAATTTCTCATTGTCCGTGCGATTTGTCATTATCCGTACGATATCTCATTGCCCATGCGACTTCTCATTGTCCGTGTGATTTCTCATTGTCCGTGCGATTTGTCATTATCCGTACGATATCTCATTGCCCATGCGACTTCTCATTGTACGTGCAATTTCTCATTGTCCGTGCGCTTTGTCATTATCCGTACGATGTCTCATTGACCGTGCGATTTCTCATTGTCCATGCGATTTCTCATTGCCCGTACGATTTCTCATTACACGTGCGATGTCACATTGCCCGTGCGACTTCTCATTGTCCGTGTGATTTCTCATTGCCCGTACGATTTCTCATTGTCCGTGCGATTTCTCCTTGTCCGTGCGATGTATCATTGTCCGTGGGTTTGCTCATTTCCCCTGTGATGTCTAATTGTCCGTGAGATGTCTCATTGTCTGTGCGATGTCTAATTTTCCGTGCGATGTCTCATTGTCCCTGTGATTTCTCATTGTCCGTGTGATTTCTCATTGTCGGTGAAATTTCTCATTGTCCATGCTATTTCTCTTTTCCGTGCGATGTCTCATTGCCCTTGCGATGTCTCATTGTCCGTGCGATGTCTCAATGTCCGTGTAATGTCTCATTGTCTGTGCGATGTCACATTGTCCGTGCGATGTCTCATTGTCCGTGTGATTTCTCATTGTCCATGCGATTTCTCATTTCCCATACGATTTCTCACTACACGTGCGATGTCTCATTGACCGTGCGACTTCTCGTTGTCCGTGCGATTTCTCATTGTCCATGCGATTCCTCATTACCTGTGCGATTTCTCATTGTCTGTGTGATATTTCATTGCCCATGCGATTTCTCAAAACCTCTGCGATTTCTCATTGCCCGTGCGATTTCTCATTTTCCGTGCGATTTCTCATTTCCCATGCAATTTCTCATTGTCCATGCGATGTCTCATTGTCCGTGTGATTTCTCATTACACGTGCGATGTCTCATTGTCCGTGCGATTTCTCATTGCCCATGCGATGTCTCATTGTCCGTGAGATTGCTCATTGCCCCTGCGATGTCTAGTAGTCCGTGAGATGTCTCATTGTCCGTGCGATGTCTCATTGTCTGTGTGATTTCTCATTGTCCATGAGATGTCTCATTGTCTGTGCGATTTCTCATTGTCTGTGCGATGTCTCATTGTCCGTGTAATTTCTCATTGTCCGTGCGATTTCTCATTGTCCGTGCGATGTCTCATTGCCCGTATGATTTCTCATTGTCTGTGTAATTTCTCATTTCCGTGCGATGTCTCATTGTCCGTGTGATTTCTCATTGTCCGTGCGATGTCTCATTGCCCGTACGATTTCTCATTACCCGTGCGATGTCTCATTGCCCGTGCGATTTCTCATTGTCCATGCGATTTCTCATTGTCTGTGTGATTTCTCATTGCACGTGCGATTTCTCATTGTCCGTGCGATTTCTCATTGCCCGTGCGATGTCTCATTGTCCGTGAGATTGCTCATTGCCCCTGCGATGTCTAGTAGTCCGTGAGATGTCTCATTGTCCGTGCGATGTCTCATTGTCTGTGTGATTTCTCATTGTCCATGCGATGTCTCATTGTCTGTGCGATTTCTCATTGTCTGTGCGATGTCTCATTGTCCGTGTAATTTCTCATTGTCCGTGCGATTTCTCATTGCCCGTACGATATCTCATTGCCCATGCGACTTCTCATTGTCCGTGCAATTTCTCATTGTCCGTGCGATTTGTCATTATCCGTACGATATCTCATTGCCCATGCGACTTCTCATTGTCCGTGTGATTTCTCATTGTCCGTGCGATTTGTCATTATCCGTACGATATCTCATTGCCCATGCGACTTCTCATTGTACGTGCAATTTCTCATTGTCCGTGCGCTTTGTCATTATCCGTACGATGTCTCATTGCCCGTGCGATTTCTCATTGTCCATGCGATTTCTCATTGCCCGTACGATTTCTCATTACACGTGCGATGTCACATTGCCCGTGCGACTTCTCATTGTCCGTGTGATTTCTCATTGCCCGTACGATTTCTCATTGTCCGTGCGATTTCTCCTTGTCCGTGCGATGTATCATTGTCCGTGGGTTTGCTCATTTCCCCTGTGATGTCTAATTGTCCGTGAGATGTCTCATTGTCTGTGCGATGTCTAATTTTCCGTGCGATGTCTCATTGTCCCTGTGATTTCTCATTGTCCGTGTGATTTCTCATTGTCGGTGAAATTTCTCATTGTCCATGCTATTTCTCTTTTCCGTGCGATGTCTCATTGCCCTTGCGATGTCTCATTGTCCGTGCGATGTCTCAATGTCCGTGTAATGTCTCATTGTCTGTGCGATGTCACATTGTCCGTGCGATGTCTCATTGTCCGTGTGATTTCACATTGTCCATGCGATTTCTCATTTCCCATACGATTTCTCACTACACGTGCGATGTCTCATTGACCGTGCGACTTCTCGTTGTCCGTGCGATTTCTCATTGTCCATGCGATTCCTCATTACCTGTGCGATTTCTCATTGTCTGTGTGATATTTCATTGCCCATGCGATTTCTCAAAACCTCTGCGATTTCTCATTGCCCGTGCGATTTCTCATTTTCCGTGCGATTTCTCATTTCCCATGCAATTTCTCATTGTCCATGCGATGTCTCATTGTCCGTGTGATTTCTCATTACACGTGCGATGTCTCATTGCCCGTGCGATTTTTCATTGCCCGTGCGATTTCTCATTGTCCATGCGATTTCTCATTGTCCGTGCGATTTCTCATTGCCTGTGCGATTTCTCATTGTCCGTGCGATATCTCATTGTCCGTGCAATTTCTCATTAACCGTGCGATGTCTCATTTTCCGTGCAATTTCTCATTGGCCGTGAGATATCTCATTACCTGTGCGATTTCTCATTGTCTGTGCGATGTCTCATTGTCGGTGCGATTTCTCATTGTCCGTGCGATCTCTCATTGTCCGTGCGATTTCTCATTCTCCATGCGTTTTCTCATTGTCCTTGCGACTTATCATTGCCCATGCGATTTCTCATTACCTGTGCGATTTCTCATTGTCTGTGTGATTTCTCATTGTCCATGCAATGTCTCATTGTCCGTGCGATTTCTCATTGCCCGTGCGATGTCTCATTGTCCATGCGATGTATCATTGTCCTTGCGACTTATCATTGCCCATGCGATTTCTCATTGTCTGTGTGATTTCTCATTGTCCATGCAATGTCTCATTGTCCGTGCGATTTCTCATTGCCCATGCGATGTCTCATTGTCCATGCGATGTCTAATTTTCCGTGCGATGTCTCATTGTCCCTGTGATTTCTCATTGTGTGTGTGATTTCTCATTGTCGGTGAAATTTCTCATTGTCCATGCTATTTCTCTTTTCCGTGCGATGTCTCATTGCCCTTGCGATGTCTCATTGTCCGTGCGATGTCTCAATGTCCGTGTAATGTCTCATTGTCTGTGCGATGTCACATTGTCCGTGCGATGTCTCATTGTCCGTGTGATTTCTCATTGTCCATGCGATTTCTCATTTCCCATACGATTTCTCACTACACGTGCGATGTCTCATTGACCGTGCGACTTCTCGTTGTCCGTGCGATTTCTCATTGTCCATGCGATTCCTCATTACCTGTGCGATTTCTCATTGTC
Organism: Carcharodon carcharias; assembly: GCF_017639515.1. Lineage (NCBI taxonomy): Eukaryota > Metazoa > Chordata > Chondrichthyes > Lamniformes > Lamnidae > Carcharodon > Carcharodon carcharias. Next base: position 228,233,478 of record NC_054468.1, read on the forward strand.
TGTGTGATATTTCATTGCCCATGCGATTTCTCAAAACCTCTGCGATTTCTCATTGCCCGTGCGATTTCTCATTTTCCGTGTGATTTCTCATTTCCCATGCAATTTCTCATTGTCCATGCGATGTCTCATTGTCCGTGTGATTTCTCATTACACGTGCGATGTCTCATTGCCCGTGCGATTTTTCATTGCCCGTGCGATTTCTCATTGTCCATGCGATTTCTCATTGTCCGTGCGATATCTCATTGTCCGTGCAATTTCTCATTAACCGTGCGATGTCTCATTTTCCGTGCAATTTCTCATTGGCCGTGCGATATCTCATTACCTGTGCGATTTCTCATTGTCTGTGCAACGTCTCATTGTCTGTGCGATTTCTCATTGCCCGTGCGATCTCTCATTGTCCGTGCGATTTCTCATTCTCCATGCGTTTTCTCATTGTCCTTGCGACTTATCATTGCCCATGCGATTTCTCATTACCTGTGCGATTTCTCATTGTCTGTGCGATTTCTCATTGTCTGTGTAATGTCTCATTGTCCGAACGATGTCTCATTGTCTGTGTGATTTCTCATTGACCGTGCAATGTCTCATTGTCCATGCGATGTATCATTGTCTCTGCGATGTCTCATTGTCCGTGCGATGTCTCATCGTCTGTGTGATTTCTCATTGTCCATGCAATGTCTCATTGTCCGTGCGATTTCTCATTGCCCGTGCGATGTCTCATTGTCCATGCGATGTATCATTGTCCCTGCGATGTCTCATTGTCCGTGCGATGTCTCATTGTCCGTGCGATTTCTCATTGCCCGTGCGATGTCTCATTGTCCATGCGATGTAACATTGTCCCTGCGATGTCTCATTATCCGTGTGATTTCTCATTGACCATGCAATTTCTCATTGCCCGTACAATTTCTCATTGTCCGTTCGATTTCTCATTGTCCGTGCGACTTCTCATTGTCCGTGCAATTTCTCATTAACCGTGCGATGTCTCATTTTCCGTGCAATTTCTCATTGGCCGTGCGATATCTCATTACCTGTGTGATTTCTCATTGTCTGTGCGATGTCTCATTGTCGGTGCGATTTCTCATTGTCTGTGCGATCTCTCATTGTCCGTGCGATTTCTCATTCTCCATGCGTTTTCTCATTGTCCTTGCGACTTATCATTGCCCATGCGATTTCTCATTACCTGTGCGATTTCTCATTGTCTGTGTGATTTCTCATTGTCCATGCAATGTCTCATTGTCCGTGTGATTTCTCATTCTCCATGCGTTTTCTCATTGTCCTTGCGACTTATCATTGCCCAAGCGATTTCTCATTACCTGTGCGATTTCTCATTGTCTGTGTGATTTCTCATTGTCCATGCAATGTCTCATTGTCCGTGCGATTTCTCATTGCCCGTGCGATGTCTCATTGTCCATGCGATGTATCATTGTCCCTGCGATGTCTCATTGTCCGTGCGATGTCTCATTGTCCGTGCGATGTCTCATTGTCCGTGTGATTTCTCATTGTCCATGCAATTTCTCATTGCCCGTACAATTTCTCATTGTCCGTTCGATTTCTCATTGTCCGTGCGACTTCTCATTGTCCGTGCAATTTCTCATTGTCCGTGCGATTTCTCATTATCCGTACGATATCTCATTGTCCGTGTGATTTCTCATTCTCCATGTGATTTCTCATTCTCCATGTGATTTCTCATTGTCCATGCGATTTCTCATTGCCCGTACGATTTCTCATTACACGTGCGATGTCACATTGTCCGTGCGATGTATCATTGTCCGTGGGTTTGCTCATTTCCCCGTGATGTCTAATTGTCCGTGAGATGTCTCATTGTCCGTGCGATGTCTAATTTTCCGTGCGATGTCTCATTGTCCCTGTGATTTCTCATTGTCCGTGTGATTTCTCATTGTCGGTGAAATTTCTCATTGTCCATGCTATTTCTCTTTTCCGTGCGATGTCTCATTGCCCTTGCGATGTCTCATTGTCCGTGCGATGTCTCAATGTCCGTGTAATGTCTCATTGTCTGTGCGATGTCACATTGTCCGTGCGATGTCTCATTGTCCGTGTGATTTCTCATTGTCCATGCGATTTCTCACTTCCCATACGATTTCTCACTACACGTGCGATGTCTCATTGACCGTGCGACTTCTCGTTGTCCGTGCGATTTCTCATTGTCCATGCGATTCCTCATTACCTGTGCGATTTCTCATTGTCTGTGTGATATTTCATTGCCCATGCGATTTCTCAAAACCTCTGCGATTTCTCATTGCCCGTGCGATTTCTCATTTTCCGTGCGATTTCTCATTTCCCATGCAATTTCTCATTGTCCATGCGATGTCTCATTGTCCGTGTGATTTCTCATTACACGTGCGATGTCTCATTGTCCGTGCGATTTCTCATTGCCTGTGCGATTTCTCATTGTCCGTGCGATATCTCATTGTCCGTGCAATTTCTCATTAACCGTGCGATGTCTCATTTTCCGTGCAATTTCTCATTGGCCGTGGGATATCTCATTACCTGTGCGATTTCTCATTGTCTGTGCGATGTCTCATTGTCGGTGCGATTTCTCATTGTCCGTGCGATCTCTCATTGTCCGTGCGATTTCTCATTCTCCATGCGTTTTCTCATTATCCTTGCGACTTATCATTGCCCATGCGATTTCTCATTACCTGTGCGATTTCTCATTGTCTGTGCGATTTCTCATTGTCTGTGTAATGTCTCATTGTCCGAACGATGTCTCATTGTCTGTGTGATTTCTCATTGTCCATGCAATGTCTCATTGTCCGTGCGATTTCTCATTGCCCGTGCGATGTCTCATTGTCCATGCGATGTATCATTGTCCCTGCGATGTCTCATTGTCCGTGCGATGTCTCATTGTCTGTGTGATTTCTCATTGTCCGTGCGATGTCTCATTGTCCCTGCGATGTCTCATTGTCCGTGCGATGTCTCATTGTCTGTGTGATTTCTCATTGCCCGTGCGATGTCTCATTGTCCATGCGCTGTCTCATTGTCCGTGCAATTTCTCATTGTCCGTTCGATTTCTCATTGTCCGTGCGACTTCTCATTGTCCGTGCAATTTCTCATTGTCCGTGCGATTTCTCATTATCCGTACGATATCTCATTGTCCATGCGATGTCTCATTGTCTGTGCGATGTCTCATTGTCTGTGCGATGTTTCATTGTCAATGTGATTTCTCATTCTCCATGTGATTTCTCATTCTCCATGTGATTTCTCATTGTCCATGCGATTTCTCATTGTCCATGTGAATTCTCATTCTCCATGTGATTTCTCATTGTCCATGCGATTTCTCATTGTCCATGTGATTTCTCATTCTCCATGTGATTTCTCATTGCCTGTACGATTTCTCATTACACTTGCGATGTCACATTGCCCGTGCGACTTCTCATTGTCCGTGTGATTTCTCATTGTCCGTGCGATGTCTCATTGTCCGTGTGATTTCTCATTGTCCGTGCGATTTCTGATTGCCCGTACGATTTCTCATTGTCTGTGCGATTTCTCATTGTCCGTGCGATGTCTCATTGTCTGTGGGTTTGCTCATTTCCCCTGCGATGTCTAATTGTCCGTGAGATGTCTCATTGTCCATGTGATTTCTCATTGTCCATGCGATTTCTCATTTCCCATACAATTTCTCAATACACGTGCGATGTCTCATTGCCCATGCGACTTCTCATTGTCCGTGCGATTTCTCATTGTCCGTGTGATGTCTCATTGTCTGAGTAATTTCTCATTGTCCATGCGATTTCTCATTGTCCGTGCAATGTCTCATTGCCCGTGCGATGTCTTATTGTCCGTGCGATTTCTCATTGCCCGTGCGATGTCTCATTGTCCGTGCGATTGCTCATTGCCCCGTGATGTCTAATAGTCCGTGGGATGCCTCATTGTCCGTGCGATTTCTCATTGTCCATGCGACGTCTCATTGTCCGTGCAATTTCTCATTGTCCGTGCGATATCTCATTACTTGTGCAATTTCTCATTGTCTGTGCGATGTCTCATTGTCGGTGCGATTTCTCATTGCCCGTGCGATGTCTCATTGCCCCTGCGATTTCTCATTGCCGTGCGATTTCTCATTCTCCGTGTGATTTCTCATTGTCCGTGCGAATTCTCATTGTCCAGGCGATTTCTCATTGCCGTGCGATTTCTCATTCTCCGTGCGATTTCTCATTGTCCGTGCGAATTCTCATTGTCCATGCGATTTCTCATTGTCCGTGCGATGTCTCACTGTCGGTGCGATTTCTCATTGCCCGTGCGATTTCTCATTGCCGTGCGATTTCTCATTGCCGTGCGATGTTTCATTGTCCGTGCAATGTCTCATTATCCGTGCGATGTCTCATTGTCCGTGTGATTTCTCATTGTCCGTGTGATTTCTCATTGTCTGTGAAATTTCTCATTGTCTGTGCTATTTCTCATTTTCCGTGCAATGTCTCATTGCCTGTGCGATGTCTCATTGTCCGTGCGGTGTCTCATTGTCCGTGTAATGTCTCATTGTCCGTGCGATGTCACAAACCGTGCGACCTCTCATTGTCCATGCGATTTCTCATTACCTGTGCGATTTATCATTGTCTGTGCGATTTCTCATTGTCTGTGTAATGTCTCATTGTCCGAACGATGTCTCACTGTCTGTGTGATTTCTCATTGTCTGTGCGATGTCTCATTGTCCATGCGATGTATCATTGTCTCTGCGATGTCTCATTGTCCGTGCAATTTCTCATTGTCCGTTCGATTTCTCATTGTCCGTGCGACTTCTCATTGTCCGTGCGATTTCTCATTGTCCGTGCGATTTCTCATTATCTGTACGATATCTCATTGTCCATGCGATGTCTCATTGTCCATGCGATGTCTCATTGTCCGTGTGATTTCTCATTGTCCATGTGATTTCTCATTGTCCGTGCGATTTCTCATTATCCGTACGATATCTCATTGTCCATGCGATATCTCATTGTCCATGCGATGTCTCATTGTCCATGCGATGTCTCATTGTCCGTGTGATTTCTCATTGTCCATGTGATTTCTCATTGTCCGTGCGATTTCTCATTGTCCGTGCGATTTCTCATTATCCATACGATATCTCATTGTCCATGCGATGTCTCATTGTCCATGCGATGTCTCATTGTCCGTGTGATTTCTCATTGTCCATGTGATTTCTCATTGTCCATGCGATTTCTCATTGCCCGTACGATTTCTCATTACACGTGCGGTGTCACATTGCCCGTGCGACTTCTCATTGTCCGTGCGATTTCTCATTGTCCGTGCGATGTCTCATTGCCCGTGCGATTTCTCATTACACGTGCGGTGTCACATTGCCCGTGCGATTTCTCATTTTCCGTGCAATTTCTCATTGCCCGTACGATTTCTCATTGCCCGTGCGATGTCTCATTGTCCATGCGATGTCTCATTTTCCGTGCAATTTCTCATTGTCCGTGTGATTTCTCATTGCCCGTACGATTTCTCATTGTCCGTGCGATGTCTCATTGTCCGTGCGATTTCTCATTTTCCGTGCAATTTCTCATTGCCCGTACGATTTCTCATTGTCCGTGCGATGTCTCATTGTCCGTGCGATTTCTCATTGCCCGTGCGATGTCTCATTGTCCATGCGATGTATCATTGTCCCTGTGATGTCTCATTGTCCGTGCGATGTCTCATTGCCCGTGCGATTTCTCATTGCCCGTGCGATGTCTCATTGTCCATGCGATGTATCATTGTCCCTGCGATGTCTCATGGTCCGTGCGATGTCTCATTGTCCGTGTGATTTCTCATTGTCCGTGTGATTTCTCATTGTCCATGTGGTTTCTCATTGTCCGTGCGACTTATCATTGTCCGTGCAATTTCTCATTGTCCGTGCGATTTCTTATTATCCGTACGATATCTCATTGTCCATGCGATGTCTCATTGTCTGTGCGACGTCTCATTGTCCATGCGATGTCTCATTGTCCATGCGATTTCTCATTGTCCGTGCGATTTCTCATTGTCCATGCGATGTCTCATTGTCCATGCGATGTCTCATTGTCCGTGCGATGTCTCATTTTCCGTGTGATTTCTCATTGTCAATGTGATTTCTCATTGTCCATGCGATTTCTCATTGCCTGTACGATTTCTCATTACACGTGCGATGTCACATTGCCCGTGCGACTTCTCATTGTCCATGTGATTTCTGATTGCCCGTACGATTTCTCATTGTCTGTGCGATTTCTCATTGTCCGTGCGATGTCTCATTGTCCGTGGGTTTGCTCATTTCCCCTGCGATGTCTAATTGTCCGTGAGATGTCTCATTGTTCGTGCAATGTCTACTTTTCCGTGCGATGTCTCATTGTCCATGTGATTTCTCATTGTCCATGCGATTTCTCATTTCCCATACAATTTCTCACTACACGTGCGATGTCTCATTGCCCATGCGACTTCTCATTGTCCGTGCGATTTCTCATTGTCCGTGTGATGTCTCATTGTCTGAGTAATTTCTCATTGTCCATGCGATTTCTCATTGCCCGTGCGATGTCTCATTGTCCGTGCGATTTCTCATTGCCCGTGCGATGTCTCATTGTCCGTGCGATTGCTCATTGCCCCTGTGATGTCTAATAGTCCGTGAGATGCCTCATTGTCCGTGCAATTTCTCATTGTCCATGCGACGTCTCATTGTCCGTGCAATTTCTCATTCTCCGTGCGATATCTCATTACTTGTGCAATTTCTCATTGTCTGTGCGATGTCTCATTGTCGGTGCGATTTCTCATTGCCCGTGCGATGTCTCATTGCCCCTGCGATTTCTCATTGCCGTGCGATTTCTCATTCTCCGTGTGATTTCTCATTGTCCGTGCGAATTCTCATTGTCCAGGCGATTTCTCATTGCCGTGCGATTTCTCATTCTCCGTGTGATTTCTCATTGTCCGTGCGAATTCTCATTGTCCATGCGATTTCTCATTGTCCGTGCGATGTCTCACTGTCGGTGCGATTTCTCATTGCCCGTGCGATTTCTCATTGCCTTGCGATTTCTCATTCTCCGTGTGATTTCTCATTGTCCGTGCGAATTCTCATTGTCCATGCGATTTCTCATTGTCCGTGCGATGTCTCATTATCCGTGCGATGTCTCATTGTTCGTGTGATTTCTCATTGTCCGTGTGATTTCTCATTGTCGGTGAAATTTCTCATTGTCTGTGCTATTTCTCATTTTCCGTGCGATGTCTCATTGCCTGTGCGATGTCTCAGTGTCCGTGCGGTGTCTCATTGTCCGTGTAATGTCTCATTGTCCGTGCGATGTCACAAACCGTGCGACTTCTCATTGTCCATGCGATTTCTCATTACCTGTGCGATTTATCATTGTCTGTGCGATTTCTCATTGTCTGTGTAATGTCTCATTGTCCGAACGATGTCTCACTGTCTGTGTGATTTCTCATTGTCTGTGTGATGTCTCATTGTCCATGCGATGTATCATTGTCTCTGCGATGTCTCATTGTCCGTGCAATTTCTCATTGTCTGTGCGATGTCTCATTGTCCATGCGATGTATCATTGTCTCTGCGATGTCTCATTGTCCGTGCGATTTCTCATTGTCCGTGCGATTTCTCATTATCCGTACGATATCTCATTGTCCATGCGATGTCTCATTGTCCGTGTGATTTCTCATTGTCCATGTGATTTCTCATTGTCCATGCGATTTCTCATTGCCCGTACGATTTCTCATTACACGTGCGGTGTCACATTGCCCGTGCGACTTCTCATTGTCCGTGCGATTTCTCATTGTCCGTGCGATGTCTCATTGTCCGTGTGATTTCTCATTTTCCGTGCAATTTCTCATTGCCCGTACGATTTCTCATTGTCCGTGCGATTTCTCATTGTCCGTGCGATTTCTCATTGTCCGTGCGATATCTCATTGTCCGTGGGTTTGCTCATTGCCCCTGCGATGTCTAATTGTCCGTGAGATGTCTCATTGTCCGTGTGATTTCTCATTGTCCGTGCGATTTCTCATTATCCCTGCGATTTCTCATTGCCTGTGCGATTTCTCATTGTCCGTGCGATTTCTCATTGCCTGTGCAATTTCTCATTTCCCATACAATTTCTCACTACACGTGCGGTGTCACATTGCCCATGCGACTTCTCATTGTCCATGCGATTTCTCATTGTCCGTGCGATTTCTCAGTGTCCGTGCGATGTCTCATTGTCTGTGTAATTTCTCATTATCCATGCGATTTCTCATTGTCCGTGCGATTTCTCATTGTCCGTGCGATTTCTCAGTGTCCGTGCGATGTCTCATTGTCTGTGTAATTTCTCATTGTCCATGCGATTTCTCATTGTCCGTGCGATATCTCATTGTCCGTGTGATTTCTCATTGTCCGTGCTATTTCTCATTGCCCATACGATTTCTCATTGTCCGTGCGATTTCTCATTGTCCGTGCGATGTCTCATTGTAGGTGCAATTTCTCATTGTCCGTGCGATTTCTCATTGCCCGTGAGTTGTCTCATTGTCCGTGCGATTTCTCATTGCCCGTGCGATGTCTCATTGTCTGTGTAATTTCTCATTGTCCATGCGATTTCTCATTGTCCATGCGATTTCTCATTGTCCGTGCGATGTCTCATTGTCCGTGCAATTTCTCATTGGCCGTGCGATTTCTCATTCTCCGTGTGATTTCTCATTGTCCGTGCGACTTCTCATTGCCCATGCGATTTCTCATTACCTGTGCGATTTATCATTGTCTGTGCGATTTCTCATTGTCTGTGTAATGTCTCATGGTCCGAACGATGTCTCATTGTCTGAGTGATTTCTCATTGTCCATGCGCTGTCTCACTGTCTGTGTGATTTCTCATTGTCTGTGCGATGTCTCATTGTCCATGCGATGTATCATTGTCTCTGCGATGTCTCATTGTCCGTGCAATTTCTCATTGTCGGTGCGATGTCTCATTGTCCGTGTGATTTCTCATTGTCCATGCGATTTCTCATTGCCCGTACAATTTCTCATTGTCAGTTCGATTTCTCATTGTCCGTGCGACTTCTCATTGTCCGTGCGATTTCTCATTGTCCGTGCGATTTCTCATTATCCGTACGATATCTCATTGTCCATGCGATGTCACATTGTCCATGCGATGTCTCATTGTCCGTGTGATTTCTCATTGTCCATGTGATTTCTCACTGTCCATGCGATTTCTCATTGCCTGTACGATTTCTCATTACACGTGCGGTGTCACATTGCCCGTGCGACTTCTCATTGTCCGTGCGATTTCTCATTGTCCGTGCGATGTCTCATTGTCCGTGTGATTTCTCATTTTCCGTGCAATTTCTCATTGCCCGTACGATTTCGCATTGTCCGTGCGATTTCTCATTGTCCGTGCGATGTCTCATTGTCCGTGGGTTTGCTCATTGCCCCTGCGATGTCTAATTGTCCGTGAGATGTCTCATTGTCCGTGCGATTTCTCATTGTCCGTGCGATGTCTCATTGTCCGTGCGATTTCTCATTGTCCGTGCGATGTCTCACTGTCCGTGCGATTTCTTATTGTCCGTGCGATATCTCAATGTCCGTGCAATTTCTCATTGCCCGTGCGATTCCTCATTACCTGTGCGATTCCTCGTTACCTGTGTGATTTCTCATTGTCCGTGCGATTTCTCATTATCCCTGCGATTTCTCATTGCCTGTGCGATTTCTCATTGTCCGTGCGATTTCTCATTGCTTGTGTGATTTCTCATTCTCCGTGCGATTTCTCATTGTCCCTGCGACTTCTCATTGTCCATGCGATTTCTCATTACTTGTGCGATTTCTCATTGTCCGTGCGACTTCTCATTGCCCGTGCGATTTCTCATTATCCATGCGATATCTCATTGTCCATGCGATGTCTCATTGTCCGTGCGATTTCTCATTGTCTGTGCGATTTCTCATTGTCCGTGCGATGTCTCATTGTCCGTGGGTTTGCTCATTGCCCCTGCGATGTCTAATTGTCCGTGAGATGTCTCATTGTCCGTGCGACTTCTCATTGTCCGTGCGATGTCTCATTGTCCGTGCGATTTCTCATTGTCCGTGCGATGTCTCATTGTCCGTGCGATTTCTTATTGTCCGTGCGATATCTCAATGTCCGTGCGATTTCTCATTGCCCGTGCGATTCCTCATTACCTGTGCGATTCCTCGTTACCTGTGCGATTTCTCATTGTCCGTGCGATTTCTCATTATCCCTGCGATTTCTCATTGCCTGTGCGATTTCTCATTTTCCGTGCGATTTCTCATTGCCTGTGTGATTTCTCATTCTCCGTGCGATGTCTCATTGTCCGTGCGATTTCTCATTCTCCGTGCGATTTCCCTTTGTCTGTGCGACTTCTCATTGCCCTTGCGATTTCTCATTATCCATGCGATATCTCATTGTCCATGCGATGTCTCATTGTCCGTGCGATGTCTCATTGTCCGTGCGATTTCTCATTGTCCCTGTGATTTCTCATTGTCCGTGTGATTTCTCATTGTCAGTGAGATGTCTCATTGTCCGTGTGATGTCTAATTTTCCGTGCGATGTCTCATTGTCCGTGTGATTTCTCATTGTCCGTGTGATTTCTCATTGTCGGTGAAATTTCTCATTGTCCATGCTATTTCTCTTTTCCGTGCGATGTCTCATTGCCCTTGCGATGTCTCATTGTCCGTGCGATGTCACATTGTCCGTGAGATTTCTCATTGTCCATGCGATGTCTCGTTGCCTGTGCGACTTCTCATTGTCCGTGCGATTTCTCATTCTCCGTGCGATTCCCTTTGTCCGTGCGATTTCTCATTGTCTGTGTAATTTCTCATTGTCCATGCGATGTCTCATTGTCTGTGTAATTTCTCATTGTCCATGCGATGTCTCATTGTCTGTGTAATTTCTCATTGTCCATGCGATGTCTCATTGTCTGTGTAATTTCTCATTGTCCATGCGATGTCTCATTTTCTGTGTAATTTCTCATTGTCCATGCAATGTCTCATTGTCTGTGTAATTTCTCATTGTCCATGCGATGTCTCATTGTCTGTGTAATTTCTCATTGTCCATGCGATGTCTCATTGTCTGTGTAATTTCTCATTGTCCATGCGATGTCTCATTGTCTGTGTACTTTCTCATTGTCCATGCGATGTCTCATTGTCTGTGTAATTTCTCATTGTCCATGCGATGTCTCATTGTCTGTGTAATTTCTCATTGTCCATGCGATGTCTCATTGTCTGTGTAATTTCTCATTGTCCATGCGATGTCTCATTGTCTGTGTAATTTCTCATTGTCCATGCGATGTCTCATTGTACGTGTGATTTCTCATTGTCCGTATGATTTCTCATTGCCTGTGCGATGTCTCATTGTCCGTGCGATTTCTAATTGTCCGTGCGATGTCTCATTGTCTGTGTAATTTCTCATTGTCCATGCGATGTCTCATTGTCTGTGTAATTTCTCATTGTCCATGCGATTTCTCATTGTCCGTGCGATGTCTCAGTGTCCGTGCGATGTCTCATTGTCCGTGCGATGTCTCATTGCCCGTATGATTTCTCATTGTCTGTGTAATTTCTCATTTCCGTGCGATGTCTCATTGTCCGTGTGATTTCTCATTGTCCGTGCGATGTCTCATTGTCCGTGCGATTTCTCATTGCCCGTGCGATGCCTCATTGCCCGTGCGATGTCTCATTGTCCGTGCGATTGCTCATTGCCCCTGTGATGTCTAATAGTCCGTGAGATTCCTCATTGTCCATGCGATATCTCATTGTCTGTGCGATTTCTCATTGTCTGTGCGATGTCTCATTGTCTGTGCGATTTCTCATTGTCTGTGCGATGTCTCATTGTCTGTGCGATTTCTCATTGTCTGTGCGATGTTTCATTGTCCATGCGACTTCTCATTGTCCGTGTGATTTCACATTGTCCGTGCGATATCTCATTGTCCATGCGATATCTCATTACTTGTGCAATTTCTCATTGTCTGTGCGATGTCTCATTGTCTGTGCGATTTCTCATTGTCTGTGCGACTTCTCATTGTCCGTGCAATTTCTCATTGTCCGTGCGATATCTCATTACTTGTGCAATTTCTCATTGTCTGTGCGATGTCTCATTGTCGGTGCGATTTCTCATTGTCCGTGCGATTTCTCATTGTCTGTGCGATTTCTCATTGTCTGTGCGATGTCTCATTGTCCGCACGATTTCTCATTGTCTGTGCGATGTCTCATTGTCCGTGCGATGTCTCATTGTCTGTGCGATATCTCATTGTCCGTGCGATATCTCATTACTTGTGCAATTTCTCATTGTCTGTGCGACTTCTCATTGTCCGTGCAATTTCTCATTGTCCGTGCGATATCTCATTACTTGTGCAATTTCTTATTGTCTGTGCGATGTCTCATTGTCGGTGCGATTTCTCATTGTCCGTGCGATTTCCCATTACCCCTGCGATTTCTCATTGACCGTGTAATTTCTCACTGTCGGTGAAATTTCTCATTGTCCGTGCTATTTCTCATTTTCCGTGTGATGTCTCATTGCCTGTGCGATGTCTCATTGTCCGTGCGGTGTCTCATTGTCCGTGTAATGTCTCATTGTCCGTGCGATGTCACAAACCGTGCGATTTCTCATTCTCCATGTGATTTGTCATTGTCCATGCGATCTCTCATTTCCCATACGATTTCTCATTACACGTGAGATGTCTCATTGCCTGTGCGACTTCCCATTGTCCGTGCGATTTCTCATTGTCCGTGCGATGTCTCATTGTCTGTGTAATTTCTCATTCTCCATGCGATTTCTCATTGTCCATGTGATGTCTCATTGTCCGTGTAATGTCTCATTGTCCATGCGATTTCTCATTGTCCATGCGATTTCTCATTGCCCGTACGATTTCTCATTACACGTGCGAAGTCCCATTGCCCGTGCGACTTCTCATTGTCCGTGCGATTTCTCATTGTCCGTGCGATTTCTCATTGTCCGTGCGACTTCTCATTGTCCATGCCATGTCTCATTGTCCGTGCGACTTCTCATTGTCCGTGCGATTTTTCATTGTCCGTGCGATGTCCCATTGTCCGTGCGATTTCTCATTACCTGTGCGATTTCTCATTGTCCGTGCGATTTCTCATTGTCCATGCGGCTTCTCATTGTTCGTGTGATTTCTCATTGTCCGTGCGATTCCTCATTACCTGTGCAATTTCTCATTGCCCGTGCGATTTCTCATTGTTGGTGCGATTTCTCGTCCGTGCGATTCCTCATTACCCCTGTGATTTCTCATTGCCCGTGCGATTTCTCATTGTCGGTGCAATTTCTCAATGTCCGTGCGATTTCTCATTCTCCCTGCTATTTCTCATTGTGCGTGCGATTTGTCATTGTCCGTACGATTTCTCATTACCTGAGCAATTTCTCATTCTCCGTGCTATTTCTCATTACCTCTGCGATTTCTCATTGTCCGTGCGATGTCCCATTGCCCGTGTGATTTCTCATTACCTGTGCAATTTCTCATTGCCCGTACGATGTCTCATTGCCCGTGCGATTTCTCATTGCCCGTACGATTTCTCATTACACGTGCGATGTCTCATTGCCTGTGCGACTTCCTATTGTCCGTGCGATTTCTCATTGGCCGTGCTATGTCTCATTGTCCGTGCAATTTCTCATTGTCCGTGCGATTTCTCATTGCCCGTGAGTTGTCTCATTGTCCGTGCGATTTCTCATTGCCCGTGCGATTCCTCATTACCTATGCAATTTCTCATTGCCCGTGCGATGTCTCATTGTCCGTGCGATTGGTCATTGCCCCTGCGATGTCTAATAGTCCGTGAGATGTCTCATTGTCCGTGCGATGTCTCATTGTCCGTGCGATTGGTCATTGCCCCTGTGATGTCTAATAGCCCGTGCGATGTCTCGTTGTCCATGCGATATCTCATTGTCTGTGCGATTTCTCATTGTCTGTGCGATGTCTCATTGTCTGTGCGATTTCTCATTGTCTGTGCGATGTCTCATTGTCTGTGCGATTTCTCATTGTCTGTGCGATGTCTCATTGTCTGTGCGATTTCTCATTGTCTGTGTAATTTCTCATTGTCCATGCGATGTCTCATTGTCTGTGTAATTTCTCATTGTCCATGCGATGTCTCATTGTCTGTGTAATTTCTCATTGTCCATGCGATGTCTCATTGTCTGTGTAATTTCTCATTGTCCATGCGATGTCTCATTGTCTGTGTAATTTCTCATTGTCCATGCGATGTCTCATTGTCTGTGTAATTTCTCATTGTCCATGCGATGTCTCATTGTCTGTGTAATTTCTCATTGTCCATGCGATGTCTCATTGTCTGTGTAATTTCTCATTGTCCATGCGATGTCTCATTGTCTGTGTAATTTCTCATTGTCTATGCGATGTCTCATTGTACGTGTGATTTCTCATTGTCCGTATGATTTCTCATTGCCTGTGCGATGTCTCATTGTCCGTGCGATTTCTCATTGTCCGTGCGATGTCTCATTGTCTGTGTAATTTCTCATTGTCCATGCGATGTCTCATTGTCTGTGTAATTTCTCATTGTCCATGCGATTTCTCATTGTCCGTGCGATGTCTCATTGTCCGTGCGATGTCTCATTGTCCGTGCGATGTCTCATTGCCCGTATGATTTCTCATTGTCTGTGTAATTTCTCATTTCCGTGCGATGTCTCATTGTCCGTGTGATTTCTCATTGTCCGTGCGATGTCTCATTGTCCGTGCGATTTCTCATTGCCCGTGCGATGCCTCATTGCCCGTGCGATGTCTCATTGTCCGTGCGATTGCTCATTGCCCCTGTGATGTCTAATAGTCCGTGAGATTCCTCATTGTCCATGCGATATCTCATTGTCTGTGCGATTTCTCATTGTCTGTGCGATGTCTCATTGTCTGTGCGATTTCTCATTGTCTGTGCGATGTCTCATTGTCTGTGTGATTTCTCATTGTCTGTGCGATGTTTCATTGTCCATGCGACTTCTCATTGTCCGTGTGATTTCACATTGTCCGTGCGATATCTCATTGTCCATGCGATATCTCATTACTTGTGCAATTTCTCATTGTCTGTGCGATGTCTCATTGTCTGTGCGATTTCTCATTGTCTGTGCGACTTCTCATTGTCCTTGCAATTTCTCATTGTCCGTGCGATATCTCATTACTTGTGCAATTTCTCATTGTCTGTGCGATGTCTCATTGTCGGTGCGATTTCTCATTGTCCGTGCGATTTCTCATTGTCTGTGCGATTTCTCATTGTCTGTGCGATGTCTCATTGTCCGTACGATTTCTCATCGTCTGTGCGATGTCTCATTGTCCGTGCAATGTCTCATTGTCCGTGCGATATCTCATTGTCCGTGCGATATCTCATTACTTGTGCAATTTCTCATTGTCTGTGCGACTTCTCATTGTCCGTGCAATTTCTCATTGTCCGTGCGATATCTCATTACTTGTGCAATTTCTCATTGTCTGTGCTATGTCTCATTGTCGGTGCGATTTCTCATTGTCCGTGCGATTTCCCATTACCCCTGCGATTTCTCATTGACCGTGTAATTTCTCACTGTCGGTGAAATTTCTCATTGTCCGTGCTATTTCTCATTTTCCGTGTGATGTCTCATTGCCCGTGCGATGTCTCATTGTCCGTGCGGTGTCTCATTGTCCGTGTAATGTCTCATTGTCCGTGCGATGTCACAAACCGTGCGATTTCTCATTCTCCATGTGATTTGTCATTGTCCATGCGATCTCTCATTTCCCATACGATTTCTCATTACACGTGAGATGTCTCATTGCCTGTGCGACTTCCCATTGTCCGTGCGATTTCTCATTGTCCGTGCGATGTCTCATTGTCTGTGTAATTTCTCATTCTCCATGCGATTTCTCATTGTCCATGTGATGTCTCATTGTCCGTGTAATGTCTCATTGTCCATGCGATTTCTCATTGTCCATGCGATTTCTCATTGCCCGTACGATTTCTCATTACACGTGCGAAGTCCCATTGCCCGTGCGACTTCTCATTGTCCGTGCGATTTCTCATTGTCCGTGCGATTTCTCATTGTCCGTGCGACTTCTCATTGTCCATGCCATGTCTCATTGTCCGTGCGACTTCTCATTGTCCGTGCGATTTTTCATTGTCCGTGCGATGTCCCATTGTCCGTGCGATTTCTCATTACCTGTGCGATTTCTCATTGTCCGTGCGATTTCTCATTGTCCATGCGGCTTCTCATTGTTCGTGTGATTTCTCATTGTCCGTGCGATTCCTCATTACCTGTGCAATTTCTCATTGCCCGTGCGATTTCTCATTGTTGGTGCGATTTCTCGTCCGTGCGATTCCTCATTACCCCTGTGATTTCTCATTGCCCGTGCGATTTCTCATTGTCGGTGCAATTTCTCAATGTCCGTGCGATTTCTCATTCTCCCTGCTATTTCTCATTGTGCGTGCGATTTGTCATTGTCCGTACGATTTCTCATTACCTGTGCAATTTCTCATTCTCCGTGCTATTTCTCATTACCTCTGCGATTTCTCATTGTCCGTGCGATGTCCCATTGCCCGTGTGATTTCTCATTACCTGTGCAATTTCTCATTGCCCGTACGATGTCTCATTGCCCGTGCGATTTCTCATTGCCCGTACGATTTCTCATTACACGTGCGATGTCTCATTGCCTGTGCGACTTCCTATTGTCCGTGCGATTTCTCATTGGCCGTGCTATGTCTCATTGTCCGTGCAATTTCTCATTGTCCGTGCGATTTCTCATTGCCCGTGAGTTGTCTCATTGTCCGTGCGATTTCTCATTGCCCGTGCGATTCCTCATTACCTATGCAATTTCTCATTGCCCGTGCGATGTCTCATTGTCCGTGCGATTGGTCATTGCCCCTGCGATGTCTAATAGTCCGTGAGATGTCTCATTGTCCGTGCGATGTCTCATTGTCCGTGCGATTGGTCATTGCCCCTGCGATGTCTAATAGCCCGTGCGATGTCTCGTTGTCCATGCGATATCTCATTGTCTGTGCGATTTCTCATTGTCTGTGCGATGTCTCATTGTCTGTGCGATTTCTCATTGTCTGTGCGATGTCTCATTGTCTGTGCGATTTCTCATTGTCTGTGCGATGTCTCATTGTCTGTGCGATTTCTCATTGTCTGTGTAATTTCTCATTGTCCATGCGATGTCTCATTGTCTGTGTAATTTCTCATTGTCCATGCGATGTCTCATTGTCTGTGTAATTTCTCATTGTCCATGCGATGTCTCATTGTCTGTGTAATTTCTCATTGTCCATGCGATGTCTCATTTTCTGTGTAATTTCTCATTGTCCATGCAATGTCTCATTGTCTGTGTAATTTCTCATTGTCCATGCGATGTCTCATTGTCTGTGTAATTTCTCATTGTCCATGCGATGTCTCATTGTCTGTGTAATTTCTCATTGTCCATGCGATGTCTCATTGTCTGTGTAATTTCTCATTGTCCATGCGATGTCTCATTGTCTGTGTAATTTCTCATTGTCCATGCGATGTCTCATTGTCTGTGTAATTTCTCATTGTCCATGCGATGTCTCATTGTCTGTGTAATTTCTCATTGTCCATGCGATGTCTCATTGTCTGTGTAATTTCTCATTGTCTATGCGATGTCTCATTGTACGTGTGATTTCTCATTGTCCGTATGATTTCTCATTGCCTGTGCGATGTCTCATTGTCCGTGCGATTTCTCATTGTCCGTGCGATGTCTCATTGTCTGTGTAATTTCTCATTGTCCATGCGATGTCTCATTGTCTGTGTAATTTCTCATTGTCCATGCGATTTCTCATTGTCCGTGCGATGTCTCATTGTCCGTGCGATGTCTCATTGTCCGTGCGATGTCTCATTGCCCGTATGATTTCTCATTGTCTGTGTAATTTCTCATTTCCGTGCGATGTCTCATTGTCCGTGTGATTTCTCATTGTCCGTGCGATGTCTCATTGTCCGTGCGATTTCTCATTGCCCGTGCGATGCCTCATTGCCCGTGCGATGTCTCATTGTCCGTGCGATTGCTCATTGCCCCTGTGATGTCTAATAGTCCGTGAGATTCCTCATTGTCCATGCGATATCTCATTGTCTGTGCGATTTCTCATTGTCTGTGCGATGTCTCATTGTCTGTGCGATTTCTCATTGTCTGTGCGATGTCTCATTGTCTGTGTGATTTCTCATTGTCTGTGCGATGTTTCATTGTCCATGCGACTTCTCATTGTCCGTGTGATTTCACATTGTCCGTGCGATATCTCATTGTCCATGCGATATCTCATTACTTGTGCAATTTCTCATTGTCTGTGCGATGTCTCATTGTCTGTGCGATTTCTCATTGTCTGTGCGACTTCTCATTGTCCTTGCAATTTCTCATTGTCCGTGCGATATCTCATTACTTGTGCAATTTCTCATTGTCTGTGCGATGTCTCATTGTCGGTGCGATTTCTCATTGTCCGTGCGATTTCTCATTGTCTGTGCGATTTCTCATTGTCTGTGCGATGTCTCATTGTCCGTACGATTTCTCATCGTCTGTGCGATGTCTCATTGTCCGTGCAATGTCTCATTGTCCGTGCGATATCTCATTGTCCGTGCGATATCTCATTACTTGTGCAATTTCTCATTGTCTGTGCGACTTCTCATTGTCCGTGCAATTTCTCATTGTCCGTGCGATATCTCATTACTTGTGCAATTTCTCATTGTCTGTGCTATGTCTCATTGTCGGTGCGATTTCTCATTGTCCGTGCGATTTCCCATTACCCCTGCGATTTCTCATTGACCGTGTAATTTCTCACTGTCGGTGAAATTTCTCATTGTCCGTGCTATTTCTCATTTTCCGTGTGATGTCTCATTGTCCGTGCGATGTCTCATTGTCCGTGTAATGTCTCATTGCCCGTGCGATGTCTCATTGTCCGTGCGGTGTCTCATTGTCCGTGTAATGTCTCATTGTCCGTGCGATGTCACAAACCGTGCGATTTCTCATTCTCCATGTGATTTGTCATTGTCCATGCGATCTCTCATTTCCCATACGATTTCTCATTACACGTGAGATGTCTCATTGCCTGTGCGACTTCCCATTGTCCGTTCGATTTCTCATTGTCCGTGCGATGTCTCATTGTCTGTGTAATTTCTCATTCTCCATGCGATTTCTCATTGTCCATGCGATGTCTCATTGTCCGTGTAATGTCTCATTGTCCATGCGATTTCTCATTGTCCATGCGATTTCTCATTGCCCGTATGATTTCTCATTACACGTGCGAAGTCCCATTGTCCGTGCGACTTCTCATTGTCCGTGCGATTTCTCATTGTCCGTGCGATTTCTCATTGTCCGTGCGATGTCTCACTGTCCGTGCGATTTCTCATTGTCCATGCGGCTTCTCATTGTCCGTGCGATGTCTCATTGTCCGTGCGACTTCTCATTGTCCGTGCGATGTCTCATTGTCCGTGCGACTTCTCATTGTCCATGCGATGTCTCATTGTCCGTGCGACTTCTCATTGTCCGTGCGATTTTTCATTGTCCGTGCGATGTCCCATTGTCCGTGCGATTTCTCATTACCTGTGCGATTTCTCATTGTCCGTGCGATTTCTCATTGTCCATGCGGCTTCTCATTGTTCGTGTGATTTCTCATTGTCCGTGCGATTCCTCATTACCTGTGCAATTTCTCATTGCCCGTGCGATTTCTCATTGTTGGTGCGATTTCTCGTCCGTGCGATTCCTCATTACCCCTGCGATTTCTCATTGCCCGTGCGATTTCTCATTGTCGGTGCAATTTCTCAATGTCCGTGCGATTTCTCATTCTCCCTGCTATTTCTCATTGTGCGTGCGATTTGTCATTGTCCGTACGATTTCTCATTACCTGTGCAATTTCGCATTGTCCGTGCGATGTCCCATTGCCCGTGTGATTTCTCATTACCTGTGCAATTTCTCATTGCCCGTACGATGTCTCATTGCCCGTGCGATTTCTCATTGCCCGTACGATTTCTCATTACACGTGCGATGTCTCATTGCCTGTGCGACTTCCTATTGTCCGTGCGATTTCTCATTGGCCGTGCGATGTCTCATTGTCCGTGCAATTTCTCATTGTCCGTGCGATTTCTCATTGCCCGTGAGTTGTCTCATTGTCCGTGCGATTTCTCATTGCCCGTGCGATTCCTCATTACCTATGCAATTTCTCATTGCCCGTGCGATGTCTTATTGTCCGTGCGATTGGTCATTGCCCCTGGGATGTCTAATAGTCCGTGAGATGTCTCATTGTCCGTGCGATGTCTCATTGTCCGTGCGATTGGTCATTGCCCCTGCGATGTCTAATAGTCCGTGCGATGTCTCGTTGTCCGTGCGATGTCTCAATGTCTGTGTAATTTCTCATTGTCCATGCGATGTCTCATTGTCTGTGTAATTTCTCATTGTCCATGCGATGTCTCATTGTCTGTGTAATTTCTCATTGTCCATGCGATGTCTCATTGTCTGTGTAATTTCTCATTGTCCATGCGATGTCTCATTGTCTGTGTAATTTCTCATTGTCCATGCGATGTCTCATTGTCTGTGTAATTTCTCATTGTCCATGCGATGTCTCATTGTCTGTGTAATTTCTCATTGTCCATGCGATGTCTCATTGTCTGTGTAATTTCTCATTGTCCATGCGATGTCTCATTGTACGTGTGATTTCTCATTGCCCGTATGATTTCTCATTGCCTGTGCGATGTCTCATTGTCCGTGCGATTTCTCATTGTCCGTGCGATGTCTCATTGTCTGTGTAATTTCTCATTGTCCATGCGATGTCTCATTGTCTGTGTAATTTCTCATTGTCCATGCGATTTCTCATTGTCCGTGCGATGTCTCATTGTCCGTGCGATGTCTCATTGTCCGTGCGATGTCTCATTGCCCGTATGATTTCTCATTGTCTGTGTAATTTCTCATTTCCGTGCGATGTCTCATTGTCCGTGTGATTTCTCATTGTCCGTGCGATGTCTCATTGTCCGTGCGATTTCTCATTGCCCGTGCGATGCCTCATTGCCCGTGCGATGTCTCATTGTCCGTGCGATTGCTCATTGCCCCTGTGATGTCTAATAGTCCATGAGATTCCTCATTGTCCATGCGATATCTCATTGTCTGTGCGATTTCTCATTGTCTGTGCGATGTCTTATTGTCTGTGCGATTTCTCATTGTCTGTGCGATGTCTCATTGTCTGTGCGATTTCTCATTGTCTGTGCGATGTCTCATTGTCCATGCGACTTCTCATTGTCCGTGTGATTTCACATTGTCCGTGCGATATCTCATTGTCCATGCGATATCTCATTACTTGTGCAATTTCTCATTGTCTGTGCGATGTCTCATTGTCTGTGCGATTTCTCATTGTCTGTGCGACTTCTCATTGTCCGTGCAATTTCTCATTGTCCGTGCGATATCTCATTACTTGTGCAATTTCTCATTGTCTGTGCGATGTCTCATTGTCGGTGCGATTTCTCATTGTCCGTGCGATTTCTCATTGTCTGTGCGATTTCTCATTGTCTGTGCGATGTCTCATTGTCCGTACGATTTCTCATTGTCTGTGCGATGTCTCATTGTCCGTGCGCTGTCTCATTGTCCGTGCGATATCTCATTGTCCGTGCGATATCTCATTACTTGTGCAATTTCTCATTGTCTGTGCGACTTCTCATTGTCCGTGCAATTTCTCATTGTCCGTGCGATATCTCATTACTTGTGCAATTTCTCATTGTCTGTGCGATGTCTCATTGTCGGTGCGATTTCTCATTGTCCGTGCGATTTCCCATTACCCCTGCGATTTCTCATTGACCGTGTAATTTCTCACTGTCGGTGAAATTTCTCATTGTCCGTACTATTTCTCATTTTCCGTGTGATGTCTCATTGCCCGTGCGATGTCTCATTGTCCGTGTGGTGTCTCATTGTCCGTGTAATGTCTCATTGTCTGTGCGATGTCACAAACCGTGCGATTTCTCATTCTCCATGTGATTTGTCATTGTCCATGTGATCTCTCATTTCCCATACGATTTCTCATTACACGTGAGATGTCTCATTGCCTGTGCGACTTCCTATTGTCCGTGCGATTTCTCATTGGCCGTGCGATGTCTCATTGTCCGTGCAATTTCTCATTGTCCGTGCGATTTCTCATTGCCCTTGAGTTGTCTCATTGTCCGTGCGATTTCTCATTGCCCGTGCGATTCCTCATTACCTATGCGATTTCTCATTGCCTGTGCGATGTCTCATTGTCCGTGCGATTGGTCATTGCCCCTGCGATGTCTAATAGTCCGTGAGATGTCTCATTGTCCGTGCGATGTCTCATTGTCCGTGCGATTGGTCATTGCCCCTGCGATGTCTAATAGTCCGTGCGATGTCTCGTTGTCCGTGCGATGTCTCAATGTCTGTGTAATTTCTCATTGTCCATGCGGTTTCTCATTGTCCGTGCGATGTCTCATTGTCTGTGTGATTTCTCATTGTCCGTGCGATTTCTCATTGCCCATACGATTTCTCATTGTCCGTGCAATTTCTCATTGTCCGTGCGACGTCTCATTGTCCGTGCAATTTCTCATTGTGCGTGCGATTTCTCATTGCCCGTGAGTTGTCTCATTGTCCGTGCGATTTCTCATTGCCCGTGCGATGTCTCATTGTCCGTGCGATTTCTCATTGTCCGTGCGATTCCTCATTACCTATGAGATTTCTCATTCCCGTGCGATGTCTCATTGTCCGTGCGATTGCTCATTGCCCCTGCGATGTCTAATAGTCCGTGGAATGTCTCATTGTCCGTGCGATGTCTCATTGTCCCTGCGATCTCTCATTGTCCGTGTGATGTCTCATTGTCCATGCGATTTCTCATCGTCCGTGCGATTTCTCATTGTCCGTGCGATTTCTCATTGTCCGTGCGATTTCTCATTGTCCGTGCAACTTCTCATTGTCCGTGTGATGTCTCATTGTCCGTGCGATGTCTCATTGTCTGTGTGATTTCTCATTGTCCTTGCGATGTCTCATTGTCTTGCCATTTCTCATTGTATGTGCGATGTCTCATTGTCCGTGTAATTTCACATTGTCCATTTGATTTCTCATTGTCCGTGTGATATCTCATTGGCCCTGTGATGTCTCATTGCCCGTGCGATTTCTCATTGTCCATGCGATGTATCATTGTCCGTGCGATGTCTCATTGTCCGTGTGATTTCTCATTGTCCGTGCGATTTCTCATTGTCCGTGCAGCTTCTCATTGTCCGTGCGATTTCTCATTGTCCGTGCGACTTCTCATTGTCCATGCGGCTTCTCATTGTCCGTGCGATGTCCCATAGTCCGTGCGATGTCTCATTGTCCGTGCGACTTCTCATTGTCCATGCGGCTTCTCATTGTCCGTGCGATGTCCCATAGTCCGTGCGATGTCTTATTGTCCGTGCGATTTCTCGTCCGTGCGATTCCTCATTACCCCTGCGATTTCTCATTGCCCGTGCGATTTCTCATTGTCGGTGCGATTTCTAAATGTCCGTGCGATTTCTCATTCTCCGTGCTATTTCTCATTGTTTGTGCGATTTCTCATTGTCCGTGCGATGTCTCATTGCCCGTGTGATTTCTCATTGTCCATGCGATTTCTCATTGCCCATACGATTTGTCATTGTCCGTGCGATTTCTCATTACCTGTGCGATTTCTCATTGTCCGTGCGATGTCTCATTGCCCGTGTGATTTCTCATTGTCCATGCGATTTCTCATTGCCCGTACGATTTCTCATTGTCCTTGCGATGTCTCATTGTCCGTGCAATTTCTCATTGTCCGTGCGATTTCTCAGTGTCCGTGTGATGTCTCCTTGTCTGTGTAATTTCTCATTGGCCGTGCAATTTCTCATTGTCCGTGTGATGTCTCATTGTCCGTGTGATTTCTCATTGTCCGTGCGACTTTTCATTGTCCGTGCGATTTCTCATTACCCGTGCGATTTCTCATTGTCCGTGCGATGTCTCATTGTCCGTGCGATTTCTCATTGTCCGTGCGATTTCTCATTGTCCGTGCGATTTATCATTGCCCGTGCGATTTCTCATTGTCCGTGCGATGTCTCATTGTCCATATGACTTCTCATTGTCCGTGCGATTCCTCATTACCTGTGCGATTTCTCATTGCCCGTGCGATTTCTCATTGTCGGTGCGATTTCTCGTCCGTGCGATTCCTCATTACCCCTGCGATTTCTCATTGCCCGTGCGATTTCTCATTGTCGGTGCGATTTCTCAATGTCCGTGCGATTTCTCATTCTCCGTGCTATTTCTCATTGTGCGTGCGATTTGTCATTGTCCGTGCTATTTCTCATTACCTGTGCGATTTCTCATTGTCCGTGCGATGTCCCATTGCCCGTGTGATTTCTCATTGTCTGTGCGATTTCTCATTGCCCGTGCGATGTCTCATTGCCCATACGATTTCTCATTGTCCTTGCGATTTCTCATTGTCCGTGCAATTTCTCATTGTCCGTGCGATTTCTCATTGCTCGTGAGTTTTCTCATTGTCTGTGCGATTTCTCATTGTCCGTGCGATTTCTCATTGTCGGTGCGATTTCTCGTCCGTGCGATTCCTCATTACCCCTGCGATTTCTCATTGCCCGTGCGATTTCTCATTGTCGGTGCGATTTCTCAATGTCCGTGCGATTTCTCATTCTCCGTGCTATTTCTCATTGTGCGTGCGATTTGTCATTGTCCGTGCTATTTCTCATTACCTGTGCGATTTCTCATTGTCCGTGCGATGTCCCATTGCCCGTGTGATTTCTCATTGTCCGTGCGATTTCTCATTGCCCATGCAATTTCTCATTGTCCGTGCGATTTCTCATTGCTCGTGAGTTTTCTCATTGTCCGTGCGATTTCTCATTGCCCGTGCGATGTCTCATTGTCTGTGCGATTTCTTTGTCCATGCGATTCCTCATTACCTATGCGATTTCTCATTACCTGTGCGATGTCTCTTTGTCCGTGAGATTGCTCATTGCCCCTGCGATGTCTAATAGTCCGTGAGATGTCTCATTGTCCGTGCGATGTCTCATTGTCTGTGTGATTTCTCATTGTCCATGCGATGTCTCATTGTCTGTGCGATTGCTCATTGTCTGTGCGATGTCTCATTGTCCGTGTAATTTCTCATTGGCCGTGCAATTTCTCATTGTCCGTGTGATGTCTCATTGTCCATGTGATTTCTCATTGTCCGTGCAATTTCTCAATGTCCGTGCAATTTCTCATTGTCCGTGCTATTTCTCATTGTCCGTGCGATTTGTCATTGTCCGTGCGATTTCTCATTCTCCGTGCTATTTCTCATTGTCCGTGCGATTTCTCATTCTCCGTGCTATTTCTCATTACCTGTGCGATTTCTCATTGTCCGTGCTATTTCTCAATACCTGTGCGATTTCTCATTGTCCGTGCGATGTCTCATTGCCCGTGTGATTTCTCATTGTCCGTGCGATTTCTCATTGCCCGTGCGATGTCTCATTGCCCATACGATTTCTCATTGTCCGTGTGATGTCTCATTGTCCGTGCGATGTCTCATTGTCCGTGCGATGTCTCATTGTCCGTGCAATTTCTCATTGTCCGTGCGATTTCTCATTGTTCGTGAGTTTTCTCATTGTCCGTGCAATTTCTCATTGCCCGTGCGATGTCTCATTGTCCGTGCGATTTCTCATTGTCCGTGCGATTTCTCATTGTCCGTGCGATGTCCCATTGTCCGTGCGATGTCTCATTGTCCGTGCGATTTCTCATTACCTGTGTGATTTCTCATTGTCCATGCGGCTTCTCATTGTCCGTGCGATGTCCCATTGTCCGTGCGATGTCTCATTGTCCGTGCGATTTCTCATTACGTGTGTGATTTCTCATTGTCCATGCGGCTTCTCATTGTTCGTGTGATTTCTCATTGTCCATGTGATTTCTCATTGTCCGTGCGATTCCTCATTACCTGTGCAATTTCTCATTGCCCGTGCGATTTCTCATTGTCGGTGCGATTTCTCATTGTCCGTGCGATTCCTCATTACCTGTGCGATTTCTCATTGCCCGTGCGATTTCTCATTGTCGGTGCGATTTCTCAATGTCCGTGCGATTTCTCATTCTCCGTGCTATTTCTCATTGTGCGTGCGATTTGTCATTGTCCGTGCTATTTCTCATTACCTGTGTGATTTCTCATTGTCCGTGCGATGTCCCATTGCCCGTGTGATTTCTCATTGTCCGTGCGATTTCTCATTGCCCATGCAATTTCTCATTGTCCGTGCGATTTCTCATTGCTCGTGAGTTTTCTCATTGTCCGTGCGATTTCTCATTGCCCGTGCGATGTCTCATTGTCTGTGCGATTTCTTTGTCCATGCGATTCCTCATTACCTATGCGATTTCTCATTACCTGTGCGATGTCTTTTTGTCCGTGAGATTGCTCATTGCCCCTGCGATGTCTAATAGTCCATGAGATGTCTCATTGTCCGTGCGATGTCTCATTGTCTGTGTGATTTCTCATTGTCCATGCGATGTCTCATTGTCTGTGTGATTGCTCATTGTCTGTGCGATGTCTCATTGTTCGTGTAATTTCTCATTGGCCGTGCAATTTCTCATTGTCCGTGTGATGTCTCATTGTCCATGTGATTTCTCATTGTCCGTGCAATTTCTCAATGTCCGTGCAATTTCTCATTGTCCGTGCTATTTCTCATTGTCCGTGCGATTTGTCATTGTCCGTGCGATTTCTCATTCTCCGTGCTATTTCTCATTGTCCGTGCGATTTCTCATTCTCCGTGCTATTTCTCATTACCTGTGCGATTTCTCATTGTCCGTGCTATTTCTCAATACCTGTGCGATTTCTCATTGTCCGTGCGATGTCTCATTGCCCGTGTGATTTCTCATTGTCCGTGCGATTTCTCATTGCCCGTGCGATGTCTCATTGCCCATACGATTTCTCATTGTCCGTGTGATGTCTCATTGTCCGTGCGATGTCTCATTGTCCGTGCGATGTCTCATTGTCCGTGCAATTTCTCATTGTCCGTGCGATTTCTCATTGTTCGTGAGTTTTCTCATTGTCCGTGCAATTTCTCATTGCCCGTGCGATGTCTCATTGTCCGTGCGATTTCTCATTGTCCGTGCGATTTCTCATTGTCCGTGCGATGTCCCATTGTCCGTGCAACTTCTCATTGTCCGTGCGATTTTTCATTGTCCGTGCGATGTCCCATTGTCCGTGCGATGTCTCATTGTCCGTGCGATTTCTCATTACCTGTGTGATTTCTCATTGTACATGCGGCTTCTCATTGTCCGTGCGATGTCCCATTGTCCGTGCGATGTCTCATTGTCCGTGCGATTTCTCATTACGTGTGTGATTTCTCATTGTCCATGCGGCTTCTCATTGTTCGTGTGATTTCTCATTGTCCATGTGATTTCTCATTGTCCGTGCGATTCCTCATTACCTGTGCAATTTCTCATTGCCCGTGCGATTTCTCATTGTCGGTGCGATTTCTCATTGTCCGTGCGATTCCTCATTACCTGTGCGATTTCTCATTGCCCGTGCGATTTCTCATTGTCGGTGCGATTTCTCAATGTCCGTGCGATTTCTCATTCTCCGTGCTATTTCTCATTGTGCGTGCGATTTGTCATTGTCCGTGCTATTTCTCATTACCTGTGCGATTTCTCATTGTCCGTGCGATGTCCCATTGCCCGTGTGATTTCTCATTGTCCGTGCGATTTCTCATTGCCCATGCAATTTCTCATTGTCCGTGCGATTTCTCATTGCTCGTGAGTTTTCTCATTGTCCGTGCGATTTCTCATTGCCCGTGCGATGTCTCATTGTCTGTGCGATTTCTTTGTCCATGCGATTCCTCATTACCTATGCGATTTCTCATTACCTGTGCGATGTCTCTTTGTCCGTGAGATTGCTCATTGCCCCTGCGATGTCTAATAGTCCGTGAGATGTCTCATTGTCCGTGCGATGTCTCATTGTCTGTGTGATTTCTCATTGTCCATGCGATGTCTCATTGTCTGTGCGATTGCTCATTGTCCGTGCAATTTCTCAATGTCCGTGCGATTTCTCATTGTCCGTGCAATTTCTCATTGTCCGTGCGATTTGTCATTGTCCGTGCGATTTCTCATTCTCCGTGCTATTTCTCATTGTCCGTGCGATTTCTCATTCTCCGTGCTATTTCTCATTACCTGTGCGATTTCTCATTGTCCGTGCTATTTCTCATTACCTGTGCGATTTCTCATTGTCCGTGCGATGTCTCATTGCCCGTGTGATTTCTCATTGTCCGTGCGATTTCTCATTGCCCGTGCGATGTCTCATTGCCCATACGATTTCTCATTGTCCGTGTGATGTCTGATTGTCCGTGCGATGTCTCATTGTCCGTGCGATGTCTCATTGTCCGTGCAATTTCTCATTGTCCGTGCGATTTCTCATTGTCCGTGTGATGTCTCATTGTCCGTGCGATTTCTCATTGTCCGTGCGATGTCCCATTGTCCGTGCAACGTCTCATTGTCCGTGCGATTTTTCATTGTCCGTGCGATGTCCCATTGTCCGTGCGATGTCTCATTGTCCGTGCGATTTCTCATTACCTGTGTGATTTCTCATTGTCCATGCGGCTTCTCATTGTCCGTGCGATGTCCCATTGTCCGTGCGATGTCTCATTGTCCGTGCGATTTCTCATTACGTGTGTGATTTCTCATTGTCCATGCGGCTTCTCATTGTTCGTGTGATTTCTCATTGTCCATGTGATTTCTCATTGTCCGTGCGATTCCTCATTACCTGTGCAATTTCTCATTGCCCGTGCGATTTCTCATTGTCGGTGCGATTTCTCATTGTCCGTGCGATTCCTCATTACCTGTGCGATTTCTCATTGCCCGTGCGATTTCTCATTGTCGGTGCGATTTCTCAATGTCCGTGCGATTTCTCATTCTCCGTGCTATTTCTCATTGTGCGTGCGATTTGTCATTGTCCGTGCTATTTCTCATTACCTGTGCGATTTCTCATTGTCCGTGCGATGTCTCATTGCCCGTGTGATTTCTCATTGTCCGTGCGATGTCTCATTACCCGTACGATTTCTCATTGTCCTTGCGATTTCTCATTGTCCATACGATTTCTCATTGTCCGTGCGATTTCTCATTGCCCGTGCGATTTCTCATTGTCCGTGCGATTTCTCATTGCTCGTGAGTTTTCTCATTGCCCGTGCGATGTCTCATTCTCCGCGCGATTTCTCATTGCCCGTGCGATGTCTCATTGTCCGTGTAATTTCTCATTGTCCGTGCGATTTCTCAGTGTCCGTGCGATGTCTCATTGTCTGTGTAATTTCTCATTGTCCGTGCGATTTCTCAGTGTCCGTGCGATGTCTCATTGTCTGTGTAATTTCTCATTGGCCGTGCAATTTCTCATTGTCCATGTGATGTCTCATTGCCCGTGAGTTGTCTCATTGTCCGTGCGATTTCTCATTGCCCGTGAGTTGTCTCATTGTCCGTGCGATTTCTCATTGCCCGTGCGATGTCTCATTGTCCATGCGATTGCTCATTGCGCTGCGATGTCTAATTGTCTGTGAGATGTCTCATTGTCCGTGCGATTTCTCATTGTCCGTGCGATTGCTCATTACCTGTGCGATTTCTCATTACCCCTGCAATTTCTCATTGCCCGTGCGATTTCTCATTGTCCGTGCGATTCCTCATTACCTGTGCGATTTCTCATTGTCCGTGCGATTCCTCATTACCTGTGCGATTTCTCATTACCCCTGCGATTTCTCATTGCCCGTGCGATTTCTCATTGTCCGTGCGATTTCTCATTCTCCGTCCGATTTCTCATTGTCCGTGCGACTTTTCATTGTCCGTGCGATTTCTCATTGTCCGTGCGATTTCTCATTGTCCGTGCGATGTCTCATTGCCCGTGCGATTTCTCATTGTCCGTGCGATTTCTCATTGCCCGTGCGATTTCTCATTGTCCGTGCGATGTCTCATTGTCCGTGTGATTTCTCATTGTCTGTGCGATTTCTCATTGTCTGTGCGATGTCTCATTGTCCGTGTAATTTCTCATTGTCCGTGCGATTTCTCAGTGTCCGTGCGATGTCTCATTGTCTGTGTAATTTCTCATTGTCCGTGCGATTTCTCAGTGTCCGTGCGATGTCTCATTGTCTGTGTAATTTCTCATTGGCCGTGCAATTTCTCATTGTCCATGTGATGTCTCATTGCCCGTGAGTTGTCTCATTGTCCGTGCGATTTCTCATTGCCCGTGAGTTGTCTCATTGTCCGTGCGATTTCTCATTGCCCGTGCGATGTCTCATTGTCCATGCGATTGCTCATTGCGCTGCGATGTCTAATTGTCTGTGAGATGTCTCATTGTCCGTACGATTTCTCATTGTCCGTGCGATTGCTCATTACCTGTGCGATTTCTCATTACCCCTGCGATTTCTCATTGCCCGTGCGATTTCTCATTGTCCGTGCGATTCCTCATTACCTGTGCGATTTCTCATTGTCCGTGCGATTCCTCATTACCTGTGCGATTTCTCATTACCCCTGCGATTTCTCATTGCCCGTGCGATTTCTCATTGTCCGTGCGATTTCTCATTCTCCGTCCGATTTCTCATTGTCCGTGCGACTTTTCATTGTCCGTGCGATTTCTCATTGTCCGTGCGATTTCTCATTGTCCGTGCGATGTCTCATTACCCGTACGATTTCTCATTGTCCTTGCGATTTCTCATTGTCCATACGATTTCTCATTGTCCGTGCGATTTCTCATTGTCCGTGCGATTTCTCATTGTCCGTGCGATTTCTCATTGCTCGTGAGTTTTCTCATTGCCCGTGCGATGTCTCATTGTCCGTGCGATTTCTCATTGTCCGTGCGATTCCTCATTACCTATGCGATTTCTCATTACCTGTGCGATGTTTCATTGTCCGTGAGATTGCTCATTGCCCCTACGATGTCTAGTAGTCCGTGAGATGTCTCATTGTCCGTGCGATGTCTCATTGTCTGTGTAATTTCTCATTGTCCGTGCGATTTCTCAGTGTCCGTGCGATGTCTCATTGTCTGTGTAATTTCTCATTGCCCGTGCAATTTCTCATTGTCCATGTGATGTCTCATTGCCCGTGAGTTGTCTCATTGTCCGTGCGATTTCTCATTGCCCGTGAGTTGTCTCATTGTCCGTGCGATTTCTCATTGTCCGTGCGATTGCTCATTACCTGTGCGATTTCTCATTACCCCTGCAATTTCTCATTGCCCGTGCGATTTCTCATTGTCCGTGCGATTCCTCATTACCTGTGCGATTTCTCATTGTCCGTGCGATTCCTCATTACCTGTGCGATTTCTCATTAACCCTGCGATTTCTCATTGCCCGTGCGATTTCTCATTGTCCGTGCGATTTCTCATTCTCCGTCCGATTTCTCATTGTCCGTGTGACTTTTCATTGTCCGTGCGATTTCTCATTGTCCGTGCGATTTCTCATTGTCCGTGCGATTTCTCATTGTCCGTGCGATGTCTCATTGCCCGTGCGATTTCTCATTGTCCGTGTGATTTCTCATTGCCCGTGCGATTTCTCATTGTCCGTGCGATGTCTCATTGTCCGTGTGATTTCTCATTGTCTGTGCGATTTCTCATTGTCTGTGCGATGTCTCATTGTCCGTGTAATTTCTCATTGTCCGTGCGATTTCTCAGTGTCCGTGCGATGTCTCATTGTCTGTGTAATTTCTCATTGGCCGTGCAATTTCTCATTGTCCATGTGATGTCTCATTGCCCGTGAGTTGTCTCATTGTCCGTGCGATTTCTCCTTGCCCGTGAGTTGTCTCATTGTCCGTGCGATTTCTCATTGCCCGTGCGATGTCTCATTGTCCATGCGATTGCTCATTGCGCTGCGATGTCTAATTGTCTGTGAGATGTCTCATTGTCGGTGCGATTTCTCATTGTCCGTGCGATTGCTCATTACCCGTGCGATTTCTCATTACCCCTGCGATTTCTCATTACCCCTGCAATTTCTCATTGCCCGTGCGATTTCTCATTGTCCGTGCGATTCCTCATTACCTGTGCGATTTCTCATTGTCCGTGCGATTCCTCATTACCTGTGCGATTTCTCATTACCCCTGCGATTTCTCATTGCCCGTGCGATTTCTCATTGTCCGTGCGATTTCTCATTCTCCGTCCGATTTCTCATTGTCCGTGCGACTTTTCATTGTCCGTGCGATTTCTCATTGTCTGTGCGATTTCTCATTGTCCGTGCGATTTCTCATTGTCCGTGCGATGTCTCATTACCCGTACGATTTCTCATTGTCCTTGCGATTTCTCATTGTCCATACGATTTCTCATTGTCCGTGCGATTTCTCATTGTCCGTGCGATTTCTCATTGTCCGTGCGATTTCGCATTGCTCGTGAGTTTTCTCATTGCCCGTGCGATGTCTCATTGTCCGTGCGATTTCTCATTGTCCGTGCGATTCCTCATTACCTATGCGATTTCTCATTACCTGTGCGATGTCTCATTGTCCGTGAGATTGCTCATTGCCCCTGCGATGTCTAGTAGTCCGTGAGATGTCTCATTGTCCGTGCGATGTCTCATTGTCTGTGTGATTTCTCATTGTCCATGCGATGTCTCATTGTCTGTGCGATTTCTCATTGTCTGTGCGATGTCTCATTGTCCGTGTAATTTCTCATTGTCCGTGCGATTTCTCAGTGTCCGTGCGATGTCTCATTGTCTGTGTAATTTCTCATTGTCCGTGCGATTTCTCAGTGTCCGTGCGATGTCTCATTGTCTGTGTAATTTCTCATTGGCCGTGCAATTTCTCATTGTCCATGTGATGTCTCATTGCCCGTGAGTTGTCTCATTGTCCGTGCGATTTCTCATTGCCCGTGAGTTGTCTCATTGTCCGTGCGATTTCTCATTGCCCGTGCGATGTCTCATTGTCCATGCGATTGCTCATTGCGCTGTGATGTCTAATTGTCTGTGAGATGTCTCATTGTCCGTGCGATTTCTCATTGTCCGTGCGATTGCTCATTACCTGTGCGATTTCTCATTACCCCTGCGATTTCTCAATGCCCGTGCGATTTCTCATTGTCCGTGCGATTCCTCATTACCTGTGCGATTTCTCATTGTCCGTGCGATTCCTCATTACCTGTGCGATTTCTCATTACCCCTGCGATTTCTCATTGCCCGTGCGATTTCTCATTGTCCGTGCGATTTCTCATTCTCCGTCCGATTTCTCATTGTCCGTGCGACTTTTCATCGTCCGTGCGATTTCTCATCGTCCGTGCGATTTCTCATTGTCCGTGCGATTTTTCATTGCCCGTGCGATTTCTCATTGTCCGTGCGATTTCTCATTGCCCGTGCGATTTCTCATTGTCCGTGCGATTTCTCATTGTCCGTGTGATTTCTCATTGTCCGTGCGATGTCTCATTGTCCGTGTGATTTCTCATTGTCCGTGCGATTTCTCATTGTCCGTGTGATGTCTCATTGTCCGTGTGATGTCTCATTGTCCGTGCGACTTCTCATTGTCCGTGCGATTTTTCATTGTCCGTGCGATGTCCCATTGTCCGTGCGATGTCTCATTGTCCGTGCGATTTCTCATTACCTGTGTGATTTCTCATTGTCCGTGCGGCTTCTCATTGTTTGTGTGATTTCTCATTGTCCATGTGACTTCTCATTGTCCGTGCGATTCCTCATTACCTGTGCGATTTCTCATTGCCCATCCAATTTCTCATTGTGCGTGCGATTTGTCATTGTCCCTGCGATGTCTCATTGCCCGTGAGTTTTCTCATTGTCCGTGCGATTTCTCATTGCCCGTACGATGTCTCATTGTCCGTGCGATTTCTCATTGTCCGTGCGATTCCTCATTAACTATGCGATTTCTCATTACCTGTGAGATGTCTCCTTGTCCGTGAGATTGCTCATTGCCCCGGCGATGTCTAATAGTCCGTGAGATGTCTCATTGTCCATGCGATGTCTCATTGTCCATGCGATGTCTCATTGTCCGTGCGATTTCTCATTGTCTGTGCGATTTCTCATTGTCCGTGCGATTTCTCATTGTCCGTGCGATTTCTCATTGTCCGTGCGATTCCTCATTACCTGTGCGATTTCTCATTGTCTGTGCGATGTCTCATTGTCTGTGTAATTTCTCATTGTCTGTGCGATGTCTCATTGTCTGTGTAATTTCTCATTGTCCGTGCGATTTCTCATTGCCCGTGCGATGTCTCATTGTCCATGCGATGTATCATTGTCCGTGTAATGTTTCATTGTCCATGCCATGTCTCATTGTCTGTGCGATTTCTCATTGTCTGTGCGATGTCTCATTGTCTGTGTAATTTCTCATTGTCCATGCGACTTTTCATTGTCCGTGCGATTTCTCATTGTCCGTGCGATGTCTCATTGTCCGTGTGATTTCTCATTGTCCGTGCGATTTCTCATTGTCCGTGTGATGTCTCATTGTCCGTGTGATGTCTCATTGTCCGTGCGACTTCTCATTGTCCGTGCGATTTTTCATTGTCCGTGCGATGTCCCATTGTCCGTGCGATGTCTCATTGTCCGTGCGATTTCTCATTACCTGTGTGATTTCTCATTGTCCGTGCGGCTTCTCATTGTTCGTGTGATTTCTCATTGTCCATGTGACTTCTCATTGTCCGTGCGATTCCTCATTACCTGTGCGATTTCTCATTGCCCATCCAATTTCTCATTGTGCGTGCGATTTGTCATTGTCCCTGCGATGTCTCATTGCCCGTGAGTTTTCTCATTGTCCGTGCGATTTCTCATTGCCCGTACGATGTCTCATTGTCCGTGCGATTTCTCATTGTCCGTGCGATTCCTCATTAACTATGCGATTTCTCATTACCTGTGAGATGTCTCCTTGTCCGTGAGATTGCTCATTGCCCCGGCGATGTCTAATAGTCCGTGCGATGTCTCATTGTCCATGCGATGTCTCATTGTCCATGCGATGTCTCATTGTCCGTGCGATTTCTCATTGTCTGTGCGATTTCTCATTGTCCGTGCGATTCCTCATTACCTGTGCGATTTCTCATTGTCTGTGCGATGTCTCATTGTCTGTGTAATTTCTCATTGTCTGTGCGATGTCTCATTGTCTGTGTAATTTCTCATTGTCCGTGCGATTTCTCATTGCCCATGCGATGTCTCATTGTCCATGCGATGTATCATTGTCCGTGTAATGTTTCATTGTCCATGCCATGTCTCATTGTCTGTGCGATTTCTCATTGTCTGTGCGATGTCTCATTGTCTGTGTAATTTCTCATTGTCCTTGCGATTTCTCATTGCCCATGCGATGTCTCATTGTCCATGCGATGTATCATTGTCCCTGCGATGTCTCATTGTCCGTGCAATTTCTCACTGTCCGTGCGATGTCTCATTGTCCGTGTGATTTCTCATTTTCTCATTGTCCATGCGATTTCTCATTGCCCGTACAATTTCTCATTCTCTGTGCGATTTCTCATTGTCCGTGCGATTTCTCATTATCCGTGCGATATCTCATTGTCCGTGCGATGTCTCATTGTCCGTGCAATGTCTCATTGTCCGTGTGATTTCTCATTGTCCATGCGATTTCTCATTGCCCGTACGATTTCTCGTTACACGTGCGATGTCTCATTGCCCATGCAACTTCTCATTGTCCGTGCGATTTCTCAGTGTCCGTGCGATGTCTCATTGTCTGTGTAATTTCTCATTGTCCGTGCAATTTCTCATTGTCCGTGCGATGTCTCGTCCGTGCGATTTCTCATTGTCCGTGTGATTTCTCATTGCCCGTGCGATTTCTCATTGCCCGTGAGTTGTCTCATTGTCTGTGCCATTTCTCATTGCCCGTGCGATGTCTCATTGCCCGTGCGATTGCTCATTGCCCCTGCGATGTCTAATTGTCCGTGAGATGTCTCATTGTCCGTGCGATTTCTCATTGTCCGTGCGATTCCTCATTACCTGTGCGATTTCTCATTGTCCATGAGATTCCTCATTACCTGTGCGATTTCTCATTACCCGTGCGATGTCTCATTGTCCGTACGATTTCTCATTTCCATGCGATGTCTCATTGTCCGTGCGATTTCTCATTGTCCGTCCGATTTCTCATTGTCCGTGCGACTTTTCATTGTCCGTGCGATTTCTCATTGTCCGTGCGATGTCTCATTGTCAGTGTGATTTCTCATTGTCCGTGCGATTTCTCATTGTCCGGGCGATGTCTCATTTTCCGTGCGATTTCTCATTGTCCGGGCGATGTCTCATTTTCCGTGCGACTTCTCATTGTCTGTGCGATTTCTCATTCTCCGTCCGATTTCTCATTGTCCGTGCGACTTTTCGTTGTCCGTGCGATTTCTCATTGTCCGTGCGATGTCTCATTGTCCGTGTGATTTCTCATTGTCCGTGCGATTTCTCATTGTTCGTGCGGCTTCTCATTGTCCGTGTGATGTCTCATTGTCCGAGCGACTTCTCATTGCCCGTGCGATGTCTCATTGTCCGTGCGATTTCTCATTACCTATGCGATTTCTCATTGTCCATGCGGCTTCTCATTGTTCGTGTGATTTCTCATTGTCTGTGTGACTTCTCATTGTCCGTGCGATTCCTCATTACCTGTGCGATTTCTCATTGCCCGTGCGATTTCTCATTGTCGGTGCGATTTCTCGTCTGTGCGAATCCTCATTACCCCTGCGATTTCTCATTTCCCGTACGATTTCTCATTGTCGGTGCGATTTCTCAATGTCCGTGCGATTTCTCATTCTCCCTGCTATTTCTCATTACCTGTGCGATTTCTCACTGTCCGTGCTATTTCTCATTACCTGTGCGATTTCTCATTGTCCATGCGATTTCTCATTGCCCGTACAATTTCTCATTCTCTGTGCGATTTCTCATTGTCCGTGCGATTTCTCATTATCCGTGCGATATCTCATTGTCCGTGCAATGTCTCATTGTCCGTGCGATATCTCATTGTCCGTGTGATTTCTCATTGTCCATGCGATTTCTCATTGCCCGTACGATTTCTCATTACACGTGCGATGTCTCATTGCCCATGCAACTTCTCATTGTCCGTGCGATTTCTCAGTGTCCGTGCGATGTCTCATTGTCTGTGTAATTTCTCATTGTCCGTGCAATTTCTCATTGTCCGTGCGATGTCTCGTCCGTGCGATGTCTCATTGTCCGTATGATTTCTCATTGTCCGTGCGATTTCTCATTGCCCGTGAGTTGTCTCATTGTCCGTG
The DNA here is from genome assembly GCF_017639515.1 of Carcharodon carcharias. Taxonomy (NCBI): domain Eukaryota; kingdom Metazoa; phylum Chordata; class Chondrichthyes; order Lamniformes; family Lamnidae; genus Carcharodon; species Carcharodon carcharias. The sequence goes on from NC_054468.1 coordinate 228,270,472, forward strand.
CGATTGCTCATTGCCCGTGCGATTTCTCATTGTCCGTGCGGCTTCTCATTGTCCGGGCGATGTCTCATTTTCCGTGCGACTTCTCATTGTCTGTGCGATTTCTCATTCTCTGTCCGATTTCTCATTGTCCATGCGACTTTTCATTGTCCGTGCGATTTCTCATTGTCCGTGCGATGTCTCATTGTCCGTGTGATTTCTCATTGTCCGTGCGATTTCTCATTGTTCGTGCGGCTTCTCATTGTCCGTGTGATTTCTCATTGTCTGTGTGACTTCTCATTGTCCGTGCGATTCCTCATTACCTGTGCGATTTCTCATTGCCCGTGCGATTTCTCATTGTCGGTGCGATTTCTCGTCTGTGCGAATCCTCATTACCCCTGCGATTTCTCATTTCCTGTACGATTTCTCATTGTCGGTGCGATTTCTCAATGTCCGTGCGATTTCTCATTCTCCCTGCTATTTCTCATTACCTGTGCGATTTCTCATATCCCGTGCGATTTCTCATTGTCGGTGCGATTTCTCAATGTCCGTGCGATTTCTCATTACCTGTGCGATTTCTCATTGTCCGTGCGATGTCTCATTGCCCGTGTTATTTCTCATTGTCCATGCGATTTCTCATTGTCCGTGCGATTTCTCATTTTCCGTGCGATATCTCATTTTCTGTGCGATTTCTCATTGCCCGTACGATTTCTCAATGTCCGTGCGATTACACAATGTTCATGTGATTTCTCATTGTCCATGCGATGTCTCATTGCCTGTGTGATTTCTCATTGTCCGTGCGATGTCTCATTGTCCATGCGATGTCTCATTGTCCGTGTGATTTCTCATTGTCTGTGCGATGTCTCATTGCCCTTGTGATTTCACGCTTTTCGTACGGGCAAACCGATCAAGTGACCAGCCAGCAATTTGAAAAACCTCATCCACGGGTGGGATAATTAGGGTCAGCAGCATTGTCATTGTGAGTAGTGAGGAATTTTGGAGGTAGTTTGATGCTGGTGACTAATTGGCACTTGGCATCTTCATCTCTGTTTGGGACTTCATTGTTAGCATTTCAATGATCAAAGAGGAATGCAGTTTTGTGGCTCCCATCAATGATGAGACTATAGAAGGACGTTTGCAGCATCTGAATCTCTCACCTCTTCGCACTGCAGTCTTACCTACGTCTGACACCCCAGCCTCTCCGCAGCCAGTTGACCGAGGTGTGTGGCGCCTCTCAAGGTCCAAAGCATCCTGCTCATATCTGGAAAGGATTAGGAGATTATCTAGGCCTCTGCCAGTCTGTGATCTTTCAATGTTGTTATGGGTGGTCTTCTGAAAGGACAGAGGAGCATAGATTAGTCCCCTCTCTACCTGCAGCACCATTGCAGCCTGGCCAACCCCAGCTGAGGAACACCTCACAGGGCACATCCAAGTTGTGGCCCTCGAGCCACAAGGCTCTCAGTCCAAGCAGCCAGGGCTCACCCCCTTGGCCAGCTCCAGAGTCATTGACAGTTGGCACTCAGACTCTAGCACCCCTGAGTCCACAGGGGGGCCGGGGAGGGGTGGCCAGACCTTAACACTTCACCACTCTGAACGATGCCAACACTGTGCTCACCCATCCTGAGCGTGGCAGGTCGTTAACCCTCTTGTGACACTGGAACCAGGTGAGCCGGACAACATCATGGCTGCTGACCAGCGCTGTCACCTCCTCCCAAGATCTTTTTGTCAGGCGCAGTGGCCTCCTCCTTCCATCCCTGGGGACGAGGGTGTCCCTCCTGGCAGCCACCTCCTCCAGGAGGACCGCGAGGCACTCATCCGAAAACCAGGGGGGTGGGGGGGGGTGCTGAGTGCCGCATCGGCTCTGCATAATTTATTACTCGCCTGCTGACCAGGCCGGAGTTGCCCTAGCCTCCCAGGGCCTGGCTGTGCCAGTGTTAAACTGACCACTGCGTCGCCATTGGTCCCGGCGGCCGACAGACTCCGCCCCCCTCCCCGTCGCTTGGCAACCAGTGAAGCGCCACGTTTCACGCTGGGCCATGCTTAACTGGCCCGCTGGCGTCAAATTGTGGTCGGGGGTTGGGTGGGGGGGGGTGCGGTGGTGGGGGAGGGTGGGGGGGGGGGTGGGGGAGGAGCGAGGGGGGTGGTGCAGCCTGTTTCCCAGCCGCCCCTGGGCCCGGCCACCTCAACCGCCCTCCGGCCCCAAAATTCTGCCCAGGATGGCTGGTCAGCTGGGGGTCGGGGAGGGTGGTCTTGCAGCTTGTGCGCTGTACCCGTGCCGCCCTGGCGGAGGGCATGGATTTGGAAGAGGTTGCCCGTGGAGACTTGTTGAGCCGCCGCAGTGAATCTTGTAGACGGGACGCGTCTGCGTCGGAGGTGGAGGGGGGTGGACGTTTAAGGTGGTGGACGGGGTGCCAGTCATGCGGGGGGCGCTCAGGTCCTGAATGGCGTCGGGCTTCTCAAGTGCGATTGGAGCTGCGCTCACCCGGGCAACTGGAGATCATTCCATCCCGTGACTGATCGATGTCCTTGGGGCTGCTGGAGAGGGGTTTAGAGAGTCAGAAGGCGAATCACTTGCTGCAAAATGCCCAAATTCTGACCGGCTCTTGTAGCCTGAGGGGGGAGATTCTAGCTCGGTGGGGGGGACCCACTCCCGACCCAACCGGGGATAAAATGATGCCCGATGACGTCAGGCGAGCGATATTCCGGTCAGCGGGCACAGGCCGGAGTTGGCAGCGGTTAGTTATAGTCTCATCATTGACAGAGTCAGGTGAAGGGGTATGTTTCATAACATTTTAGAAACCTGTATTTTTTTTTTATTTTGAATAATGTTCATCTCCCTCAGGCAGCTCTGAGGTGCCTCAGGGGGATTTTCAAGCGGGCAGTTACGCGCATGCGTGAAGGCTGTGCCCGCCCTTCTACCTCCCCCACCCCCCCCCCCACCCGACACACACAGACAGCACTGAGCGCTGCCGCTCGCTTTCCATGCTGGCCTGGCTGTCATTGGGCCCACCCAACGAGGGAGAAGTCCTCCTTTAGTGTTTACGTGGCGGGTTGAATTATGTTGCTGGTCAATGGCGACTCCAGGATGTTGATGGTGGGGGGATTCAACAATCATATTGTCAAGGGGAGATGGTTCGATTCTCTCCTGTTGGAGATGGTCACTGCCTGGTATTTCTGAGGCATGAATATTATGTGCCATTTATCAGTCCAAGTCCCGAATGTTGTCCAGCTCTTGCTGCCTGTGGTCAGAGACTATTTCAGTATCTGAGGAGTTGAGAATGGTACCGAACATTGCACAATCTTCAGCTCACATCCCCACTTCTGACCTTATATTGGAGAGGAGCAGCTAAAGAGGGCTGGACCTCGGACACGATCTTGAGGAACTCCTGCAGCAAAGTCCTGGAGCTGAGATAGTTGGCCTCCGACAACCACAGCCATCTTCCTTTCTGCTAGGCATGACTCCAACAATAGAAGAGTTTTCTCTCTGACCCCCATTGATTTCAATTTTACTCAGGTTCCTTGCTGCATGGATGTCAGGGGTAGTAACTTTCACCTCTTGGAATTGTCTCTTTTGTCTACGTTTGAACCAAGGCTATAATGATGCCTGGAGCTGATTGAACTGGGCATCATTTAGCAGGTAATTGGTAAATCAGTGCTACTTGATATCACTGTGAACAATACCTTCCATCACTTTGTTGCTAATCAGGAGTAGACTAATAAGTGGTCGTTTGTTCAGTTGGCTTTGTCTGGTTTTCTTCCAGACAAAACATACTCAGGCAATTTTCCACATTGTCAGGTAGATGCCAGGGGTGTAGCTGTAGTGGAACAGCTTGGCTATTGACACAGCTGGTTCCGGAGCACAAATCTTCAGCAATACAGGCAGTATGTCATTGGGGCCCATAGCCTTTGCTGTATCCGGTGCACTCAGCCATTGCTTGATATCACATGGAGTGAATCAGATTGTCTGAAGATTGGCATTTATGATGATGTGGACCTCAGGAAGAGGCCAAAACAAATCATCCACTTGACGTTTCTGGCCGAAGGAGTTTGTGAATGCTTCAGTCTTGTATTTTGCAATCACAAGCTGACCTCTGCCATCATTGAGGAACTTTCTCCACCCAATTGTTTAATTGTCCACTACCCTTTCCTCTTGACCCTCCAATCTCTTTCCTCCCCTTGCCCTCCTGCCTCTCTCCATCTCTCTCTCTATTTCTCTCCATTTTGCCTCTAAATGTAAAACAAAGTTTCGCACTCTCTGCTCAAATGCTAGCAACTATGAGAAAATGGGGGAAAAAAATCTGCCCTAAAGTTGGAACGAATTAGCAATCCTACTCTGAAATGGAACCAAAGCCCTTGTGAGCATAAGGCTGAAGTTGAGCCTGCTTCTATGTTGTGTTTGTTGGTGGAAAAGTATCTGAAGCTATATTCTGTATCTAGCCTTGTTATATCCAACCTGAGGCCATTAACGCTGACACTGAGTGTGAACTTTAACATCCCTCATTTTGATGAACACAAAGCTTGTCTGTTAAAACATTTATGGGTTATATAGTTTAAAGAGGTATAAAAGTCTTGGGGAATTTAACAGGTCAATAATTCCATCCTCCTCTGGTTCCTGAAATTTATGGCGTGACCAGAAGTTCAATGATTGAAATGCTGCCTTGCAATTCTGCGTCAGCCTTGCATTCATCAGGAGGGAGTTGCGTGGTGTTGGGGAAGGGGGCGAATATTAGCTCGGGCAGGATCTGGGGCCAGGTGTGGCTGGAATACACCAGGAAGTCGGAATGAAGCTGGGCTCGGCCTGATTTTACTGGGCAGGCCTCAACGCCATGCTGCAGTTCTCATTTCTGGCCACATCCGGCGGGAACAGTGAAGCTGGATGATCGCCGGGGCATGGCGGGAAGCTGTTGTTAAAGAAACAGTCAGGGAATTGTCGGGGAGGGGGGGAGGGGGTTGGGTGGGGGAGTTGGGGGAGGGGGACGGTGGTAGGGAAGTGATCACAGTTGGGGGGAAATCAGTCACCTGTCATGTGATTTTGAAAGCGGGTTGAAAGCCTTTTTCACAGTTTAGTCTGAGAAGATATAAGGTTGTGGAGCTTTAAGGTTTCTGAAACGTGGGATGCAACAACTAATCTCCAAGTCTGAAAGCAGAGATTCCATTATAAGAGCCAATGGAGTAGGTGCAAAGAGGACTAAGGGAGGGACAATGCAGCGGATAAAACATAGAGATGGAACTAGACCATCGCAGAGGGAAATAGAACTGACCAATACTGCTGTACACACAACCTTGGATATCCACCAGTGATATGCATATTGCAGACTGTGAGCTTAATCTTAACAAATTTCTACTGTAATTGTGCTCAAATATTGTGCAAAGTGGATTTATTGGAACTGAGAGCTTATAATTAGCAGGAAAATCTGAACGGACTGTTGCTCTCTTCTCTAGAAAAGAGAACGGTGACCTGAAAGAAGTCTTTAAGATGCTAAAAGGATTTGATCGGGTAGACGCAGAGAAGATGTTTCCAGTTGTAGGGGACACCAGAACTAAGGGGACATAAATTTCAGGTAGTCACTGCAATCCAATAGGGAATTCAGGAGAAGTTTTTTCACCCAGCAAGTGGTGAGAATGTGGAACATGCTACTGCACAGAGTAGTTGAGGCAAATAGGAACATGGGAATATAGGAGCAGGAGTAGGCCATTCAGCTCATCAAGCCAGCTCTGCCATTCAATATGATCATGGCTGGTCATCAACTTCAATGCCTATTTCCCACATTATCCCCATATAAAAGCATAGAAACTGGAGCAGGAGTAGGCCATTCAGCCCTTCGAGCCTTCTCCTCTGTTCGTTATGATCATGGCTGATCATCCAACTCAATAGCCTGCTCCTGCTTTCTCCCCATATCCTTTGATCCCTTTCTTACCCCAAGAGCTACATCTAACTCCTTCCTGAAAACATACAATGTTTTGGCCTCAACTGTTTTCCGTGGTAGCAAATTCCACAGGTTCACCATTCTCTGGGCCTACCCCATATCCTCAGACTGTGACCCCTGATTCTGGACTCCCCCACCATCGGGAACATCCTTCCTGCATCTACCCTGTCTAGTCCTGTTAGAATTTTATAGGTTTCTATGAGGTTCCCCTTCATTCTTCTGAACTCCAGCGAATATTATCCTAACCGACTCAATCTCTCCTCATATGTCAGTCCTGCCATCCCAGGACTCAGTCTGGTAAACATTCACTGCACTCCCTCTATCCCTTTATGTCACTGGTATTTAGAAATCTGTCAATCTCTGCTTTAAAACATATTCAATAAATGAGCTTTCACAGCCCTCCGGGATAGAGAATCCCAAAGATTCACAACCCTCTGAGTAAAAACATTTCTCCTCATCTCAGTCTTAAGTGGCTTCCCCCTTATTTTGAAATTGTGTCCCCTGGTTATAGACTCCCCCCCCCCGTCCTCCACACAGGGGAAACATCTTACCTGCACCTACCCTGTCTATTCCTTTAAGTAGTTTGTAGATTTCAATGAGATCGCCTCTCATTCTTCAGAGCTCTTGAGAATACAGGCACAGTTTCTCCAATCTCTCTTCATAGGACAGTCCCGCCATTCCAGGGACAAGTCTGATGAACCTTCATTGCACTCGCCCCATGGCAATAATATCTTTCCTAAAGCCAAGGGACCAAAACTGCACACAGTATTCCAGGTGCGGTCTAACCAATGCTCTATACAATTGAAGCAAGATTTCACTAACCCTGTGCTCAAATCCTCTTGTGATAAAGGCTAACATTCCATTAACCTTCCTAATTGCCTGCTGCACCTGCATGTTAGCTTTCAGTGCCTTATGGACAAGTACACCTAGGTCCCTTTGCAATTCTACGCTTTCTACTTTCTTACCAGTTAAGAAATATTCTGCACATCTGTTCCATCTACCAAAGTGAATAATCACATATCTTTTCACATTATATTCCATCTGCCATGTTCTTGCCCACTCACTAAAGTCTGTCCAAATCCCCTTGAAGCCGCTCTGCGTCTTTCTCACAACACACATCCTCACCTGGTTTTGTGTCATCCACAAACTTGCAAATATTACATTTGGTCCCCACATCCAGATCATTGATATATATTGTGAACAACTGGGGCACAAGTCCTGATCCTTGTGGGACCCCACTAGTCACAGCCTGCCAATGCGAGAATGACCCGTTTATTCCTACTCTCTGTTTTCTGCCTGTTAGCCAATCCTTAATCCATGCCAGTATATTGCCTCCTATCCCATGTGCTTTAATTTTGCTAACCAACCTCCTGTGGGGGACCTTATCAAAAGTCTTCTGAAAATCCAAGTACACTACATCCACTTACTCCCCATTAACAATTCTGTTGGTAACATCCTCAAAGATTCCAACAGATTCAGCAAACATGATTTCCCATTCATAAATCCATGTTGACTGTGCCCAATTAGATCATTATTATCTAAGAGTTCATTTATCACATGCTTTATAATAGCTTCTAGCATTTTCCCCACTACTGATGTCAGGGTAACAGGTCTGTAGTTCCCTGTTTTCTCTCCCCCTCCCTTCTTAATCAGTGGGGTGACATTTGCTACCTCCCAATCTGCAGAAACCATTCCAGAATCTATAGAATTTGGAAAAAGATCACCAATGCATCCACTATCTCTATAGCAACATCTTTCAATACTCTGGGATGTAGAATATCAGGTCCCTAGAGCGTCTCAACCTTCAGTCCCTTAAATTTTTCCAGCACAACGTTCTTACTAATTCTAATGTTCTTCAATTCCTCATTCCCCCTAGTCCCTTGGATCTCTAAATCTGGGGGATTTACTGTATCTTCCTCAGTGGATTCATTTAGCTTCTCTGCCATTTCTTTATTCCGCGTTATAAATTCTCCTGACTCTGCCTGTAATGGACCCAAATGTGTCTTAGCCAAACGTTTCCTTTTAAACATGCCTGTAGAAGCTTTTCACAGTCCGTTTTTATGTTTTTTTGCTAGTTTACGTTCATATTCTATCCTCCCTTTCTTTATCAGTTTCTTGGTCCTCCTTTGCTGCATTCTAAAACCCTCTTAATCCTCAGGTTTACGGCTATTTCTGGCAACTTAACAGGCCTTCTCTTTTAATCTTACACAATCCTCGACTTTTTTTGCCAGCCAGGGTTGACTGACTTTTCTTCTTGCGCTTTTTTTTTTCGCCTTGAAGGAACGTATCATTGCTGCAAACTATGTAATAGTTCTTTAAAGGCTACCCCCATTGCCTACCTACTGCCATACCTTTTAACGTTTTTTTTCCCCCCCAATCCGCCTCAGGAAATTATAAAAGGTATGAGGGGGCAAACTGGCTTTGTTCAAATTTAACACCCTGGCTTCAGATTGAACGAACTCACTTTCAGACACAGGGGGCAAAGGTTTTACCCTGGCGGGCGGGCGCGTGCCCAACCCACTCGAGCGTGAAATGACGCCCTTCGATGTTGGGCAAAACGTCCCGACATCAAAGCGCAATCGCGCAATATTTGGTTTGGCGGGCGCACGCGGGGATCGGCAGCACGCCGGCCAACAATTAAATGGCCCGCTATGGCCAGTAAAGCCCTAATTAACTTACGTTTTTCACTGCCCGCCCAGCCTCATGGCAGAATGAGGTTTCCAAAAGCCAATAAAATAAAATTAAAAATTTTTAAATGTAATTAACAACACGTCCCCGCTCATGCGACAGAGTCAGGCGAGGGGACATGTTTCATAACATTTTGTGAGCCTTTATTTATTTTGCTGAAAACTCTTCATCCCCCCCCCCCCCCCCACCTTAAAGGTGGCTCTGTGCATCGGGGAGATTCGCAAGCGCTCACTCGCGCGTATGCGTGAAGAGTTCAAGCTCATGCTCCCTTTCACCCCCCCCCCCCACCCCCCCGCACAAACAGCGCTGAGCGCTGCTGCTCATGTTTCACGCTGGGTGGGCTTTAATTGGCCCACCAGAGTGAAATCGTGGTCCAGCCCCAATCGCAGGCGGCGGTCACCACACCAGGCCCACCCAACAAGGGCTAAATTCCTACCCCTAATGTAATTATGGTCACTCATCCCTAAAGATTCTTCTGCAAGATTATTAATTAGCCCTTTTTCATTACATAATATTAGATCTAAAATAGCCTATTCTTTAGTTGGTTCCTCAACATACTGCTCTAGAAAACCATCCTAATCATACTCCAGGAACTCATCCTTTACAGCATTAACGCTCATTAGGTTTACCCATATATGCAGATTGAAGTCACCCATGATTACTGTATTACCCATGCTACATGCTTCTCTAATCTCCTGATTAATACTATGCCCCACACTATCATTATTATTTGGTGGTCCAGAAACAACCCCTACCAATGTTTTCTGCCCCTTGCTGTTTCTTAGCTTTGGCCATACTGATTCCATATTTTGTTCTTCCAATCCAAGATGCTCCCTTACTGATGTATGGATCCCATCCCTTATTATCAGCGCAACACCACCTCCTTTTCCTTTTTGTCTGTCCCTCCTAATTGTCGACTATCCTTGAATATTCAGTTCCCCGTCACAACAAAAACAGAAGTACCTGGAAAAACTCAGCAGGTCTGGCAGCATCGGCGGAGAAGAACAAAGTTGACGTTTCGAGTCCTCATGACCCTTCAACGGAACTAAGTAAAAATAGGAGAGCGATGAAATATAAGCTGGTTTAAGGTGTGAGTGTGGGGGGAGAGAAGTTGGGGGGGGCGGTGGTTGTAGGGACAAGCAAGCAGTGATAGGAGCAGATAATCAAAAGATGTCACAGACCAAAGAACAAAGAGGTGTTGAAGGTGGTGATATTATCTAAAAGAATGTGCTAATTAAGAATGGATAGCAGGACACGCAAGGTACAGACAGCTCTAGTAGGGATGGGGTGAAACAAGACTAAAAGGGCATAAAAAGTATAGATTTCAAAATAATGGAAATAGGTGGGAAAAGAAAAATCTATATAAATTATTGGAAAAAACAAAAGGGAGGGGGAAGAAATGGAAAAGGGGTGGGGATGGAGGAGGCCCTGTCTGATCCCCTGACTATCAAATCGTCTGTTACCACCTGTCGAGCAAATGGCTCAGGAAGTTATTTTATGCTGACACATAGTAGGGGTAACTTTAACTTTGACAGACAGTGTAACACGAGCAATAACCGATCCCTTGAAGCCAATACAAATGAAAACTGAGAGAGATGTATAACGGGCAGTTGATTCAATGTTGCTCAAAGTCACAATTGGCCCTTGAAACACTAAAATGTTAGCAAAACACAGCTTAGGCCAAATTGCCAGGACGTTGTTCCTGCAGTGAGCAGGGTCAATTTGTGAAGCTATCAGCTGGTTACTAAAGCTTCAGTGCAACACAGCGAGCTGGCCTCTGGGAAAAGACTCCATTGCAGCAGTCAATGTGTCCATGGGACCAAGAATAATATGTGGGTTCTGATGCAGCAGTGGGTGAATGCTCTGTGTGATGCTGAGGCAGAAACCATCATCAACCCATGCTTCATGCTGGGGACAGTGCAACTGAACCTCATGCCCCTGCACTCGAAGAGGAAATATCAGCCAACATTCACTCTCCTGACCCTTATTCAGGGACCCCCACCCACCCACACTTCAGAAAGTGTTTGTGTTTGGATTTTGAGAGGTGCCATGATCAACCCTAGCAGAGGCAGCCTGTTGACACTGACTGTTTAGGTTTGACATGAAGAATGGACACTTTTCCATGTGTCAATAACTTGGATGAATATACGGTTGCTAAATTGACTGATGACACAAAGATAGTAGAGAAAGTTATAAAGAGGACATGAGGAGTCTGCAAAGGGACATAGATAGCTTATGTCATTGGGCACAAATTTGGCAGATGGAGTAAATGTGGGAAGATGTGAACTTGCCCCATTGGTCGGGAGAATAGAAAAGCAGCATATTATTTAAATGGAGAAAGACTGCGGAACTCTGCAGTACAGAGGGATCTGGGTGTCTTGGTACATGAATCAGGAAAAGTTAGTATGCAGGTAAAGCGAGTGATTAGGGAGGCAAATGGAATATTTAAGTAGGGAAGCTTTCCTACAGTTGTACAGTTGGTGAGACCACATCTAGCATGTACAGTTTTAGTTTCTTTATTTAAGAAAGAACATAATCGCATTAGAAGCAGTTCAGAGAAGTTTCCCTCAACTGATTCCTCAGATGAAGGGGATGATCTTATGAGGAAAGGTTGGACAGCCTGGGGCTCAATCCATTGAAGAATGAGAAGTGATCTTATTGAAACAGATAAGAAACCCTAGGGTAATTTTCAGAATGGATGCTGAAAAGATGGTTACCCTTGTGGGAGAGACAAGAGCTAGAGGACACAGTTTAAAATTAAGGGGTCTCCCATTTAAGATGGAGATGAGAATTTTTTTTCCCTCAGAGGGTTGTTAGTCTATGGAATTTTCTTACCCAGAGAGCAGTGGAGGCTGGGTCATTGAATATGTATAAGGCTGAGTTAGATAGATTCTTGATTGACAAGGGGGTCAAAGGGTCTAGGGGGTAGAGAGGAAAGTGGAGTTGAGGCCACAACCTAATTAGCCACGGTCTTATCAAATGGCAGAGCAGGCTCGAGGGGCTAAATGGCCTACTCCTGCTCCTAATTTGTATGTATGTATGTATGAATCACCTATCACGATTGCTCTTCCATTCATCTTCCTCCTTTCCTGTGTAGCTGAGCCACCCACGGTGCCATGGACTTGGCTTTGGCTGCAATCCCATCAGGAACCGTCACTCTCACCAGTATCCAAAATGGAAAACCGATTAGCAGGCAAGATAGACTAAGGGGACTCCTGCACCACCTGCCGGGTTCTCTTAGACTGCCTGGCGGTCATCCATTCCCTGCACGCTCCTAATCCATGGTGTGACCAACTCCTTAAAAGTGCTATCGATGTAGTTCTCTGCCTAGTATAGACGCAGAGAAGGGGAAGCGAGATAAACGCTTTCAAATTCTTAAAATGCCTTACGTTGGATGTACAGCACAGAAACAGGCCATTCGGCCCAACCAGTCCATGCTGACATTTATGCTCCACATCAACCTCTCCCCACCTTTCCTCATCTAAATCTACCATTGTAAACAACTATTCCCTTCTCCCTCATATGCTGGGCTAGCTTCTCCTGGATGGATTTGAACACGCCCTGCTAGTAATTTGACTCCTGCACTATTGCTGTCCTGTGTTTGGGGAGACGGCCACAATGTGAATGATGGCATGTGAATGAGACAAGGCCACCCTTAGCAGGCTGATTTTCAATGGTTCAGAAAAACAAAAAGTGCGTTAAAAAAGCAAGTTCCCAGATGTTACAAAAGGATGTACTTGTACATCCTGGGGCTGAAAAATCAGTGAGCCTTCCAGTAGAAACTCGAGGAAAATTGGGAAACACAAATTGTTTGTTGCCCTTGCCCTCACCAACACACCCAAAAGATAAATTACTGCCAATCGCATAGCACCAACAAATTAGTCACTCCATGCTTGAGAACATTTTGGCATAGGCTATGTATTTCAGAAACAGCTCTCCTAATAAATCATTACAGTGTTATTCAAAGGAAATTGAAGTCTGTTTCAGATTAAGAAATAGTCTATAACACATCAGTGCCAGTTTTTACATGACACCCTCCTTCTCTGCGTTACAGAGATTTGTATTCAAAATACAGGGGCCCATTTCTTTGCAACCAGTTCAAAATTACCTTCCCTCCAACACAAGATGTTCACTCATGATTGCACAGCGTTCCATACCATTTGCAACTCCTCAGCTACTTAAGCAGTCTGTGTCCACATGCAGCAAGACCTGAACAACATTCAAATCTTGGGCTGATAGGTGACAAGAAATGTTTGCACTGAATAAGTACTGGGAAATGACAATCTCTGGCAAGAGTTTAACCGTCTCCCTTTGATATTTAATGGCATTTCCATCGCTAAATCCCCACCTTTGACACCCTGGGGTTGCTGTTGGCCAAAAACTTAACTGGACCAGTCATATAAATATTGGGGCTACAACTGCAGCTCAGGGGCTGAAAATTCTGTGGTGAGTAACTCACCTCCTGACTCCCCAAAGCCTGTCCACTATCTATAAGGCACAAGTCAGGACTTTGATGGAATAATCTCCACTTGCCTGGAGGAGTGCAGCTCCCACAACCACATCTACAAACATTCCCTCCCTCTACCACCAACGCACAGTAGCAGCAGTGTGTACCATCTACAAGATGCACTGCAGCAACTCACCAAGGCTCCTTAGACAGCACCTTCCAAACCTATGACCTCTACCAACTAGAAGGACAAAGACAGCAGATAAATGGGAACACCAGCACCTGCCTGTTCGCCCTCCAAGCCACACACCGTCCAGACTTGGAACTATATCACTGCTCCTTCTCTGTCGCTGGGCCAAAATCTTGGCACTCCCTCCCTGACAGCACTGTGGTAGTTCAAGAAGGCGGTACACCACTACCTTTGTGAGGACAACTAGAGATGGGCAATAAATGCTGGCCTTGTCAGTGACACTCAGATCCCAAGGATGAAAGAAAAAATCCCGGTCAGTAAAAAATGCATTTCCTGCTCCAGAGATGCCATTTTATTTTCTAAAGGTAGGTTTAATTACCTCCTGATTTGGAAGTTAGAGTGCTGACTCAGAAGAATATGAGTTTAACTTCTACTCCAGCAACTTGAGTACAAAATCGAGCCAGTACTGAGCAGGTGCTGCACTGTTGGAAGTGCCCCTTTTCAAATGAAATGTTAAATCAAACCCCCTTCTGCTCTCTTATAAAGGGGACATCTAAATCCAGCATCAGAAGAGGCGTAGAACTCCATAAACTGCGTTGATTTACGTACATATGAATTAGGAGAGGCCAAGTAGGTAGCTTCAAATGGGGACATGCTGAAGAAACTACGATTGCAGTCAAAATCTACAGGCTACAGGAGACGTAGTCTCAGAATAAAGGGGTCAGCTATTTAGCGCTGAAATGATTACAATGGGTCTTTAGAATCTTTGGAAGTCTCCATGTCAGGGAACTGTGGATATTCAGTCATTGCATTTTTAAAAATTTATTCGTTCATGGGATGTAAGCATTGCTGGCTGGGGCAGTGCATCCCTAATTGCCCTTGAGAAGGTGTTGGTGAGCTGGCTTCTTGAACCACTGCAGTCCATGTGGTGTAGGTACACCCACAGTGTACACCAACATATTCAAGGCAGTGACCTATAGGTTTTTGGATACTAAAGGAATCAAGGGGCATAATGTTGGAAGGGGTAGTTGAAGTAGATCAGCCATGATCTTATTAACTGGTGGAGCAGGCTGACGAGGTCAAATGGCCCACTCCTTCTATTTCTTAGGTTTTATGAAATCAAAAATCAGCCATAATTCTTGCTCCTGGATCCCATATTTTAAGTGTCAATTTCCTAATTGGCAAAATGAGGAAATTTGTCAAGGCCACGGAGTTCATAAAGGAGATTCACTAAGATGATATATGAAGGTTGGGAGACTTTGGTTAAGAGTAGGGATTAGAGAAAACAGGATTAATTTCACTGGAACGGAGAAGATTAAAAGATCTGATAGAGCCAGTACAAGTGCAATGGGTCACATGATCTACTTTTATCCCATTTAGGTATTTCGGAAGGTTTCTATGTACTATCTTTTCTTCATCTGCTGAAAGAACTTTCATTTTGTATTCTGGAACTTGTGGGTTCCTCAACATATGGTCAAATACTTTTTAAAAAATTATTAGTTCATGGGCTGTGGCTGCTTGCTGCCCATCCTTAATTGCCCCTAAGAAGGTAGTGGTATGACACCTTCTTGAATACAACTGAGTGGGGAGGGTGGGGGGGGTGTTTGCTAGATACTTCACAGGGCAGTCAAAAGTCAACCACATTGCAATGGGACTGGAGTCACATATAGGCCAGACCAGGTAAGGATGACAGATTTCCAAAGAACATTAATGAACGGATGGGTGTTTATGGTAATGGAGTCGTTTCCTAGTCACCGTTACTGACTTTTCACTCCAGTTTTATTTAATTGAATTTACATCCCTGGATTAATAGTCACGGCCTCTTGGTTACAAAACCAGCAACATAACCACTTTGGCACTGCACCCCTATGGCACGAAAACCTTCTCTGCACATGTTGGCAAAACATGGACAGTGAAGGGAATGAAATACCTCAACTCATATTTGTTTCCTTCAATGGTCTCCAGTTGGAAATACAGCAAATAAGAGGGGAATTGTAGTTATACAGTGTCAATCTGACCAGCCAATCCAGTTACTTTTGCGATGTGGTCACGACTGTTGTGCAGAAACATGTGCCAGCCAGTTTGCCCATAGTAAGGTCTCGGAATTAACAAAGATCAAGTGTGGGTGATGTTGCTTGAGGGAGGGATGCTGGAGTGGAGAGTTTCCAGCAGCCCATTAGAGTTCCAAAATCACCTTTTCAAGGTAAATTTGGGATAGGCAATATAAATATTGACCTTGTTAGCAAGGCCACACCCAGAAAACAGATGAAAACAAAACAGTCACAAGCAAGAAGTCATATATTTGGGTCTGAATTCTGGGACTTGTGTTTCCCAACATAGGGTCAGGCCTTCAAATGATTAGAATACACTCTCTACAAACATTGGTAGGAACCTGACGAGTGATGAAGAAGGAGGTTGAATGTTGAGTGCTATTTCTGGAAGTCTGGCATCCTTGAATGAACATGCAACAAACAAGAGAGAAATTGTATTTATTATATGGTTCATTCTATTGTTATTCAGAGTAGAGATGCACTTGAAATGATGCTTGCACCTTCACAATCTACATTAGATGTAGTTTTCCTGCTGTCATGAAGCTAATGTTTTTTTCATGATATTTTTGTGGCCTATTGTAAAGTAGGTTTATGGGTGTGAGTGTGGATGGCTGTCTGTGTAGCTGATTTAATTGAATTAGAGTCAGATAGACTGCAAACTTGAAATTATCAAAAGAAATCAGAGGTTAACGGCATTTGAAATGCTAATGAGTAAACATAGATGAGGGCTTAGCATGTAGGGTGTGAAGGAAATTTTCATTTTTAAATATTTGAAGGAGCTGTTTTGGTGTCAGGGGAATGATAGGATGTTTAAAACTAGCAAGATAAGCAAGTCCAAGCAGTGTGTTTATTTTCTCCAAAGGTACTGACCATGTTGACAACATGAATGATTTTTATATTATGGGAAAAGTAAATTTCCAAAGACATATAGAACAATGGAATTTACAGATTACAGAGAGAGAAACACATATAAAGAGGAATGGAGAGCTATGTTGGAGGCCATGTAAGATCTAAGAGGGCCTTGGAAAACAGCCTTGGGGAAGTCTCCAGCCACTTAAGCAGAAGTCTGCTGTGTCCAGTAACCAAAGGTGGAGGAAAGCCTTTGAAATTCAACTGTGGAGTGGGTGCTGTGGTAAACATGCTGACTTGCTATTTAAATTTAAAATCTATTTTGGACAGTTGCCTTAATGGGGTATGTAGTTGAGAGTCAGGTTAATTAGGAATTTTGGGATTTGTTGTAGTGTTAAGTAATTGTAATCTTATGCATGTGCTTTAAATCTTTTCTTTTGTTAATAAATGCTTTAATTTAGTTTTTTTTTTATCTTTAACAGTATTGGCGGACTTGTTATTTCTGAATTCGGTATCCAAACCTTCTCATAATAAATACAAATTGCAAAACCATTGTGATAGTGTGGCCAAGTTCCCCTTGTGGATTTGGTCTGTCTGGTACATATCACCCACTATGTCATGACAAAACTGAAGGCTCTATGCGGGATATTTGAAATTCTTTGATTGGCTTGGAGCTGGTGAATCTTAAGGCTATGAGTACAAGAAGCACATTAAACTCAAAAGTCGGTGTGAGGGATTTTAGAGTGGTGAGAATGCAAAAATGGCTTTATCCATAGCTAAGACTTTTCTGGAAGCAGAAGACATAACTCGGATTGGTTTTTAAAAAGTACCTAAGGGTAAGTTAACAGAATTGGTGGGTAAGTTGCAGTTGAAGTTAACTATACGGGCAAAGAAAGCAGACATAATTGAAGTGAATAGCTAAGCATTTGAAATTGGAAGGGATACCTGAAGCAAGTGAGCCACAGCTGGAGGTAGTGAGACTTCAGTTACAAGTGGAGAAGCTTGAACAGGGACAAGCAATGGAAATGGAAAAAAGAAACTGGAATTGGAGGCAGAGGAGAAGGAAAAGGGAGCAAGCAGAAAGGCGGGGGAGAGAAAGAAAATAGGAAAAAGAATTGGCACTGAAGAAATTAACAATGGAGGAAAGAGAGATCTAGAGGGAGGGAGAATATCAGCTTAAAAAGCTGAAAGTTAAAAAAGAGATCACAAAGGTTGAGGAAGGTTCTGAGGATGAAATAACCACTTCCAATCTAAAGCCCAGTAGGAAGATATTTAAATTTGTGCGGGATCTTCCAAGGTTTGAGGAAAGGGAGGTAGAGGTGTTCTTTATTTCATTTGAGAAGATAGCTAAGCAGATGAAACGGCTACAATAAATCTGGACATTGCTTTTACAGTCTAAGTTGGTAGTTAGAGCTCATGAAGTTTATGCTTCACTGTCAGAAGAAGTATTAGTGGATTATGATGCAGTAAAAAAGCCATTTTAAGTGTATATGAATTGGTTCCTGAGGTGTACAGGCAGAAATATAAAGGAACAGCCTGGTCAAATGTATATTGAGTTTGAGAGAGTAAAACAAAGTAATTTTGACCAGTGGATATGGGCATTAAAGGCAGAAACAATATATGCAGCTCTTAGAGAAGTAACTCTTTTGGAAGAATTTAAAGATTCAATTCCTTGGTAGTGAGAACTCACGTGGAAGAACAGAGGGTTAAAATGGCAAGACAAGTGGCAGAGATAGCTGGTGGTTATGGGTAGGGTTTTTGGCTCAGCAGGTGGGCGCGCACTCGAAATGACGGAGCATGAAATGATGCACAATGACTTTGGCCGAGCATGCTGACATTAACGCGCAGTCGCACGATAGTTCAGTGTGCAGGAGCCAGTAGTGCGGCCACCGACAATTAAAAGGCCTATTAAGGCCATTAAGTTATCAATCGTGCTGAATTTTTCACTGCCCGTTCAACCTAACGGTTGATGGGCATGCACAAGGGCCAAGCGGTCTTTGCATTTTTTTGGAAACCTCATCCACGGGCGGGATGAGATTTCCAAAATCCAATGCAAATGAAATAAACATTTTAACTGTTAATTAAAAACATGTCCCTGTTCATGTGACAGAGTCACATGAGGGGACATGTTTTATTAAATTTTTCTGAAGTCTAATAATTTGTTCAATATATTCTTCATCTCCCTGAGGCAGCTCCGTGGCTCAGGCAGATTATTCTGCACTCTCTCACGCGCATGCGTGAAGTTCACACTAGTCCCGCTTACACTTACCCCCCCTTGTCCGCACAGGCAACGTTCAGCTTTCTGACTGTCCCCAGCTACTCCCACAAATCCTGCAAGCCAAGGGCAAAATTCTGCCCCATGAGTTAGTTCATAGATCTAAATCCTTTTTTTTTTGTTACCCTTTTAAATCTGAGAAGGATAGAAAGTGGGAAAGTGAAAGGCCGGTAGGTAGTCAGGGAAGAGAAGGAGCAGCTGGAAATTCTCAGGAAGATTTTTCTCAGGCCAAAAATGAAGATGCTGAGGGTAGGAATGACACTCAAAAACTGAGGTGTTTTCATTGCAATAAGGTGGGGCATATGAAGTCAAAGTGTTGGACATTACAGGGAAAATCTGTTGCAGTAGTTGGAAAGCAGAAAAGTTCTGGAAGTAAGAGTACTGTGGGTTCTGAGACCCAGGCACAGGGAAAACCAGTGGTTGGTGTACAGGTAAACTTGAAGAGTCAGTGACAGGTAAAGAACTGGCAATGTATTCACAATTTACCCAAGGGAGTGCTGAAGGGCAGGTTATAGAACTACTTAAAGATTTTGTACATGAAGGGAAAGTCCTTCCATCTGTACTATGTGGAGCCTGCAAAGATATTTAAATTTTAAGGGGCTAGTCAATCCTTAATGTTATGGGATAGCGATATTTATTGTTCAGAGGGAGTATTGCAGGAAAAAGTGATAATAAGTTCAGTTCATGGAGATGTTAAACCTATTCCATTGTGGAATTAAAGAGTAAGTGGAATTTAAAGAGTGAGTGGAAAACAGGTGAGGTGATTGTTGGGATAGTGGAAAAATTGCCCATTGCAGGGGTTCAATTTATTTTAGGCAATGATATAGCTGGATCACAGGTGTTGGTGATGCCTACTGTAGCTGAGAAGCCTGTGGTGGTGTAGCATAAAGAGCATCCTGGATTTTTTCTAGATTGTGTAGTAACAAGGTCATAAACTCACAGGTTAAAAGAAGAAGAGGAGGAATTTAAAAGGCAGGGAAGAGGCGCTGATATTCAATTAGCTGATGCTATTTTGATAAGATTGTTCAGGGAGAGAGAATGGAGAAGAATAAAGCTGAAGTGTATAAATTGGTAGAGTTACAGCAGAAGGATTCATGAATAAAGCAGTTATATCAGACAGCTTATTTGGGTGCAAAGGCAGAATGTGTTACAGGATGTTATTACCTTAAAGATCATATGTTAATGAGGAGGTGGAGACCGTCTCATGTTTCAGCGGGTGAAAAATGGATGTTAGCACATCGGCTCGTTATACCATCTGGATACATATCCAGATACGTAACCATATGGACTCGAAATGTTAACTCTGTTTCTCTTTGCGCAGATGCTGCCGGACCTGCTGAATTTTTCCAGCATTTTCTGATAATATTGCACGTCTTATGGCCTGAACCCACAACGTTCTGACTTAGAGACGCGATTGCTCCCAACAGAACTGCTGCCGTGCAAGAAGTGGCGACAAGTGGTACAAATTGGCCTCAATTAAGAAGAAAATCAGGAAATGGCTGTCAATCTTCTGCCTGCCATCTTGCATTCCTGCCCCAGCTGGATCCACGCCCAATTGCCAAGCTGCTGTTGCGTCCACCTGACTCTTGGAGTGATCGATGCTGGCAGTGGCCGCCTTGAAACAGACAGCCTTTCATTCGCTAGAATTTAACACGCTCTTGCCTGAGTGAGCACAGAATAAATAGATACTTCCTCAGCCTAAAACAGAAGGACCTCTGGCTGCTAAATGATGCCACTAAATCATCAGCGATAGTAATTGCTGAGCCCACGTCTATTAAGGAATGAAACAAATCTTGCATTTCTTATCAATTTCACTTGAAAATAAAGTCAACTGAACCCTACTCTTCTGTTCTGTGAGCCAACCTATCTAACTGGGTTTAAAGTCACAAAATCAGGTTTTTAACTGATGTGTTTTCGTCTAGAAGAGATTTACAATGAAAGCTGATTGCAAAGAGTTGCAGGCACTAACCCGTCAAAGAGCTTGGTGATACATCATCAGCGGGTGGAAGAGCCAATTTGCTGAAGGAACAGGTTGCATATTTATCAGGCTTAACAACTTAACGGAGCAGACGATGCCAGGCAGCATTTCCTTTTTTTTCAGGCTCGGGTTTGAAAGAGCTTCAAATAAACGAGTAGCAAGATTTTTGCATTTACATGGAAATTTTTGAGCAAAAAAAAGTGTCAATGCTTTTAAAACAAAAGAGCTAGGGGGAATTGGGTTACAAAGGGTGATCAAAGGCTTGGTGGATTTTAAGGAAACTCTTCAGGTAGGAGGTGGAGTTGGAGCGACCAAAGGGAGTTTCAGAGCTAGGGGTCTAGGCGGCTGGTGGCTTGACCCCCATCGACTGGATGAAAGGGAAGGTGGGGCGTAAGTTTCTGTGGATTTGAAGATACGGAGAGAGCGGAAGTTTGTAAGGCTGCAGGTTCTTTCATAGGCAGACGAGGCTCTGAAGCTTGGATAAAAACAAAAAACTGCGGACGCTGGAAATCCAAAACAAAAATAGAAATACCTGGAAAAACTTATAAGCTTATATTTCACCCCTTTCCCATTTCTACTTAGTTCTGTTGAAGGGTCATGAGGACTCGAAACGTCAACTTTGCTCTTATCCACCGATGCTGCCAGACCTGCTGAGTTTTTTCTGAAGCTTGGATGTTATCCAGATCTTATCTGACCCCTTCCATCCTCTGATTCCACCCCCCCCACTGCCTAGAACACGCACACCCCCAGCCTCCCCCCTCACCCGCCCCCAGCCTCCCCCCCTTGCCTCTCTACCCTCCACAAATTCCCCACCCCCCTCCCCCCGACCCCCGACCCAGCCTCCGATCTCCCCTTGCCAGTTTGAAGGAAATAAAACCTGGGGCCAAGTATTGGGCGGTAGAGGGGGCCTCAAGCCTCACCATTCAATCACATAGATTGCCCTACATTTCAAAACCACAGGGTTAATGTTTCGTGACATTTTTACACCATCGGGTTAACGCTTCACTTGATTGACTTTTCATCAGGGGCGAACTTTGATGAGCTTTTCTTTGCTTTCTGCTCTTCGCAAATCGTGTTTGACCATCGGTAACGAGAGGGTTAATTTTTTGGGGTTAGAAAGAGCCTCAAAGCACTTGTTCAAAATAGAGTAAAATGTCAAGTGGCTGTAGGCTATCCACTTAATCTGCTTCACTCATCAGCTTTCGTGAGCTGACCACGTTCTGAATCCACACGCATGGTGAATCAATTCAACTGGAATTTTCTGAAGGGGATGAGCACCTGCTGATTCAGGTAAATTGTTTGGACAAATCCCAGGAGAGGTAAATTAAAAGTCAGAAGCTAGGAATAAGGTGAGACAGCCAAGTTGAGCGTAAATGTTAGCAAGCAGGTCACGTGTGCATATTGGTGATGCTATCAGGATTTGAGTGGAATATTTATTTGAAGGCTTCATTCGAAGGCTTCATTTCTCAACAAGCCAACACAGCAGGGAATGGCTCTGGACCACAACAGGCTCATAGGGTTGCCAGCTCCAGCAATGTGTATTCCTGAAGATTTCAGTACATATACTAAAATTGGAACAATACAGAGAAGATGAGAACATCCCCTGCTGAGCAAAGGTGACACACAAATCTGTGAAGTGTTCCATATTTTTAGAAGAATGAGAGGGGATTTCATTGAAACGTATAAAA